>NC_141157.1:136700814-137012481 GCF_053477565.2 Lygodium microphyllum
CTTTCTCCACCGCCGATGTACCACATCCTGCATCCAGGAGGGATCACCTGCTATTAGCGACTTCGACGACTGCTACTACATCCCAGGATAGTATATCTCCCTACATCTGTTACATATACACATCGCACCACTTTATCACAGCCGACAGTTGTTCCCCTATCACAGCCGACATTTGTTCCCCTTTTGTAGCCATTATCTAGAGTACCAGAGCTACATACACACATACACATACACGACACTTATCACACTCACAGCACCGTATTTTCAGTTTCCAGTTTTTAGCTTTTCATTCAGCACTTTTATTTTGGATAGCTGGACCTCATCAGTTGTATCACAGTTTGTCTCATAGGCCAGTTTTGGTCTTTAGAAGACGTTAATATAACTTTCTTTCTTTCTTTCTCTCTCTCTTTCTGGGAGAGGCATGGCACATCAGAGAGCAGAGCACACAGCGGGTCCCAGTCAGAGAGGGGCCCACCCAGACGACTATTACACAGTTCTTTCAGACAGACAGAGTGAGAGCTACTGTACCAGCCTCCAACCAGACCTCCGGGCTCACACTACAGCAGGCTGAGGACCAGCGTACCCGACGCCGCACAAGGATCCGTGGGTTTCAGACCCCACAGCCACACCGACAGGAGATCCGGAGGATTCTTGATCTACATCGACAGTAGACTGAGATCCGACGACACTCGACACATTGGATCTCAGATCTCCAGTTTGCTCTTTCTCCACCGCCGATGTACCACATCCTGCATCCAGGAGGGATCACCTGCTATTAGCGACTTCGACGACTGCTACTACATCCCAGGATAGTATATCTCCCTGCATCTGTTACATATACACATCGCACCACTTTATCACAGCCGACAGTTGTTCCCCTATCACAGCCGACATTTGTTTCCCTTTTGTAGCCATTATCTGGAGTACCAGAGCTACATACGCACATACACATACACGACACTTATCACACTCAGCACCGTATTTTCAGTTTCCAGTTTTTAGCTTTTCATTCAGCACTTTTATTTTGGATAGCTGAACCTCATCAGTTGTATCACAGTTTGTCTCATAGGCCAGTTTTGGTCTTTAGAAGACGTTAATATAACTTTCTTTCTTTCTTTCTTTCTCTCTCTCTCTCCGCCACATTTTAATGGGAGTCACCGTCCCCTAGCCCACATGGTAAGAAACCTGCCCACAACCCCCGTCCCTTCACGCCAAGTGCCGTAAGGCCTTAGTGCCATCTGTAGAAGACGTCCCGTCTGTCGGGCAGATGTTACACCACGAGTCCATATTGGACTTCACGTAATTGTGAACTCGCTTCTCCCTCTCTCTCTCTCTCGGGTCACTAGCGATTGCTGAAAGCATTTATGATTTTGAGCAGACATGCATCTCTCCCACCACCGCCCATCACGCATCCGCAACCACAATGAGGCCGGATGCCCATATCCCCTGAGCAAGCCCCGGAACCGTGAGGAAGGGTTGGGCTCGAACAAGACATCCCCGTCACCAAGCAGCCGCACAAGGGGGGAGAAGAATGAGAAATACTCAGCGATTTGGAGCAGCATTGACAAGGTGACAGACTACCACACAAGGAAAGGCATGGAGGCCCTCCGAGATGTATGCAAGGCGCATGACCAAGACATCAGCAACATCAAGGAAATCATAGCAGCAATGTGCGCTTGCGCGGAAACTGCACACCAAATCAAGGAGGAAATAAGCACGAAAGTGCAAGAATGGAAGAACGAAATCTACGCCGAGATCACATCACACTTCACCTCTTGGAAGGTGGACATTGAAACGTCCCTCCAAGAGAGAAACAGGGTGATCGAAGAACTGAGGCACGAGCTCGATGAATATAGAAACCAGCTGGACCTACTCAAGAAGGAGGAAGGAGAAATCACCGAAACAACGCCCACCAAGGTGCAATCCGAGATCAACGAGCTGAAGACACAAGTAACAAAGGAGCTCAACACGTGGGCGAATATAGTGAAACAAGCACAAGCCGAAGTGGCCGAGAACTCCAAATGGATTGAGGTAGCCAAGAAGTCGCCAACAAAGGAGGAGGAGTTTGTGAATGCAGCACTGGAGGAGGAGAAAAGGAGAAAGCTTAGAGCGCTCCACATCCAGGTGGTCGGATGGAAGGAAGGGGATAGCCCCCTGGCAGATGCCAAGCAGATATGTGAAAAGCTGGGAGTAGAGGACCCTCAAATAGTGGAGAATGCATGGCGTGTAGGGAAAGACCTCACCAAGGGAAGGCCTCTTATCCTCAAATTTGCCAACTTAGAATCCAGACGAGCCTTCCTCTCTAAAAGGACAGCTCTAAAAGGGGAAAAAGTCTACCTGGAGGATGACCTTCACCAGCAAGGACATCGTCCTCTACACAGAAACCCACCAAAGCCCAAGCACCTACTTACCAGAAGTGAGGGGATATAGATGGGAGACGGCATGCCGCCCTAGAGCCCGAACAAAAGGAGGGACCCGAGGGTCCGGAGGGGTGGCTGTGTTGTACAGGGAGGAGCTACAGCCCATGGTGCAAGTCATGCGGAAAGATGAGGAAGCCCGGTTCATGTGGATCCGGATACACACAGATCGCCCCCGAGACATATACATGGCGGTGTGCTATTTCTCACCAGCACACTCCCCATACGCACCACCGAAGGGCGAGTCACCATACCTACCACTGTACGAAGATATCATGCACTACTCCAGCTTGGGGGATGTCATATTGGCTGGAGACTTCAACACACGCACAACACAAAGGCAGACCCCCTTCTTCGAGAGCGAAGACCACATGTACAAAGAGATCGCACCGGAGGAGATAGGACTCAACCGGGCATCACAGGACACAGCTGAATGCACCGAATATGGCGAACACCTAATGGCGTTAGGGGGGGCATGCAGACTGGCCATCCTCAACGGTCTCGACAGATGGCTCGGGTCGGATGCCCTCACATGCTTCCCACACAAGCACGCGGCCAATTGCATCGGACGGGGGGCACATGGAGCACCCACACAGAAACTGGGAGCAAGCACAGTGGACTATATCCTCGGCCCTCTATCACTTATCCCCGACGTCCAGTCCTTTAAAATATCACCTCGCCCACTCGCAGTGGCTGCCGACCATGCATACCTGCTTAAAATATCACCTCGCCCACTCGCAATGGCTGCTGACCATGCATACCTGCAATTTGACATAACCTGCAGGTATGACCTAACCCCCCCAACAAGCAACCCCCCAAGATTCCCCAGGTACCACTTTACCAGGCTAACTGCGAGCGCATATTCCGACCATCTCTATTGGAGCCTGCAAGAAATGAACCCCCATGCACCCTTGGAGGAGGTCATAGCACAATTGGCGGGCACACTACACACCTCGGCTGCCGAATACTTCCCCCACACATCCCCCTCCCCCCACCCCACCCCTCCAAACAAGAATGTCCCACAAAATAGCTGGTACGACGCAGAATGCAGGGAAACCCGGTTCCGTCTTCAACAGGACGAAGCACCGGGAATACACACGCATAAACAGGCACGCTTGATCTTCCGTCGCCTAGTGCGACGGAAGAAACGAGCCTACCTCTCCAAAGTGGAACACGAATTCTACCAGCTATTCTTAGGACAGGATAACAAAGAGGCATGGAAGGCGTTTCAGGAACCCCGAGCCCAGACGCCCATCACCTCCCTGGACACTTGGCATGCATATGCAACCTCACTATACCAAGTACCCAAGCAGCCCCAGCTACCCCGGCCCCCAGGGAGCAGACCCGGATCATCCATATTCTTCAGCACGGGGCGGGTTCGGGACACCATTCATAGACTCCAAAATGGCCGTGCCCAAGACCACGAAGGCTTGGTAGCAGAGCATTTGACCCATGCTAGAGACATACTGGCACCTCTCCTAGCATACATGTTCAACAGAGCCCTATGCGAAGGCTTCCCAGCCAGTTGGTCAGCCAACACCATAATACCTATCTTGAAGGCCGGAGACCCTATGGTTCCCACGAACTACCGAACAGTCATGGTTGGCCATGTACTAGCCAAGCTCTATGGATCCATACTGGACCACGAGCTGAGCAAGTGGGCAGAGCAACACCAACACCGAGCAGCAGGACAAGCAGGGTTTAGGAGGGGGTTCTGCACCCTTGACCATATCCTCACACTGAGAGCCATCATAGAGGAGGGCAGAGCACATGGAAGACGGGTGTACTGCTGCTTCGTGGACTTCCGCAAGGCCTTTGACACAGTCCCACGAGCCAGGCTCACGCAGAGACTACAGGAACTGGAGGTACCAACCGAAATACGATAGGGGATACTGGCACTATACGAATCGGTAACGGGCCGAGTTCGGGCACCGGGAGGGCTGTCAAAGGAGATCACCAGCACCATCGGAGTCAAGCAGGGATGCCCACTCTCGCCCACCCTATTTGGCCTCTACATTGATGAGATCTCAGAGTACATAGATAGATTGGGCGAGGAGGGATCGAGCCTGGGAGGGACACTGATACCTATCTTACTATATGCGGACGACATAGTCCTCATCTCCAGCACACCCGAAGGGCTACAGCGCCAACTGGACGCACTACAGGCCTTCTGCCAAGACAAAGACCTAACTGTGAACCTGGGGAAAACCAAGGTCATGGTGTTCAACACGTCAACCCAATGGCTCCGACGAACGGTACCCCCCTTCACATACGGCGGAGAAACCGTGGACGTGGTCCAAAGATACATCTATCTGGGGATTACATTCTCTGGACCGAGATTTACCCTGAGAAAAGCCGCGGAAGATAGACTAACCCAAGGCTATGCAGCCCTCGGGTCAATGGAGAACCAATGTGCCCGCATACAATTCCACGAACCCCGGACAAAGCTCTGGCTTTCTGACACCTTGGTCACACCAGCCCTCCTGTACGGGGCTCCCATATGGGGGTCCAATCTCTACCACACACGGAGGGCCCCACAGGATCAGCCACTGCCTAAGGAGGAGGCCACCTATGAGGGATGGGAGCAGATGGAGAGACCCTTAATACTTATGATCTCACGGATGATCCGAAGCAAGCCCTTCGTACCACACGAGATCATCCGCGCAGAGCTGGGGGCACCGCCCCTCGTGGCCGAGGCTCTCTTCCGGACCATGACCTTCTTGCGCCGAATATGGGACCTGCCCCGGCACCGGTACCCCAGACTCGCCCTGAAGTCATCCAAACAGCTAGCAACACAAGGGGACACTGAGTGCTGGTATGCCCGAACAGAGACCTGGCTACGGCTCCATGGCCTGCACATGGACCACCTCCCCCCACTACAATACAGCCTAGACTGCCCACACATGGAGCTCAGCCGAGAGGAGGTAAATTGCATCACCAGAATGGATATCATCCAGACAGACACCGCCAGGACATGGGTGACCCCCACGTCGGAACTAGGAACCAAGAAGGCTTTCTACCGAGAACACTTCCTGCATATCTCCCCGGACGGCTTCATCACCCGCCCAAGCTACATGGACACACACCTGTCTCACGGGGTTAGAAGTGCCATCGGACAGATCCGCACGTCCTCACACCAACTACGGGTCGAAACGGGCAGATACGGGGCCAACCCCCTCCCCCCAGAAGACCGAATCTGTCAGCTCTGCCATCTCGAGCCAAAGACAGAGGAACACTATATCTGTAGATGCCCAGTGTACTACGAAATCTGGGGATGCTTCCACCAACCACGGAGTAGGAGCCAAAGCTAAAGCCAAAGGAACTAGTAAACGTTGAGTCCAGATATCATTTTGTACCTACTCAATTTAGTTCAACATAGCATAAATGTTAGCTTCACTGGGACTTTTGAAATCTCCCTGACATTTGTATGCAACATTTTGGTCTCATAGGCCAACTTGGCCTGTTGTAGACCTCTCTCTCTCTCTCCCTCCCTCCCTCCCTCCCTCCCTCCCTCCCTCCCTCCCTCTCTCTCTCTCTCTCTCTCTCTCTCTCTCTCTCTCTCTCTCTCTCTCTCTCTCTCTCTCTCTCTCTCTCTCTCTCTCTCTCTCTCGCATTGCATGTGTCCTCTTCGAGCTTCCTTGTCGCCATCCTCGTCTCACACAGTCATTGTTTGGTTTCTTGTTGCCTATTCTAGCCAGGCTTGATCGCCGATCGTCCATCATAGATTCCGATGATTAGAGTCTCTGGCTCTCCGTGAATTCATCTGGTCAGAGCTTCGCTTCTGCTGGCTAGTCGCCAGCAAACATCCCGTCATCATGGCAGTTTGAAGCTCACAATCACTCACAACAACCTCGTTGGTCTTCGCAACTGGTAAGTCTCCCATCGCGTCCACCGCCGTCCGACTCCCATCGCATCCGACTCCCATCGCGTCCGACTCCCATCCACCATCCAACTGCCCACGTCCGACTCCCATCCGCCCACATCCGACTCCCATCGCATCCAAGTCATCCCCCCCTTGGTCCAAGTCAACCCCAACTGGTCCAAGTCACCCGCCTTGGACTGAGCCACCCATCACCCCCCCCCCCTTGTCCGAGTCCCCTACAGGGTCCAAGTCACCTGCCTTGGTCCGAGGCCCCCCTGGTCCGCATCACCAAAACACACCCCCCCCCAAACATGGGCCCCACAAACTACACCTAAGGCGTAGAACAACTTGCCCACAGAGACCTACCCGTTGAGGTGTAGAACTTACCCGCAGAGATGTCAGCGTCCGCCAAGAAAGATCGAAGAGCGTCCCCACATACGCGAGGGGAAAAGTGTGAAAAATACTCAGCCCTTTGGAATAGCGCCGACAAGGTGAAAGACACCCATGTAGAAAAGAGCATCGAGGTGCTCCACGACATCTGTAAGATCCAAGACCAAGACATGGACAACATCAAGGAAATGATGAGGGTCATGTGTGACGAAGCCATCGAGCAGGTAAAGAAGGAGATAATTTGCAAGATGCAGGAATGGAAGAATGAAAAATATGAAGAGGTCAGAGCTCACTTCACATCCTGGCAAGTGGATATCGAATCCTCTCTTGGAGAGAGGAACCGAGTCATTACAAAACTCCAACAGGAAATTACCAGCTGCAGGAGCCAGCTCAACCTCATTAGGAAGGAAGGGGAGATCACAGAACCAATGCCAGAGAGGGTCAAGTCAGAAATCAATGAGATGAAGACCCAAATGACGAAGGAGATCAACACATGGGCAACGGTCGTGAAACAGGCACAAGCGGACATAGCGGAACACTCCAAATGGATCGAAGTAGCAAAAAAGACCCCCACGAAGGAGTTCATCAACGTAGCCATCGAGGAAGAGAAGAGGAGGAAAATCAGAGCCCTCCATGTCAAGGTGGTCGGGTGGAAAGAGGGAAACAGTCCTATGGAGGATGCCAAAGGCATTTGTGAGAAAATGGGGGAGGACCCCTCTCTCGTGGAAAAGGCGTGAAGGGTAGGCAAGGAGTCAGCGGCCCCTCATCCTGAAATTTAATGACTTAAGAGTTCACGACGCGCCTTCCTCTCCAAAAGAACCCTCAAAGGACAAAAAATATATCTAGAAGACGACCTCACCCCAGCCCAAGTGGCCCACAAACAAAAATGTATGCCACAAATCATGGAGACACGCAAGGCAGGCAAATGGGCAGTCTATAGGGACGGGTGCATCATCATCATGGAGAAGCGCCAATGACGGGGTGCGGCCTCTGAGACACAATTGAGATTTGCAGTGTGGAACTATAATGGAGCCATGAGAACAGATGTTGGGCTCTTCCAGAAAACCTTCAATGGGCAGGGACATAGTCATGTATACAGAGAGACACCAGAGCCCAAGCATGCACCTACCAACAGTGAAAGGCTACAAATGGGAGTCAACATGCTGCCCCTGGGCTAGATCCCGAGGGGGAACCAAAGGGTCAGGGGAAGTGACAGTACTCTATAGGGAGGAGCTATAGCACATCGTACAAGTCATGAAGAGGGAAGATGAAGCCTGTTTCATGTGGATCAGGATACAAACAAACCGCCCACGGGATATATATGTCACAGTATGCTACTTTGCCCCGGAAAATTCCCCGTATGCGACACCCGGAGGGCTGTCCCCGTACCTACCCCTATATGAGGATATCATGCACTATTCCAGCATAGAAGACATCCTGCTAATAGGGGACTTCAACGCCGGCACAGCGCAGAGCAAGTCCCCTCCTTTGAGAGCAAAGACCACATGTACCGAGAGTTGGCACCAGAGGAGTTGGGGATCAACCGGCGGACATCATAGGACACAGCTGAGTGCACAGAGTATGGAGACTATTTAGTAGCACTAGGAGGGGCACACGGACTAGCCATCCTTAATGGCCTGCTAGCCGAATGGCCTGGGTCTGATGCACTCACATGCTTTCCACATAAGCATGCATCCAGAGGCTCAGGAGGAGGCAGCACACTAGACTACTTGTTAGGGCCGCCTGCCCTGATCCCAAACATACATGCCTTCAACATCTCACCACGCCCACTGGCGGTAGCCGCAGACCACGCATACCTCCAATTTAGCATCACATGCAATTACGAGGGGACCCCCCTAGTGAGCAGCCCTCAAAGATTCCCCAGATACCACTTCACCAAGACAACGGCGAGTGCCTACTCAAATCATTTGTACTCTGGAGCCTACAGGAGATGAACCCACACACACCCTTGGAAGAGTCCACGACACAATTGGCCAGGACCCTTCACACATCAGCCGCCGCATACTTCCCTCACACATGCCCCCACTCCACGTCTCCTAGCAAGAATGCCCCATGGAATAGCTAGTACGACAAGGAATGCAAGGAAACCCGCCTTTACCTCCAACAAGGGAAGCCAAAGGGAAATACACACACCGCCAAGCTCGCATGATCTTCCGTTGCCTAGTGCGAAGGAAGAAGTGGGCATACCTATCCAGGTTAGAGCACGAGTTTTATTAGCTATTTCTAGGGCAAGACACCAAGGAGGCATGGAAGGCATTCCAAGCACCCCGAGTACAGACACCCATTACCTCCCAACAGACATGGCATAGCTACGCCCCTCACTGTACCACGTGCCAAGACAACCCCCCCTACCTTGGCCACCAGAGGACATGCCTGTTAGAGTTCATAGCCTGTTTTTAGGCAGCAGCACAGCTGGTCCAGCAGTCGGACCAGCTGCACAGTCGGACTGTGCAGTCGGACTGCCACGTGGCAGTCCGACTGCCTGCAGCCACTTTTATCAGGCTGCGCCCCAGTTTTGAGCCCTGTTCTAGGTGATTTTTCGCCTATTTGTTGCTGACGTTTTCAGCAGTCTGGCCACTATTCTCTGTCGCAGATTACAGACCGGTGCCGTGCAGATTTCTGTCTCTGTTCACAGATTTCAGACAGCAGACAGTGCAGACTGCAGCAGACTTCGAGGTGGACAGCAGGTCGCATCGTCGAGGTGGAGACACGCAGTCCAGCGCACTGCGCCCGTGTATATCTTTGTATTCAGCATTCTTTATACAGCAGATCTTCAGTGTACACTGTCTCTTTCTCTCCCTTCTCTCTCTGCGTTCTCTCTCTCTCAGTCCTACGCTTCCGCACCGCTGCACTCTGACATGGTATCAGAGCAGTGTTTGAGGGCTGACTGAGCGCAGAATCAACCTGAAGAGGAGTTTCCATCGCGACACAAATTTGCGTTTTTTGCGTTTAAGGGCAGACAGGAGGGCTGCGCCTTGGAACAAGGCTGAAACGAGTGTGGGCGCACAGGAAAGGAGTACAAGTGGTGGATTTGCTGCTGTTTACTGCTGTTTGACGCGGAGAAAGTTTGAGTTTTCAACCTAAAAGTGCAGGTTTTGCTTTTTCATCGCCTCCGGCGGGTGAAGAAGCTTCGGGACGCGGAAGAGCCTTAGCAGGCTGAGTTTACCCAGTCAGAGGGGGCTGCTTTTGCGTTTGAGAAGGCATTGCAGGTGAAGATGTCTACAGAGATGGACTTGGAGTTCCAGGCGATTATGGACCGGAAGGTGCCTGTCTTACCGGCTCTTCCTACAGATCAGAAGCTCGACGGCGACAACTACTGCATCTGGCGCGTTATGATGTTGGCCATTCTGGAGTCCTATGATTTGGCGGAGTTGGTACAGGAAGATATTGACCGGCCTTCGGTAAGAGATGAGTCCAAACTCTCTTCCGATGCTCGTGCGGAGTTGGCCAGGGCCCAGTCTCATTGGGACAAACTGAATGCCAGGATTCGATCCTTTCTCTTTCTATCATGCACTACAGCCGTGATCGCTCACATCGAGCACCTGACGGTGGCTCGTGAGATATGGCTGGAGCTTGATCAAATGTACAATCGGATGACCCTGATGAAGAGGGTTTCTTTGGAGGTACAGATGCGGACCTTGTCCGTCAATAAGTCTTCTTCGCTAAGGGAACACATTAACAAGCTAAGGCAGCTACAGATGCAGGTTCAGAATGCGGGGAAGCCGATCTCCTCCGAAGACATGGCGATCACACTTTTGTCCCAGTTGCCGCCACGATTCGGTACATTTTACTCTGCCCTTATTGCTTCGGGGCGAGAGTCTACTCTTCGGTGGGAAGAGTTGGTTCCTATGGTCTTGGACCAAGAGGAACAGCTAAAGGGACAGAATGCTTCCAAGACGGAGGCGTTGACAGGTCAAGCCTCTCAGAAGAAGGGGAAGGACCAAAAGAAGAAGAAGGGGGATAACAAGTCCAAGAAGGACAAGGAGAAGGACAAGGACAAACACTCCACATGCCATATTTGTGGAAAGACTGGCCATTGGAAGAAGGATTGCCCTGACAAAGACTCGAAGGACACCAAGAAGAAGGAAACCAAGGATTCTGGAGCAGTGGCTGCACCCTCATCAGCTGCATTTCTACATTTAGTTGTCATTGAGGACGCTTCACCGAATGCTTCTGATGCTGCGATGGCGGCTTCCCAATCTCGAGAGTGGATTATTGATAGTGGTGCCTCACGGCACATGACTCCTTCATCAGATGGTGTTGCCCAGCTGCGACCATCGCGTGGGCAGGTTCTCATTGGAGACAGCTCTTCCGTTTCTATTGCAGGTCGGGGTAAGATGCAGCTTATTCCGGATGGACGAGGTGGCACCCATACCTCAGAGGTTTTGCATGTACCAGGATTGGGGTACCATCTCCTTTCAGTCCATAAGATTTGCTCCCTTGGTCTTCTGGTGGAGTTTGACAGTTCTACAGTGCGAGTCCTTGATCGTGAATCGAGGAAGGTTCTATCATCTGGATATGAGGAGAACAGCATTTACAAACTGAAGTCTTCCACTGCCCTCTCCACTCTTCTTCTTACCTCACAGTCACAGTCTGAATTATGGCATGCTAGGTTTGGTCACCTGAACTATGACTATCTTCGGAAGGCGTCACGGGGACAGCTTGTTCGAGGGTTGCCAGATATAGTGGTGAGCCAGCAGCCATGTGTCTCCTGCATACGGGGGAAGCAGCATCGGGATGCCATCCCCCACACAGCTTCGCGGCGGTCTACTTCACCGATGGAGTTAGTATCTACAGATCTATGTGGCCCTATGAGGAATGAGTCCCTGCGTGGGAGCTCGTACTTCATGCTGATCGTGGATGACTATAGCAGGATGACATGGGCCTATTTTTTGGCACTAAAGTCAGAAGCTTTCTCGCACTTCAAGGATTGGCTTCTCTTTGAGGAGAACCGATCAGGCCGGAAGTTGAAGACCTTGCGATCCGACAAGGGAGGTGAATTTGTGTCTAATGAATTTGCTCGGTTTTGTGCAGATAGAGGAATTCACCAGGAGTTTGCCAATACTAATACTCCTCAAGAAAATGGTATTCTAGAACGGAAGAACCGCAGTGTGATCGAGATGGCGCGCACCATGATGGAGCACCGACAGACCCCCCAGGTTCTGTGGGCCGAGGCTGTGGCTACTGCAGTCCACATCCTTAACCGATCTCCTACTTCGGCCGTGGAAGGGATGACTCCATTTGAGGCGTATTTTGGGTCGAAGCCAGATGTTTCTTACTTTCGGGTCTTTGGATGTGATGCCTATGTTCACATTCCCAAAGCTCACCGTGACAAATTTGAAGCGGCTTCCCGAAAACAGGTATTTGTTGGCTACAGCTCCCAGTCCCAAGGCTACCGACTGTATGATCCCGTCAAGCGGGATGTATATACTAGCCGTGATGTGCGGTTTGTGGAGGTTCCGGCTTCTTCAACGGGTGAGGAGCATCCCGTTCTTGGAGATCCAAGGGAGAGTTTGGCTCCTTCTACAGTTCCACTGGAGCCTGTGCCGTTTGATTATGATTCTGTTTCTGACACAGAGTCTACTGTTCCACCGGATCCTTCTGAGGAGTTACCACCGGTGGACATTCCAGAGTCTTCTACTGATGGAGAACGACGAGGGGAGGTTCGGCCTCCTCCTCGCTGGGCCCGTGACACACTCCGTGATGGTCCAGCAGTTGGACCAGCTGCACAGTCGGACTGTGCAGTCGGACTGCCACGTGGCAGTCCAACTGCCTGCAGCCACTTTTATCAGGCTGCGCCCCAGTTTTGAGCCCTGTTCTAGGTGATTTTTCGCCTATTTATTGCTGACGTTTTCAGCAGTCTGGCCACTATTCTCTGTCGCAGATTACAGACCGGTGCCGTGCAGATTTCTGTCTCTGTTAACAGATTTCAGACAGCAGACAGTGCAGACTGCAGCAGACTTCGAGGTGGACAGCAGGTCGCATCGTCGAGGTGGAGACACGCAGTCCAGCGCACTGCGCCCGTGTATATCTTTGTATTCAGCATTCTTTATACAGCAGATCTTCAGTGCACACTGTCTCTTTCTCTCCCTTCTCTCTCTGCGTTCTCTCTCTCTCAGTCCTACGCTTCCGCACCGCTGCACTCTGACAATGCCAACTGCCTTCACCTTCTTCAGGACTGAAACGGTCCGTGATGCCATTCACAGACTCCAAAATGGTCGGGCCCAGGACCACGCGGGACTAGTACAAAACACCTCTCATTCGCTAGAGAGACCATCGCCCCCCTCTTAGCCCACCTATTCAACAAGGCACTACGTGAAGGCTTCCCAACCAGTTGGTCAACTAATACAATAGTACCAATCCTAAAGGCCGGAGACCCCATGGTCCCCACAAACTACCGGACAATCAAGGTTGGCCATGTGCTGGCTAAGCTCTACGGATTCATCCTGGAGCATGAGCTAAGCAAATGGCTGGAGATACACCAACACCAAGCACGAGAGCAAGCCAGCTTTAGGAGAGGCTACTCTACACTTGACCACATCCTCACACTCCGAGCCATCATTGAAGAAAACAAGGCACAGAGAAAGCGGATGTAATGTTGCTTTGTGGACTTCCACAAGGCCTTTGATACAGTTCCCCGAGCCAGACTCATGCAGAGACTATAGGTGCTCAATGTCCCGACTGAGATGAGATGGGGAATCCTGACTCTATACGAGACAGGTCTAAGCACCAGGAGGGCTATCAAAGGAGATTATTAGCATTGTTAGGGTAAAGCATGGATGCCCCCTCTCCCCCACCCTATTCAGGACCTACATGGACAAGATATCAAATTATGTGGACAGACTTGGAGGGGAGGGATCCTGCTTGGGGGGAACACTGATACCCATGTTACTATATTCAGATGATATAGTTCTCCTCTCTAGCACACAGGAGGGACTGCAACAACACCTAAACGCATTACGGACCTTTTGCCAGGACAGGGACCTCAGTGAACCTAGGGAACACCAAAATCATGGTATTCAACACATCCACCCAATGGATCCGCCGGTCAATGCCCCAATTCAAATACGGAGAGGATATAGTCGAGGTGGTCCAAAAATATGTTTACCTAGGGATCACATCCTCAACGCCGAGATTCACCCTGAGGAAGGCTGCAATGGACAGACTGACATGCGGCTACGCTGCCTTGGAATCTATGGAAAGCCAACGTGCACATCTACGATTTCAGGAACCTGGGATGAAGCTATGGCTCTTTGATACCTTGGTCACACCACCAATTCTGTATGGGGTCCCGATATGGGGGTCTAGCCTCTACCATACACGGCAAACCACACAAGATCAGCCATTGCCCGAAGGGGAGGAGAGATACGAAGGATGGGAGTGGATGGAATGCCCCCTAGTGATGATGATCTCCCGGCTGATCAGGAGTAAACCATCAATACCACATGAGATTGTGAGGGCAGAATTGGGAGCACCACCTATAGTGGCAGAGACCCTATCCCAGACGGTGACCTTCCTGCACAGGCTTTGGAGCATACCGCGACACAGATACTCCTACCTCGCACTAGAATCATCCAAACAACTCACATCGCAAGGGGACACCGAATGTTGGTACGCCCGTACTCAGACCTGGCTGCAACTACATGGGCTACACATGGACCACCTCCCGCCCCTACAATATAGTCTGGACAGCCCCCACCTGAAGAATAGCCGGGAGGAGCTGAACCGCGTCATCAGGGCGGATATTATTCAACTACACAGTCAGGACATGGGTGTTACTAGCCGAGGATCTGGGGAAGAATATGTCCTTCTACCGAGAGCACCTCCTACGCCTCACACCTGATGGCTTCATTATACACCCGAGATACATGGCTATACACTTGTCCCACAGGGTTCGAAGTGCCATCGGGAAACTCCGCACGTCATCACACCAGCTACAGATCGAGAGAGGTAGATACAAAGTGGACTCTCTCCCCCTAGAGGACAGGATCTGCCAACCCTGCCAGCTAGAGCCAGAGACAGAAGAACATTATACATATGTAGATGCCCAGTGTACTACGAGATCAGAGGCCGCTTCCACTGTCTCTTCAAGAAGGGATTCAAACCACTCTCCCAAACACTAGACTTTCCTGACCAGAAATGCCTCACACTCTTCCTCTTAGAGCTACGCCAACATAGGGACCACCTTCTATGGGTTCGGGACCAAACGGTCGAGAACACACAGCAACGCATCCTCCAAGAAATCTATAGACCCTTGGCCACCCCCTCTACAACGAGGACTGCAGCCAACTGACCAGTGGCCCCACCCTAAGGAATCACCTTGGATAGAGCTACAGAGAGAGGCAGAGCTCACCACCCACACCCAGCAGGCCCATGTCCCCCGCAGGAGACATCACCTACAGATATAGCGGATACTACAGCACCACAGGGGAGCCATATCCCGCCACTTTAACCTCTCCATGCTAGACAGGCCCATGGGGGACATCTTAAGATGACCACGCTCCATGAGCAGTTCCACACTACACTTGAAGTGCATCTAGATTGTATCGAGTCTATATACCATTTTGTACCTACTCACCTAGTTCACCATAACACCAGATAGTAGCTTTACTCGAACTTGAAAAACTTCCCAGACATTTTATATGTAACCTTTTGGTCTCATAGGCCAACTTGGCCTCTTGTAGACGTTAATATAAGTTTCTTTCTTTCTTTCTTTCTTTCTTTCTTTCTCTCTTGGAGATGGATCCCCACATACCCATTCCACCTCCCCAAGCAAGAATGTCCCACAGAATGGCCAGTATGACAAGCAGTGCAGGAAAACCCAACTTCGTCCTCCAACAAGGTGAAGCACGAGGGATTTACACACACAGATACACACACTCGATCTTTCGTCGCCTAGTGCAGTGAAAGAAGAAAGATTGTTTATCCAAATTGGAGTACAAGTTCTACCAGCTATTCTTGGGACACCACAACAAGGTGGCATGGAAGGCATTCTAGGAGCCCCAAGCCCATACACCCTTTACCTCCCCAAATATGTGGCATGCATATATTACCTCACTATATCAAGTACCCACGTAGTCCAGTGCTGCCCCGCCGACCACCAAAGGCAAGATCATGTCATCTACCTTCTTCAGCACACAGAGGGTTCACGACGCCATCAACAAACTCCAAAATGGAAGAGCTCAGCTCAAGACCATGATGGCCTCATAGCAGAGCACCTATCATATGCCAAAGATATACTCACACCCCTTCTAGCCCACCTGTTTAACAAGGCCCTATGTGAAGGCTTCCCTACAATTGATCAATTAATACTATAGTACCAATCCTCAAAGCTGAAAATCCCACATGTAACGAAGGAGATTAATACATGGGTGACCATAGTAAAACAAGCACAAGCAGAAGTGGCTAAAACTCCAAATGGATCGAAGTGGAAAAGAAGACGCCAACAAAGAAGGAAGGGCTAAGAAAGAGAGAGACAGCCCTCCAGAAGATGCCAAGAGAATATGCAAAAAAATGGGAGTGGAGGACCCCTCCATTGTGGAAAAAGCATGGTGCGTAGAGAAGGATCTAGAAAAGGGTCGGCCCCTTATCATCAAATTTACTGATTTTGAGTCACAACGAGCCTTCCTCTCCAAAAGGAAGGCTCTCAAAGGAGAAAAAATATAACTTGAGGATGATCACACCCACCCAGGTAGCCCACCACAGAGAGTGCATGCCGCAAATTATGGAGGCCCACCAAGCGGGCAAATGAGCAAACTGCACTATACAGAGAAGCGTGCATCGTTATCACAGATAGGCACCAATGATGGGGCATGGCCTATGAGACACACTTAAAGTTCGCAAAGTGAAACTGTAATGGAGCCATGAGGATAGAGGAAAGGCTATTCCAAGAGACCTTCACTAACAAGGACATCATCTTGTATACAGAGACACCAAAGTCCGTACATATACTTGCCAGAGGTGAGAGGCTATAGATGGGAGACAGCATGCTGCCCTAGAGCCTGATCATGAGAGGGACTAGAGAGTCTCTAGAACACAAACTATACGACACAAGACTAGCACACAATAAGCTCAAGCAATAATACAAATAAAAAAGAAGATTGTGAATGTTGTAAGGAGCAGAATCTGTCCAACACACTCTCTCTCATAGGAGGGGGCTCAAGGAAGCTCTTAAACTTCCAACCATACAGCTTGCAGCTATGTTGGCCTAGCTTTTGACCTCAATGACTAGCACCCATACCACCAGGCCACCCCATTTTTGTTTGGTTTTTCCCCCCTTTTTTTAAGGGGGGTTCCTTTTTTTTGTTTTGTCCTGACAACATGTACATATGTTGTGGTACTTTCATATTAGTATTTTATCATGTTGTAGACTGAGTTCTTTCGTGTAGAAGAAGAAGAAAGAAGATTTCAGCCCTATCTCTCTGTGTGCTCAAGTCTCCATTGATTTTGTGTGTGTGTGCTCTTGGTCTCTTCACCTCTCTCCCCTCTTGTCTGTTTTTAGGGGGGAAGAGAGATGAGCCATGGAGGGAATTGTTTTTTTGAGATTTGAAGTAATGGAATTGCAAATGTAAGGCATAGAGATCAGTTTGCATGAAAAGAAGCCTTAGGACAATGTAGAAAGTTTTTGTCAAATTCATTGATCTCTAAGTTGTTTCAAGGACATACCATGTCCCTTTGATGATCTTGGAGGCTACTAAATCCAATGCATACAAGATTGATAGTGCTCAATGAACATTCTATATACTTGTTTGTTTGTTATTACATGGAACTTGGATAATAGACCCATTGTGACAAGATTAATTTTTAATTATATGTTCCTTGAAGAAACATAAGGTTTCTTATTTTTTCTAATATTATTTTGGGAGATATCTAGATTCTATAATTGTATGTGGCCTCAAACAGTGTCAGTGGAGAAGTGGATTAGCCACAGGACTCGCAGTTTTTATGTTTACTCCTCACGCCATCCTACACATCAGTTGCAACTCATCATGATATTGCATGCTCACAACACCTCTCCCATCAATATGCAATGCAACTTGCATGCTCGATGGAATATCTTGACCAAGGCATCTCACAATCTCACCACTAACTTGCTTGTGATCCTTCAACATTGTGAAGTCAAAATCAGGGTAAGGATGTTATAAATAATTAGTCTTTGTGCTCCTAACCCCATTGCATAATCAAGGTTATTGCCGCATGACCTAAGTGGCACTATGACCCATATATTTAGCAATCCTTCTCCGAAAAGAAGAGGGATTACTATCTTTTCACTTGCACATATAATGCTTATTTGTGTACAGATTCAACTATCTTATAGCCAAATTTTCACAATTTTCTCGATTGTTTTAAATAAAGCAATGATAGGCTAGAGACATAGGTCACATTGTATACAACTAACAAGTTGATAGCAACTTGATGGTCATATGCTTGATGATGACATTGATAGTTGCAAACACAGACAGCTTTCACCCAAATGCCGAAGTAAATACATTCCAGGGTTTTAAATTCGCTGTTAGAAATATGCCATGGCATGGTGTAAAATTCAGGTTTTAAGGACCTTATTTTGGATGCAGGGACTTGCAGGCACTGCAGTGCAAATCTTCTGTGAAGCAATACTAACCTGATGTATCAAATGTATGGTTGATGTATTTATACACATAAGCAACTACAATACCAACTGTCAAAAGGTGGCCTAGATAATTCACATTCAATTGGTTAATAACAGCATCTGCAATACCCATTGTCAAAAGGAGGCCTAGATCATTTTAAACAGTTATTAGGGGTGGATGCACTCAATACCAGGGTCCTTGCGTAGAAGCTTGCGGCAAAGGTCTATGCATTCAGAATGAAGTCCTGCTGATACAGATGCAGGAAATTGAAGCTCATTTGACTTGATGTTCTGCAGCAGCTGCATAAGTACAAGGAGCCTTCTAAATAAACTTAATCTTCATGTTAAACAAAATGTTTTTCAGTTTAAAAGATACACACCTGCATAGGACTTTGCCCTACAAATGGTGGCTGTCCTGTCACCAATTGGTACAAAATAGTTCCTACACTCCACAAGTCTGCCTGCACAAGATGAAAAATCTCTCTTCATTTTCCATTTAGTTAGCCTTAGCATTACATGACAGCTATATTGGGACTTCGGAAAGTTCCCTGACTTTTTGATCTCATAGGCTGATCTGGCTTTGTAGACCTTAATATAACTCTCTCTCTCTCTCTCTCTCTCTCTCTCTCTCTCTCTCTCTACACTGAGGGGGAGATACTCCACTCTTTTTCCAGCTTTTTCAGTTTTCTATACTTCATTCCAATCTACCATGTAGACCTACACATATATTTTGTTTCTTCTTCTCTAATGAGAGATGATGATACCAGTTGTATTGGTTATGGTCTCATAGGCCATTCTGGCCTTTTAGAGATGTTAATAGCTCTTATTTTATCTTATCTCTCTCTCTCATCCCATTGTCAGAGCAGCCCTAGGGGCAACACCTATAGATACTCTAGATTGGCACTAACCTCATCTAGACAACTAGCAGCAAGAGGCGAGAAGAACTGTTGATTTTCACATATGGCTATTTGGATGAGCCTACATGGTTTGGATATTGACAGTCTTCCACCTTTGGATTATAGCCTTGACTGCCCTACACTTTCTCTCAGCCGATCAGAGTTGAACCAGGTGATCAGAGCTAATATCTTGAGGATTGAAACAGCAAGGACATGGATCCATCCACCACTCCCTCTAGGATCGAGGATGGAGTTCTACAGGAGTCATTTCTTGTGTCTCTCTGATGATGGTTTCACTATTCGGCCAGCATATATAGACACCCATCTCTCCCATAGTGTAGGAGTTGCTATCTGACAGATTCGCACCTCCTCACATAGGCTTCAGATGGAGACAGGCAGATAGACAAATACCCTAGCAGAGGATAGGACTTGCCAGCTTTGTGGTCGAGAGCTTGAGACGGAAGAGCACTACATATGCAAATGCACAGTATACTATGGCATACGAGGACGGTACCACTGCCTCTTCTGTGATGGATTTGGACCCCTTCATCGCGTCATGGAGTATGAGGACCAGAGATGCCTAGGTCTTTTCCTCTTGGAGCTCGAGAGGCGCTGAACTGCACTATTGCGAGACAAGAGGCTAGCTCACCCAAAGGGACACACACACAGAGCAGTGAAAGACTTCTTCTACAAAGCCGACCCTACTAACACTACCAGCCTATCGGAGACACAGCCACCCTGCCAGACACCTTACAAGCCACACCGTGGAGTCACATTCGATAGAGCCATTTCCCTTCGCCGAGCACGACAACCCCGTCTACCAAGACCACATCCGAGGAGGCCACACCATAGTTGGATTAGAGCCATTATCACGAGATACCGAAGACTCACCACCAGGCATATCAATGAAGCAACTAGGAACCGCGTCATAGCTGAGATCATGTGCAGATCTTGAGATCAGCTACAGCCCATAGTCTCCACCACACTTTTGTACATGATTCTATCAGATCTGGTTCTCCTTTCCTTTCCTTTTCTTTTCTATCGATGGAACAACACTACACATGGTCCAACCCTAGTATAGTCCCATCATATAGTTATTTTCAATATTGTTTCATAGGCCACCCACTTATCTGTAATGTTATCTTTACCTTACTAATGAGATGACATTAGACATGGATGTACTTTGGATTGTCTCATAGGCCACATTGGCCTTATGTAGACGTCTCTCTCTCTCTCTCTCTCTCTCTCTCTCTCTCTCTCTCTAGAGAGGCTTGGAGGCTTTTCAGAGAGCTCTGCCTGACCACACCTATTACGTCTACTGTTGTATGGGAGGAGTGTGCAGCTAGTCTTTATACTGTGGAGGGTCAGCCACCTCTTCCTGACCCACTTGAGCCTTGTCCAGAGACCACCTTTTTCTTTACAAAAAGTAGGGTCCAAGAGGCCATTTGAAGGGAATGCAATGGCAGTGGAGAAGGAGAAGAGGAAGATGCGGGAGAGAAGAGCACACACAATGTAGGTGTTGTCCAACTGAACTGACAGCCTTATTGCACTATCATATTATATATGAATAAAGAATGGGCGGTCACAGTATACACGGGTAGGCCCAGAGGCCTTTTACCCCAACAACCTCCCACTAAAAGGCCAATGTGGCTAGGGAGTGAAAACAAAGAAAAGAAAAAAAAAGGACAAGGTGAGGAATCATAACATCTCACCCAACGCCCAATCGGAAAGCGAGCTATGCAAGAAGTGTCGAGAACCTCTGCAAAAGAAGAGTCAAGCATCCCCAAGTCCATGACATCCAGGAGATAAGGAATTCCGCAGCTCCATACAATGGAGCAATCCAAGAATGCTTCTCATGAAGCAAGCACAACTCATCAGTGCACGGCTGTAAAGCATCAGAGTCGCGCATAGCATCAGCATGGCGCATATAAGACAGCGGAGAGCAGTTAAACTCTCCAGAGTCAATCACTGAAAGAGGGCCAACATCCCGGACACTCGTCCAATGGGGTCTCAAGACTACATGTGGCCTCAACGAAGCGGAAGACTAACATATGGCTGGCTGTCTAGCCTGCAAAATTACAAGAAAGCGGCTCTCATGAGCCTGCAAGGGGTCTAGCAACTGACCACCAACATCCTAACCCTGACTGCTATGCATAGCTACGTCATCTAGGCCAATAAGTGCCTTATTTTCAGCATAAACAGCTTGCTCTAATGGCACTGTAGCTGCTGTAAAATCAGCCATAAAGCATACTAAACGCTCATCAAGAGGGCTAAGAGGTGTCTGCGTCTCATAGAAGACAGCATGACGGCTGCGTATGACCTGCTGGGCATCCAAATCCCATAATGTGTAGGCCTTAAAGTCACCATCTCCATAACCAAGGAGGAGACATCTACGTGACATAGGCTCATGTGGCATACGTACAGATGCTTGGCAGCCAAACATCCTCAAGTAATCATAGGAGGGTTGCATGCCACTCCATGCCTCATGGGGTGTAATACCATCCAAGGTCAAGCACGGCGTCCTATTAACCAAATAGACTGCTATCATAAGGGCCTCAGCCCAAAAGCCATAAGACAACCCAGTTGTGGTAAGCATAGAAGCAACCTTTGCCTGTAAGGTCAGACACATGCCATGAGCAATCCCATAATACCGTGGACACAAGAAATCAATGCCATACTGTTGACAAGAGGTCCGAAAGCTAGGAGAGAGAGCATGACTCTCATAATCCATCTGCAAGCACCTAGGCCTGCTACCAACAGAATCCATAAATCAAGCATAACTGCAACATTCTCAATCTGCACCAAGGGAAAAGCCCAAATACGATGGGTAGCATGATCAACAAAGGTCACAAAGTACGACGCTTCACCAAGTGACTAGAAAGGCATAGGTCCATATACTGCACAATCGACAAGATCTAGAGGAGCATGCCTCATACGATCGCCATAAGCCAAGGAGGCTCTACAAGGACCAAGAGTACAATCAGGGCAAGCATCAAGATCTGCAAGTGACATAGGAGGCAGCAATGAGTCTGAATGAGACAAGATCTCCATCTCTCTGTGGTGCATATGGCCTAGGCGATAATGCCATAACAATGCATGTGGTATCCGGATAACTGCAACCATAGAATCTCCCACATGAGAGACATGCACTGGATAATGAGAACCAACTCGAGAACCTCTAGCCAAAACCAAGCAACCATGACAGATCTTCCATGACCTATCCTGAAGAGAAACAGAGTAACCTGCATCATGCAACTAACTGACAGAAATCAGGCTCTTACTGAGCATGGGAACATGTAGAACATCCCTGAGCATAAGAGAAGTCCCATTAGGCAAAGCTAGGTGTATGTTCCCTGTACCAACAATAGCATAAGTCTGCTCAAGGCCCAAATCAATACATCCATCAACCTCCCTATAAAAAGAGAACCATGCTCTATGAGGGGTAACAAGACAAGATGCCATAGAGTCGAAAAGCCAATCAAAGGCATGGGCCTGATCATTGAGCAAGTAAGCTGTAGGGAAACTAGATGACAAGAGGACATGCTCAACTGCATCATCATGGGTAACTGCATGTACCTCACCACTAGAAAGAGTGGTAATACGTGCTGCATCGCTAACTCTCTGCTCATGTCGAGTCCATCTCTATCTCTACTGCTCTCTAATCCGTCTAAAGCATTTTCTTTGAACATGCCCAAGCTTCCCACAATGGAAGCAAACAACATCTGAAGTAGAAGAACCTGTAGAAGATGACAAGGAATCCAAGTCATCATGAATAGGGCTATCCATAGCATCCACGGAGCTCAAGTAGTCGAGGGCTGTCCCAACATAGGGAACCTGCTCATAAAGACAATCATCTGCTAGTACATCAGTGGTAGAAGCATGCTGCAAATGCTCATGAAACCTCAATGGATGGGAGGACATAAAGGCATCAATCAAGGATGCAAAAGCTCCCACATGAAGAAGAGTCGTAGCCAACTACATGACATAACCAACCACAGTATAGTAAAGCATAAGATATCTGTCATAAGAGCATATGATATTCAGCCATGAAATCAGCCCATAACCATATGCATACACATAGCTCTACAGTACATCATGCCACCAAGGAACATCCAAGTCAAGTAAAGACCAACAAGTGGCAAAGCATCCTACAAGAGTCAAGCTCCAGGTGAAGCCCAAACATCTATACAACAACATCCAAATAAGTGGCTCTGTAAGGTATACAACAGTAGACCATGTGCATAGACAGGTAAGCATACATAGCATCTGCTCTCTAATATGGACGGGCAACAGGAGCCCAACTAGCATAGAAGCTAGACAATAGAGGAGCAAGAAAGCCATAACTGTAAATCCCAAGCACTATCCAAGTCCACTGATCAGTAAGTATCCCGCATATCAAATGCAAATGAGCAATTACAGCTCAATAGGCAACTTCCAAAACAAGGGGACAGTTCACTGCTCAATACCTGTAAGTGCATCCAAGTAATAGCCAAGATCCATAATCGGAGCATCAAATCCCATATAGCATACAAGGTCGTAACGGAAAATCCAAGTCATAACAGAAAAATCCAAGTCAATGTCCAACTACTCAAGGGAATACTCAAATGAATGTCGAGACGAGCTCAAACAACTACCATCCACAGCCAAAGCATAAAGCATTCACCAAGACATCATAACTCGTACTGGGTAGCCTAGGCATAAACCATGTCATAGATGAAATGCCAACTGCAAAGAAGTGACAGTCAAACCGAAATCAAGCTCTAATCTCAGCTCAAAAGCATTCCCGAGCATAAACAAGACATGTGGCATAGTCCAAATACATCATGACATCATACCGAGTAGCCGAGAGCACCCCGTGAACAATAGGCATAACCCAACTACAGCATAAATAGCTTCAGCCCTGAAGTTTCCAGCAGCATATAACCTCTGTAAACTGAGCAAATCAGTGCTCAATCCAAGCTCAAATCCATAGGCATACATTCCCGTATGTATAGGCACCAACCGGGCATAATCCGGCATCAAATGCCAAGACCTATAAGCATAAAATTGAAGTAACAGGTGGCTGCCCTGTTTTGGACAGATCTGGGATTGTTCAAAACAGTCAATGGCTGAGCTAAATCAGCTCCAAATGCATCTCACATAAGAGGCATAACATCCACAAGTGATCCGATATCAATAGACATCAATAGAAGCATCACATAAGCCATAGGCATACAAATACATGCTGTCTCAGACCTGAAATCTGTTGCAGAATATTCTGTCATCACAATTTGGCAAATCCAACATCGTCATCACGTCTAGAGCATGCCAAAACCCCAACTTAGACTCTTACCTTGCCTGAATCGGGTTCCCAATGCTCGAGATATGACAAAAAGAACGATTTTTGGGCCAGATTTTGAAACAGGCGCAAAAAAAGCGTGAGCTAGCTAGGGGGGTCTGCTGTACATGTCAACAATGGGGTCCAAAGGAGGCACAAATGGGGGCCAAAGAAGGCCCACACCAAGCCTCAGCAAGCCTTGATAGGCTAGAAGCAAGATCCAAGTGAAGAAAGCTCCAAGAGGTGTGAGCTATGGCTGCCCACAACCTGTGAAAACCCTGTTGAGCTGAAAACTGAGTGAGAATGAAGATCTCATACCTCGTGTGAAAGGTCGGGATGAGCTCTTGAAGACCCGCTCTAATACTAGTTGAAGGGGAGAAGGAGAAGAGGAAGATGTGGGAGAGAAGAGCACACACAATGTAGGTGCTGTCCAACTGAACTGACAGCCTTATTACACTATCATATTATATATGAATAAAGAACGGGCGGTCACAGTATACACGGGTAGGCCCAGAGGCCTTTTACCCCAACACCATTGACAGACTTAGCAAAGGAAAGGTACAAGATCACGATGGATTAGTAGCCGAGCACTTGATCCATGCTAGAGATTTGGTGGCAGGATTCCTAGCTTACATGTTTAACAGAGCCATGTGTGAAGGCCTACCAGAAAGTTGGAGCACGAACACTATTGTGCCTATCCTCAAGTCAGGGGACCCTACTCTACCCAATAACTATCGGACTATCATGGTTAGTCATACATTGGCTAAGTTATATGCTTCCATCCTTGAGCATGAGTTAAGCAGGTGGGCAAAGATATGGGGTCTTAGAGCACAGGGACACGTTGGCTTTAGGAGAGGCTTCTCCACATTCGATCACATCCTCACACTCAGAGCGATCATTGAGGAGGGAAGGGCCTATGGCCGACGAACCTACTGTTGCTTTGTGGACTTCCGCAAAGCCTTTAACATAGTACCGCGAGACAAGCTGATAAATAGATTGCATACCATGGGAGTACTGAAAGAGCTTAGTTGGGGTATTTTGGCACTATATGAGAGAGTTGTGGGAAGAGTCCGGACACCTGAGGGCCTTTCGACACCTATTTACTCCACCATTGGGGTGAAGTAGGGATGCCCCCTCTCTCCAACATTATTTGGCCTGTACATTGATAGGATTGCTGATTACATTTCACAGGAAGAAGATAGAGAAGCTCCACTAGCTGGCATTTGGATACCTCTCCTACTATATGCAGATGACATTGTATTGATAGCTGACTCTCCAAAGGGTCTACAGAGACACTTGGATGCACTACACTCCTATACTTTGGACAGTGGGCTTTTAGTGAACATTGGTAAAACCAAGGTGATGGTATTTAATACTACACCACAGTGGGTCAGGAGATCAGCACCTAAATTCACATATGGATCTGAGGAGCTGGAGTATGCGGATTCTTATACATACCTAGGAGTCTTATTCGCAGGGCCCACCTTTTCTATACAAGAGGCAACAGACACTAGACTGACTCGCGGATACACGGAACTAGGTGGTTTGGAGAGGATGTGCTCACAGGTGCAATTCCAAGAACCCCGCACCAAGCTATGGCTCTTCCATACACTACTCACATCCACACTACTTTATGGAGTATAGATATGGGGGCCTAGTCTTGACCACCGTAGCAGATCAGGGTGCACTTATGATGGATGGAGGTCGATGGAGAAACCCCTAGTTTCCATGATATCCACGATGATCAGATGTAAGGCCTCAATGCCACATGAGATCATTAGAGCCGAGCTAGCAACTACACCGATTGTGGTAGAGGTCCTCACCCGATCGGTCACATACATACATAGCCTATGGGACTTACCCAGACACAGATATGCACGGTTGGCCCTTGAGTCCTCCCAGCAGCTTGCCAGAGAGGGTGATACTTCATGTTGGTATGCACAAATGTCGGCCTGGTTTGAGCTGCATGGCTTTAGCATGGACAGGTTACCCTTGTTCCAATACTCCCTTGATGCACCATCTCTTGATCTGAGCAGGTTAGAGATCCGCAAGATCATGAAGATGGATCTTACCCAGTTGGACGTCAAGCGAACACCGCATGCATTTCCTTCATACTACAGATGATGGATTTATTGTTCGCCCGAGATAGATGGACACCCACCTTTTCCATGGGATCAAATGTACTATTGGCCAGTTGCGCACCTCACATCAGCTAGAGATTGAGACTGGCAGATATTGATCCATCCCACCAGAGGAGTGCATATGCCAGATATACCAATTAGATCGAGAGACAGAGAAGCATTATATTTGCCGCTACCCAGCGTATTGTGAGGTTCGTGGTCGTTTCCATTGTCTCTTTAGAGACGGATTTGGATCACTATCCGGAGTCATGGATTTTACCGATCAACGATGCCTTCACCTCTTTCTTTTTGAGATACGACGGCTTCGTGACATGCACCTCAGGAGTACAGCTACTCCAGGACATCGAGGCCCTTCACAGAGGCAGCTCACAGACTTCTTTGCAAAGGAGACTCAAAAGACTTAAATACAGTTATAGCCACAGTCCACACGAGAGCCTCTCTCACCGCCATAGTCCACACACGGATAAGGAGTACTGATTGATCAAGCTGTTCACCTTAGCCAATCCAAACATCCTAGGCCTCGGCACAGACATCGACGACATCTTCATGTTGGAAATAAAAGCGTCGTGCCTTTAAATGTGCTCCGGTGTGAACACACCCTTAGCACTTGTACTTACACATATATATCTATCTAAAAACCTAAAGGTACACACTCGTCATTGTACCTACAAACGGCCTCACTCTCTACTCTGCTCTCTCTCATTCTCTGTCTCTCACTGCGCCTAACGACACTCTGTCTCGATCTCCATGCCTAACCAGTCCCTACAAACTGGTATCAAAGCTACGGGTGAGGCATTCGTGCCTCTCGGAATTCGAGCAGGATAGACGAGCAAGTCGTAAGCTGCAAGCATCGTGTTGCCATTCACAGGCGACAAGGCCAGGCTCCAACGAGGAGAGTGTGCGACAGGACTAGTGGGGCACCGGGCATACAATGGGTAGCGGGTAGCGTGCAACTTGAAAACGAGGACCAGCAGTCGGCGGGGTGTTGACCAGCGGGCACTGACGACACGACGCGTGACGGGCGACAGGCAGGGGACGGCCGCCAACGGGCCGTCAGTCACGCGATGCCTGGCGGGTCAACGGACCCGTCAGAATTTTCTATCAAAATCAATATTTTTTTTAATTCCTTTTACCCACTTCCAGGCGTTCATGCGTGGAGACACAGCTTTCAATTTTCATGCAAACCTGGCCCAGAAATTTGGGGATTTTCCCAGATTTGGGAAATTTAATGCAGGACAAGCACATCTATCTCAGAAATTGCAGGAATTTGTGACATTTTGTCCTCGAGATTTGGGGCTTTTCATGTACATGCACAAATTGGGCTGAAATTAACCCAATCTCTCGACATTGAGGCACATTGGACCCCGTGCAATTTGGGGCTTTTGCAATTTGGGCAAAATCAGTGCAGCATTTGGTCATTTTATGTACATGCAGGTTGAATTCCATGCAATTTGGACATCAACACTTGGTAAAATTTGGGGGTTTTGCTGAAATTTCCCTATTTTGGCAAAATTGGCCTATTCTATGCATGACAAAGAAAATGCAAATGTGTGTTTGATGCTTTGAGCACAAAATTTTGGGGCTTTTGACCATTCGTGTCAAATTTTATGCCCGTGGGTACATGTACAACAGAAATTGTAGCTGAAATTTTAGGATTCCTCATGTAATGTGATGCATATGCCCTTGGAACAGCTGTAATCAGTTGGATAATGCTGTAGCACATGGTTTGGTGCTTCTGAAAATTTAATTACAGATCTGAAATCTATGCCTCTACGTGGTCATTTATTGCTGATTGGTACGTGTTTGTACCTTGGTCACTTAGGTGGCAGTTTGGGCCTACATTTGCTGAATTTTTTGTCACATTTGGGCTGAATATCATGGCTGGCAGCAATGACAGCAGTAATTTGATGCACATAAAGAAGCTTGAAGGCGCACATAACTTTGCAGTATGGCGAAAGCAGTGCTACCAATATCCTGTTGCAAAAGAAGCAGGCAAAGCCGATCAAAACCAAAGGGGCAAAGCCCGCGGACATGAAACAGGACGATTGAGATGAGTTAAATGAGCTTGCACGCTCAACCATAGAGCTATCGATTTTTTATGCCTTGCTGTTCAACATTGAAGGTTTGGATTCTGCATATGCTATATGGACTAGACTGGAAGAACTGTATGCACAAAAGAGTGCTGCAAGCAAAGTGTATTGGCTGAAAAAGCTTATGGATTTGTGTATGAAAGGGGGTACAGCAATGTCTACTCACTTGAGTGAGTTTAACTCCATTTTCAGCCAGCTGATTGCCTTGAAGTTCATGATTGATGAGGAATTTAAGGCTACTTTGTTACTTTGCACTCTACCAGAGAGTTGGGATACATTCAGGACTGCTATGAGAAATTCTAATGTAATCCTTTTGTATGTTGATATAGAGAGTGCTCTACTTATGGAAGAGATGAATCGGCAGAACAATGCATCCAGTAAGTCTTCCAGTGCTTTGCATACTAGGGGCAGATCACAGCAAAAGGGCAAATATGATAGCAAGGGACGCAGTAAATCACGTGGCAAAGATGTTAGATGTCATCATCGTAGCAAGAAGGGTCACTTTAAACATGATTGCTACAAATGGAAAAAAGAGAAAGGAAAAGGCAAGAAGACAGATGATAGCAAGGAAGAGAAGAAGGACAGTCAGCCTAAGAAGAGCAGTGTAAAAATTGAAGAGGCGAATATAGTCACTCATGACAGTGACAATGGGAGTAACGTACTCCTTGTCTCTTCACAATTTGGTGCACATGCTTTACTTACAGATACAGATGATGGCATGCATACCTGGCTTCTCGATTGAGGTGCTTCCTTTCATGTCACCCCTCATCGTGAGTGGTTCTCTGCCTATACTAGGGGTCGACATGGTGTTGTCCATCTTGGGGACAACTATGCATGTGAGATTGCAGGTATTGGCAGTGTGAAATTATAGTTTCAGCATGGCTCTGTCTTTACACTTCAGCATGTACGGCATGTACCTCAGCGTAAGAAGAGCTTGATTAGCACAGGGCAGCTAGATGATGATGGTTTTCATACCACCTTTAGTGATGGGAAATGGGAGATCTGTAAGGGATCTAGGGTTATTGCCAGAGGTTGCAAGAGTGATACTTTGTATCCACTTCATGTATCTAGTGTGCGTGACCATGTTGTTGTCATGACCGAGCAGCCAAGCATTTCTCTGTGGCATGGCCGGTTGGGACACATGAGTCAAACAAGAATGAAAATGCTTTCTCGTTTGGGTTACTTGCTTTGTCTTCGTTATGCTGATTTTGAGCATTGTGATCATTGTATTTATGGAAAACATGCACAGACGTCTCATAAAAAGTCTCTTTCTTTGAAATCTTCTCCTCTAGAGTTAGTACATTCGGATGTATGTCAAATGCCAGGATTATCTTTAGGGGAAAAGAAATATTTTGTCACCTTTGTCGATGATACTACACGGAAAGTATAGGTTTGCCCCATTTGTAGCAAGGATGAAGTGCTTGATAAGTCTAAAAAATTCTTGGCATTGGCTGAAGATCAGACAGATAAGACACTTAAGTGTCTTCACTCTGACAATGGTGGGGAATATCTGTCCAAGGCCTTTCAAGCATTTTGTGACAATAAAGGGATAAAGAGGGAGCTCACTGCTCCTCATAATCTGCCCCAAAATGGAGTTGCAGAGCATATGAATCGGACTATACAGTATAAGGTCCGTACGATGCTATCTCATGCTGCATTACCCCATGGTTTTTGGGTAGAGGTTGTTATGACAACCGTTCACTTAATTAATCGGTCACCAAACAGGTCTTTGGGGGGAGGGGGAGTTCCCCAAGAAGCATGCTCGGGCAAGCCACCTTCATATGCTCATCTAAAAGTGTTTGGATGTGAGGCTTTTGTGCACATTCGTAAAGAAAAACGCAACAAACTTGAGCCAAAGTCCTGTAAATGCATTTTCCTAGGATATGGTGACAAGAGTGAAATGGAGTATAGATTGTGGGATCCCGAGAAAAGGAAAGTAGTACGCAGCAATGACATTATCTTCTGGGAAGATCGCATGCACAAACAGCCCAAAAAGACTGAGGAGGTCCGTAGGGTTATATTCCGGGAAGAAATACCTTTTGGACAGCAAAATGTGCCCGCTGTACAGCAGCAAGTACCTACTGTAAATAAACCTGTAAATGCAGGAAATGATATTGGAAATGATCAGCCAAGTATTGCCCATGAAAATGAGCCATTACATGTGCAGGAACAGCCATGACAACAAGCTGTTAATGCTGATTTGCAGGCTGAAATGCTAGGACAGCATGCTGAAAATGGAAATTTGCAGGAACAGCCAGCAAACAATGACCGTTGGGTTAGGAGATCATCTAGGGGCTACTAGACAACCTGACAGGTTTATTCCTGGTGCAATTAATGTGGCTGATTATGTCATGTTGACAGACTCTGGTGAACCATCTTGCTTCAAGGAAGTAATGGACAGACAGGATAGCAAGAAATGGTATAAAGCCATGCTGTCAGAGATGGAATCTCTTGAAAAAAAATGGCACTTGGAACTTGGTGCAATTGCCTAAAGGCCAGAAAACCCTTCCATGCAAATGGGTTTACAAGATGAAGGCCACTTCTGGTTCCTCACCAAAGTACAAAGCAAGATTGGTTGCAAAGGGATACAAGCAGGAGCATGGAATTGACTTTGATGAGATTTTCTCTCCTGTAGTCAAGATGACTACATTTTGGCCATGGTTGCAATTAAGAATATGGAGCTCATACAAATGGATGTAAAGACTGTGTTTTTACATGGTGATCTGCGTAAAGACATATATATGCAGCAGCCTAAAGGGTTTGTTGAACAAGGGAAGAAAAAAATGATATGTAAACTCAAAAGGAGTTTGTATGGGCTGAAACAAGCACCAAGAGAATGGTATCATAAGTTTGATACATTCATGTAGTCCCAAGGCTTTCATAGAAGTGAAGTGGATCACTGCTTGTACACCAAGAAGGCAGTAGATGGCAGCCTGATTATCTTGGTTTTGTATATTGATGACATGCTGATTGCTTGCACGGATACTCATGCCTTGGATTCATTAAAGCAAAGTCTTCATGGCAACTTTGACATGAAGGATCTTGGTGATGCAAATCACATTCTTGGCATGCGAATACTCAGAGATAGATCAAAAGGCTTGTCAGATGGGAGAGGATCGAGGTGCAGCTGAAGTGCAGTAGACAGTGTGAGAGTGAGAGACAGAGTTGAGCACGATACCCAATGCAATAGTACTGAATAGAGTGTAAGCTGAAAGTACAAATGATAACCCTTATACCTTAGGGTTATAAGGGGCTGTTCACACCCGAACACAGTAAGTGCCCGTAAGTGTGCACCACAAGCACATACAAAATAGTACACATAATCTGGGGGAAAAAACCTCTCCTACCGAGAGTAAAAAGTGCCCCAGTGTCCTAGTGATTACCCGCACACTCCCATATGAGCGTAGGCGTAAGTAAGGCGTGTGAGATACCCAACAAACCCCCCTGGAGTGAAGAGTGATCAAGTGTACAAGGATCATCCGCCACCAAAGGGCGTCAAATTCAAAGCATCGCGAAATGCTTCAAATTTGTCTCGTGGAAGAGCTTTGGTGAAGATGTCTGCCACATTGCTGGTGGTAGGACAGTAGACAAGGCTGATATCACCTGCATGTAGCCTCTCTCTGACAAAGTGGTAGTGAATCTCTATGTGTTTCGTGCGAGCATGAAACACAGGGTTCCGTGCCACTGCAATGACACTCTGACTGTCAGTATATAAAGGAGTAGGCTCCGTAACAGATACATCCAAATCAACAAGTAAGCGTCTAAGCCATACGCACTCAACTGCAGTAGTGAAGGCTGCCTTGTACTCAGCTTCACATGACGACGTGGCAACAGTGGATTGTTTCTTGCTAAGCCAAGAAATGCATGACGATCCAAGAAAGAAACAATTGCCACTAGTGGAGTGACGAGTATCAAAATCACCAGCCCAATCAGAGTCACTGTAAGCATGTAACTGCAGTGGTCCCCCCTTGGCATAAAGCAATCCAAGAGCTCTAGTACCCTGCAAGTAACGAAACACACGCTTCACAGCTTGCCAATGCGACATACGAGGCTGATGCATGTACCTGCTCAAAACTGAAACGGCAAACTGTATGTCTGGCCGAGTGTGGCATAGATAGATGAGACATCCCACTGCTGGAGCATAAGTATGGATATCAAACAAATCACTGTCATCATGTAATGACAGTTTGAGCCCAGGTTCCATGGGTGTACAAACTGGCTTGCAATCCTGTAAGCCAAACTTCTCAAGAAGTTGCCCAATGTATTTTGACTGACATAATCCAATGCCTCTAGCATCATGTACAAACTGGATGCCCAAGTAATAGTGCAAAATACCCAAGTCAGACATGTCAAAAGTTTGCTGTAAATTATTTTTGAATGCTGAAATCTGATCAGCACGTGTTCCAGTGAGCAAAAGGTCGTCTACATATAGACACAAAATCAGCATGGATCCCCCCTCTTTATGTACATAAAGGGTAGACTCAGATGGGCTGTTTACAAACCCCTGACTAAGCAAGAAGACATCTATCTTTGCGTACCAAGCTCGTGGAGCTTGTTTCAAACCATATAGAGCTTTTTTCAGCTTGCATACTAAATTTTCTGAGCCTTCAACTGCAAAACCAATGGGCTGCTGTACATACACTTCTTCCTGAAGTTCCCCATGTAAGAATGCAGTCTTTATATCCAGCTGATGCACTTTCCAACCAAAATGTGCAGCCAAGGCAATCATAGACCGAATGGTCGTCATACGGGAGGTAGGAGCAAAGGTCTCCTCATAGTCAATGCCCTTTTTCTGTGCGTAGCCTTTAGCTACCAGCCGTGCCTTGTACTTATCTATGGATCCATCTGCATTCCTTTTCAATTTGTAGACCCATTTCGTACCAATGGCACGCTTGCCAACTGGCAAAGACACCAAATCCCAAGTATGATTCTTATGAATAGAATCCAATTCAGCTTGCATGGCTGCCATCCAATGCACACTATGTCGTGCATCCTCAAAACATTCAGGCTCCTCATTATCATGAGTACATGCTGCCATAACAAACTCCATGGAATGTGCTGAATCATGCAGTCGAGTTTGCCTTCGAGTACGACCAGCCAAGGGTGTTTCCAAATGACTATCTCTCATAGTCTGCGTGTACCATCTAGGCACCTGTCTTGCTTCCTGACTGTGTACAAGTTCCTGCTGAATTTCAGTTTCAGCAATGTGCTGATTTACTGCATGTTCCATAGGAGCAGCTGGCTGAACATTAGGTTCATTTGCTGAAGTACCAGCTGAATCACCAAATGTGATGGGCAGCAGCCCTTCAAAGACATCACGGGCAGCCTGATATGTATCAAAACCAGCCAAGGATAATTCTGATTTTTCATCAAATACAACATCCCTGCTGACAAAAACCTTCTTGGTCACGGGATCATAGAGTCTGTAGCCTTTGCTTTCGCTGCTATATCCCATAAAGATGCATTTTACAGCCTTGTTGTCCAACTTCTTTCGCAGTACCTGTGGAATATGGGCATATGCAAGACACCCAAAAGTACGGAAGTGGCCAACAGAAGGTTTGCGGCTGTGCCAAGCCTCAAAAGGTGTGACGGTTTTCAAGGCCTTGGTAGGGCATCTGTTCAAAATGTGGCAAGCACACATGACGGCTTCTATCCAAAAACTATGAGGCAAACTCTTTGCCTTCAGCATACATCTGGCCATCTCCATGAGTGACCGAATCCTCATAGTGAGGTTCAAGGCAGTATGAAAAGCCAAGTAAGAGGGAGGCAGTGAATTCAATGTCGTAGAAATCAGCTGCGCATCTGAGTAGTACTCATCCACATTCATGAGTTGCTCCCGCAAGTCCTGAATTTTGTTGAGATGATCCTGCATAGAATCACCCTCATTCATCTTTAGAGTCTCTAGCTCTTTCTTCAAGAAAGAGATGCGAGTCTCATTCTTTCCTGCAAACATCTGCTCCAATGTCAACCAAGCTTCTTGTGAAGAAGCTGCTGAACGAATATGAGGAATGATAGAACGCTGAACTGCCAATGCAATCAGCGACATAGCCTGTGCATCCCGTGTATCCCAAGCTTTCTGAGCTGCAGTTCTTGGGGGAAGTGGCTGAGCGGACTGAGGTGGAGGGGGCTGAGGTTGCCCTCTTGCACGTCCTCCTGGAGGAGGAGTAGAGGGAGCCACAACTCCAGGTCGTGCTTCCTCTCCACTGACATAATCCCACAAATTTTTGGCCACTAATACATTCTTCATCATGAAAGACCAAAGGGAATAATTGTTCCCATCCAATCCGTCTTCCTTGGACACATAGGTGAATACATCTCCTCCCTGATTTGCCATTATTTCCCAAAAGGCAATAGAGCAATGTCAATGCAGTACGGGCTGGAAATCTGCAAATTTCCAGGAATTGCAGCAAACACAAGTCTGCAATTAATGTGCAAAGGGTACTCTGTCAAAAAACTGTCACTGATGCACGCTTCCCAAGGTGCAATTAGTGCTCAGCAGCACTAAAACATCAAAAGCCCCAAAATTTTCTGCCCAAAATTTCTGTCACAAATGTCTGTTACAAAAGCCCCAAAATGTGCATTCAATGTGTCACAGACAGACACAGCACGTTTCCCAAAGCTGAAAACTGAACCTGCTGTTCAGCACGTTTCCCAATGCTGAACCTGAACCTGTTGCAGGAACTCCTGTGTAAAAGAAAAGTGCAGAATGTTACCTCTGCGTGTTGACGACGGGCACGATTCCCGAGGTAATGACTGCTGGGTACAGTCGGACTGACGCACAGGTACAGGCGTGCAGGTCCAGTGACACGCGCAGGCAGGACTGGGCGCGCGCTGGGCAGAGGAGGCGGCACCCAGGACTGGCTGGTGGAGACAGGTGGCGCGCTGGCAGCTGGAGCTGACGGCACAGGCTAGCTCAGCGCAGGGAGGCTGCGCAGGCAGACTGACAGGCGAAGGGGCACGCTGGGCAGACACAGGGCAGAGGACACGCTGGGCAGAGGTGGCAGCACGCAGGTACAGGTGGCGCGCTGGGCAGGGCGGTGCTGCGCGCTGATTGTTGGAGCTGCACGCTGGGCAGAGGAGTCGTCTGGTGCTGCGCGCTGACGGACTGACAGGCGCAGGCAGGACTGGGCAGGAACAGGCGGCTGGGGCAGAACTTGCGGGGGCTGCAGACTGCAGACTGAAGACTGCTCTGAGCTGAGCTCTGATACCAAATGTCAGATGGGAGAGGATCGAGGTGCAGCTGAAGTGCAGTAGACAGTGTGAGAGTGAGAGACAGAGTTGAGCACGATACCCAATGCAATAGTACTGAATAGAGTGTAAGCTGAAAGTACAAATGATAACCCTTATACCTTAGGGTTATAAGGGGCTGTTCACACCCGAACACAGTAAGTGCCCGTAAGTGTGCACCACAAGCACATACAAAATAGTACACATAATCTGGGGGAAAAAACCTCTCCTACCGAGAGTAAAAAGTGCCCCAGTGTCCTAGTGATTACCCGCACACTCCCATATGAGTGTAGGCGTAAGTAAGGCGTGTGAGATACCCAACAAGGCTTACTCTATCTATCTCAGCAGGAGTATATCTCCAAAGTTTTGCAACGTTTCAATATGGAGAGGGGCAAAACAATTGGGGTTCCATTACCTCCATATGTGAAACTTAGTGCAGAGGACAGCCCTACATCTGATGATGAGAAGGCTGAAATGGCCAAGATACCATATGCTTCAACTGTTCGCAGTTTGATGTATGCTATGGTTGCTACATGTCCTGACATTGCCTTTGCAGTGGGAGTGGTTAGCGGATACATAGCAACCCCTAGCAAGAAGCATTGGGATGCAGTGAAAGGTATTATGAGATACCTCAAAGGCACAAAGGAGTTGTGCATCTGCTTTGGAAAGCAAAACGCATCTGTTGTTGGCTTTACGGATGCAGACTATGCAGGTCATGCGGACTGCAGGAAGTCCACTTCTGAGTATGTGTTTACTTTCACATGAGGAGCAGTCCCTTGGATCTCCATGCTACAAAAGTGTGTTGCATTGTCTACTACGGAGGCAGAGTATGTGGCTGCCACTGAGGCATGCAAGGAGGCTTTATGGCTTTCACGTCTGGTGGGAGAGCTTGGCATCTCAGAGCTACCTGTTCTCCATTGTGATAGTCAAAGTGCTATCATGCTAGCACGGAATTCCATCTTTCATGCAAAGACAAAGCACATACAGGTGAAGTACCACTTCATTAGAGATGTACTTGACAGCAAGAGCATTGAGCTTGTCAAAGTGCATACAGATGATAACCCTCAAACCTTCTCACGAAGGGTCTTCCAGCAGAGTGGTTTGCTCATTGCTGATAGATGATGGGAGTTGGATAGATATATGTATTTCAGCTTTGTATATACCTAGACTTAGCTGATTCTTTTCTCCTCTTCAGGCACATTGCCTTTAGGTGGAAGGTTGTTGGGAATAAAGGCCTCATGCCTTTAAATGTGCTCGAATGTAAACACACCCTTAGCACTTGTACTTACACATATATATCTATCTAAAAACCTAAAGGTACACACTCGTCATTGTACCTACAAATGGGCTCACTCTCTACTCTGCTCTCTCTCACTCTCTCTGTCTCTCACTGCGCCTAATGACAGTTTGTCTCGATCTACATGCCTAACTGGTCTCTACACTTCATAGGCGGATATAGGGGATTACTACTCAGGCCAGAGCTAGGTCCTCCATACCCAAATGAGATTGCACCATTTGGAGCTCATTGTTAGTAGATAGAGCTCTATGTTTTACACATAGCTACAGTTAGTTTCCTTTCTTATTTTGATTTGTGCTACATACATATTTTGCCCAGACAATTGTACCATCATACACATGATTGTAACTCATGGTCTCATAGGTCATTTTGGCCTTTTGTAGACGTTAATATATCATTTCTCATTTCTCATTTCTCTCTCTCTCTCGTAATAGGTAATTGTATTAATTTCGGAAAAAGTATAAGACTGCAAGCTTACAATATGCAGGATGGCTCTAGGCTGTCATGCTTAAAAAGATACAAAGTCACGGCAAAGGAATAGAGGAGACCGCTGCATGCCAAGGAACTAAATCCTCCTAAGGGAGAAGGTCAGCATATTGGATAAGATCTAACTGCCAATGTAGGAGACCCTTGATTCTGGCAATATGTCCTTGAACACCTACGGCCAAATTGAAGATGAAAGTATTCTTGGTGACCCAATTATGCCAACAACCCCAAAATCTCAAAAAAGGAAACATAAGCTTCATGTGTTGCTGCAGTAGGGTGGGATATTTTGGCCCGGGGCAAAAACCCAATCAAGAGGGGCATAGTAATGGACCAGCCACCATTCTCGAAGTCCAAATTTTCCTTGCTCAAGGGCAGGAGATAAATCTATGACGTGAGGACTCTACAACAGTTGTGCAAAAGAAGCAGCTGTCATTCGATATTCAGCACTTTGATAGAGCTAAGGTGGGGCAACCAACCAGTGATCACTCACCAAAGAAAGACCTTGCATTTATAAGGTGTCATATTTAGCCAACCCTCCGGCATAGTCATTCACCAACATCCTGTCTAAATGACCCCATAACTCACTATACACATGAGGAATCCACTAAAGTCTATTGGCTGTGTGGAAGGATATGAACACCCCACGATTGACAAGAGTGGCGTTAGCAATAGAAGTTAGACTCAAATGCGCCATACAATTAAATTTGGGGTGATCTTCCTATTTCCCATCCTAAGAGAGCAGCCGCGATGCAGTCAGTAGCTCCAACTGAAAAGAATGAGCCATCAAGTGATCCTCTATAGGATGCCAACGCAGCCTTTTGCTGGGAATAAAGGGCCACCGTGCCTTTTATATGTGCTCGGGTGTGAACACCCCCTTAGCACTTGTACTTTACTTTTTTTTTTGCAAGTAAAATGTGACTAAATATATTACTTAGAAGGCTGATTACAATGGGATGCTCATGCTCAACAGACTAGCTGGAGCTGATGCAAATCACAAATACATCATGTATACAAGCCTCTCAAGGAGGTCTAAGGGGGATGGGGGCAAGAAGCCATGGAGGGGGGCTGTATCGCCATCTGGGTCAGCCTACTTGCATCATGAAGAGCAGGTTCTAGCCGCCCCAGGTGTGCAGAAAGTGAAAACGGAGCTCCTGACGAGCTCAAGACTTGCCCTGCATCTGGTCCCAACGGCCGCAGAGGGGGTGGATGATGGAAGTCCAAAGCTCTACCAAGTCGCATGTACTGAAAGGAACTCCTTGCCAAAAACCTCCACATAGCGTGCCTTCCAGATGTGCCATCCTGTAGTAAGACTCCCTATGATCTCCCATACCTCTAAGCGATCTATTGTGGGCTCTAGTACTTGGTGGCCAGGTAAAGCCTCCAAGCCGACCACTGCACAAGAATCAGCCTCAATGATGAAAATCATGTCCTGCATCTTGGCCTCATATAAAAGGTGACGGCCCTAGCTAACTGCCTGCCAGCAAAAGGCCCCCCACGAGATACATCCAAGGCTAGGTGCCACACAACGGAGAATACGACAAGCTCCCCTCCATACGCATTGTGCCGCCTCGCAAGACCTAAGGCAGTGCTTTGGGGTTTCCAAGTGCTGATTATGGGCAGCACTTACACCCTCCATCCTGCTGTACCTAGGTCACCCAACTCCCAACCGCTAGACCTCCATGTGCCAAAAGCCAAAGGAAATATGACACCCTCCTCGACCTCCAGCTATCCCAAAGGCGATGCCAGAAAGCCCGACAGAAGGCATCCATGATGTTGTGCTCCACCCAGTATTTGCTACACGAAGGTGCCCAATCCATGTCCTCCTACATCATTACATGTCTACCAATATTGGCTGTGTACTCCAAGAACCTCAATGGCCTCTTGGCGACCGCAGTGGTGGCCGGCCATAACCACTCTCCATGGTCCCACTCCAGCTCATCAAGTGGCCTGCTCTCCCATATCCAAAGGCGCCACTCCCGGAACTCCTCCCAGAGCACATAAGGGTCCAAACGCCAGGTCTTCCCTTGGAGACCAACCACCCGAATCCTCCTCCAAGAAAGGACAATGATCTCCTCATCATGCTGCCCTTTGTCAAGAACCAAACGCCGCCCATCCTGCACAATCAAGAAAATCCCGTAGGGGGCACTGCCCACTCTACTTGTCACCTGTAGGGGGAATACCTGCCTAGTGAGAATCTAGCGGCCCGCACCTCACCACGCTCCACCGGCTCTCAAATCGGGGGGTCAAGGCACTCCTGAGGCATCACTGAGTCAATCTCCCTTCTCCTAACCTCAGCTCCTCGCTAACAACCTAATGCCTGCTGCGACACCTCCTGATCCAACATCCTGTACACCTCCTGCCACGCTTCGGTCGGCACTCCTAGAGACCCTCCTGCAAAAGGACCTTCGAGGTCTGCCCTCCTGGTGTGAGCCCATAGACTACTAACTCACCCAAAAGGGCCAAGCTCTAGAACTCTGGGTCTATGATCCCAAGCCCACCGATACCGGATGATGGTCCAAGATTTATTTCAAGTTCTCCCTTTAAAATTATATGTATTTTTTATTTCATCGGACGTAGGTCCAAGATTTATTAGTCCGATTAGTACCGTACAAGCATTGGACTGTACTAATCGGACGCCATCGGACGTGACAACCCTGGGCCCAACTCAATAGCCTAAAAACCTTAGAGTGCAAAGATGGAGATAATCTAAGGATGTGGCCACCATTGCATACACCCACTAGTAGGGCTCTACCAATGAAACGCTTGATGAGGTAGTGAGGTAGTCCTACATGGAGGTGGATGTGAAGTAGATGCATAAAGTGCAATGTGATAGGAACTCACAAACCAATCACCCAATCCCTCGGGGGTAGTGAAAGAGATTGTCTGTCGAGGCTGTCCGTGTGCCACATGTCCAGTAGCTACAAGGGCCGAAGAAGCAAATGGGGCAACACCAACGGGAGACATAGCCCCACTGGATTGGCTAGCCAGAGTAGAGGCAATCGCAACAGTGTGCTATGGTCTTCTATGTGGAAAACCTTGGACCTTGGTACGACACTCCTCGTCACATGGCCCAATCTCTAGTAGTGTGTGCAAAACCTATTTTTCTTAGGAAGTTGTTACTAGATGGGCTTTGTTTCATTGGTTTCGTGTGAAGAAGAGGAGTCAACCTTGGTTTGACTTACCCTTGCATCTTGCAAGTTCTTGTCACTGTTGGTTTTCCCTCCCAAAGAAGAGCCAACCAACCCCCTCTACTTTGAGTAAGGCTATGTGGAGGCTTTCTTCTGGACTTGGTGGCTGAGTTTATGCATGTCAGTGGGCTAGGGCAGATGCATAAAGTGCAATGTGATAGGAACTCACAAACCAATCACCCAATCCCTCGGGGGTAGTGAAAGAGATTGTCTGTCGAGGCTGTCAGTGTGCCACATGTCCAGTAGCTACAAGGGCCGAAGAAGCAAATGGGGCAACACCAACGGGAGACATAGCCCCACTGGATTGGCTAGCCAGAGTAGAGGCAATCGCAACAGTGTGCTATGGTCTTCTATGTGAAAAACCTTGGACCTTGGTACGACACTCCTCATCACATGGCCCAATCTCTAGTAGTGTGTGCAAAACCTATTTTTCTTAGGAAGTTGTTACTAGATGGGCTTTATTTCATTGGTTTCGTGTGAAGAAGAGGAGTCAACCTTGGTTCGACTTATCCTTGCATCTTGCAAGTTCTTGTCACTGTTGGTTTTCCCTCCCAAAGAAGAGGCAACCAACCCCCTCTACTTTGAGTAAGGCTATGTGGAGGCTTTCTTCTGGACTTGGTGGCTGAGTTTATGCATGTCAGTGGGCTAGGGCAGATGCATAAAGTGCAATGTGATAGAAACTCACAAACCAATCACCCAATCCCTCGGGGGTAGTGAAAGAGATTGTCTGTCGAGGCTGTCTGTGTGCCACATGTCCAGTAGCTACAAGGGCCGAAGAAGCAAATGGGGCAACACCAACGGGAGACATAGCCCCACTGGATTGGCTAGCCAGAGTAGAGGCAATCGCAACAGTGTGCTATGGTCTTCTATGTGGAAAACCTTGGACCTTGGTACGACACTCCTCGTCACATGGCCCAATCTCTAGTAGTGTGTGCAAAACTTATTTTTCTTAGGAAGTTGTTACTAGATGGGCTTTATTTCATTGGTTTCGTGTGAAGAAGAGGAGTCAACCTTGGTTCGACTTACCCTTGCATCTTGCAAGTTCTTGTCACTGTTGGTTTTCCCTCCCAAAGAAGAGGCAACCAACCCCCTCTACTTTGAGTAAGGCTATGTGGAGGCTTTCTTCTGGACTTGGTGGCTGAGTTTATGCATATCAGTGGGCTAGGGCACCAAGATATTATCCTCATTATTTAGGCATTTTTCCTAGCATTTTATGATGGTCATTTTAGCATTTATTGCTGGCCGACCTAACATGATATATGGCATTATTTTTGCCTATTTATTTAGGCTTCTCCTCCACATTCATCATTGGGATCATTCATCATCTGACTAATTTTGGTGGAGGGAGAGAAGGAGGTGCCAGTGCCTTCACAGCCAATGACTCACATTGGTTCTATATTGTCTCATATCTTGGTATATGGATTCCATTAACAAAGAGAGGGTAAGATCTTGTTCTTTAACTTCTTCTTTTCTTGTTTGTAGTAGTAGTAATAGTAGTAGTAGTGGTGGTGATGGAGAGGTCCGTTGAGGTCAAGAGCAATACCATGAGACGGGAAATACTCCGACATACGTTAATTTGTGGGTAGGTGGAGACTTTACATACGTTAATTCTATTGAGTTACAAGAGAAGAAATCCCTTCTCAAACAATTTAAGAAAGAAAAAAAGAATGATAACAAAAACAAATTGTTTGTCGTAACGTAGACCAAATGGAAAATGATAAAGGTCGTGATGTTCAAGATCACGAGGTGTATCTTAATCATCATGTCCCATGTCTGTGCTCTCAATGTAAGCTAGTAATTAGATAAAAACATTAATTGTCTATATAATATGTACGATGCTTTGGTGAGTTTCAATCAGAGAATCTTGATTAAGCAATCTCTTTTCTTTGTCTCTAGTGTGCAGTAGTTTTCCACAAGCTTCCATCACTGCATCCACTTTTGACATGGTATCAGAGAGCATGATCATTGTTCCTGCTGCTGTTTTACACTGTTTCAGGTCTGAGTTTTGACTTTCCGTCTGCTGATTAAACCTGTTTCTGACTGCTGCGACTGATTTACAGCCTGGGAAACCATCTTCTTATCATTTTCGGCCTGTTTTCTCAACATTTTGTAGGCTGCCATTTTCGTTTTCAGTTTTTCGGGCCCATTTCAAAGCTAGGGACCTGTTTTTTATTGACCCTTCCAAATTTGTGTTTTGGTGTCTACTGCCTGTGTTTTACTGATCAGCACCTGCATTTAGGCTGTTTGCTCCTATGCAGGGCTGGGTGACAGTATTTTCAAGCTGGTTTTGGTTATTATTGGTCCCGTCTTCTAACTTTGTGGCACACTGCTCAGCTTTAGAGAGGGTCCATGTGCATTCGGTGGTCGTGTTCTCATCAATACACTCTACTTACTATTGATCTTTTCTCTATGTGCTTTCTTTACTACTTGGAACTCCTGCAATCCTTGTAAGTCTATATTTTTGACAGCCTTTTCTCCTAAAGATCCCTTGTCTTTCTTCATCTTCTTTGTATCTCCCTCATCAAGGCTCCTCCAACATCTCCTCTTGATGGTCAGCATGCAAATATTATTTCCTCGTCTACAAGTGTTATGTTGGAGACTTGCTGTGTTTAGCTTTAGGTTTCTCTGAGGATGCTATTTCTTGGTACTTCAGATGTTCCAATTTTAGAGAGAGGTGCCATACAGCCAAAGAAGAAGTCTCAGTGCTATTATTGTACCAAGAAGGGACACCTCCAGAAGGACTACAGGACATTAGCAGCTTTACAACAAGAGCAAGTGCACACGGTGGTGAAGGGTGAGAGCTCTTTGCACGAGTCTTCCTCTTCTCCAGGCCCTGATTTAGGCTCCATCTATGTGGCCCCGGCAATGGCTACAAGGGCCTCCAATGCTAGAGCGGGAGTGTGAGAGGGTGGTGAGATGGGATAGGTGAACCTCATCTGCACAGGTTCCAAAGAGGGGTTTCCCTAACACGCCGATCGAAGTCTAGCAAGTTCAAATCCTGGATTGGGGTGACATCTAGGTTCATGATGAGCTAGTTATTTGACAATGAGCGGGATTGGCTCCTAGTCTGAGCTCACATGAGGGGAAACTTTGGTGGTCTAGCCAAAGGCAAGGGAATCCATGGTCACATATGTTCGGAGGCATTTTTGACAAGATGGTCTTGTAAGCTACTGCGAGACATTGTTGACAGATATTGAGAGCTGCTATGATTCTTCTCTATTTTTAGGTGTTGGTACAATCAATATCGACATCTGGTTCTCTCCGAGGCACCTAGGTGGTGGCTTGCACACCCACTACTTGGGTATCCATGGTTCTACTCTGGTGGTCCTTGTTGTATGTACTATGATGGGATATTATCATTGTATATTGTATTATATCAAATCACCCATGATTTGAGAGAGGGTGTTAGCAAATATGTCACTTCATGGCAGAGTCTGTGCATGTCAGTGGACTAGGGAACCAAGATATTGTCCAACATTAAATGTTAGCTGACCTAACATGATTTATGGCATTATTTTTGCCTATCTACTCAAGCTTCTCCTCCATATTCATCATTAGAATCATTCATCACCTAATTGCTTCTAGTGGAGGGAGAGGAGGAGGTGCCAGTGCCTTCACAGCCGATGACTCACATTGGTTCTTTATTGTCTCATATCAAGGTATATGGATTCCATTTCCTAAGTATCTCTTTGCTTCTGAGTTCCTTGTGTAGTGTTATTTCCTTTTGCAGTATTTCTCTTTCTCTTTTCTTTGTCTCTTATGTACAACAGTTTTCCACATGCTTCCATCACTGCATCCACTTATGACACTTGGATGTGCAACCTTGCATAACACAAGAACTAGCACTCAAACTCGTAAAAGGTCGGTAATCTAGGTAGTGAGATAATGTGCTAGATAAAATGGACGTATTTGTCAGGCAACTTGTTCAAGAAAAATGTGTCCTAATTGTTATCGGACTTCCAAGAGTTGGTAGTGGCAAACTCCGCAAGTAACCACTAATATTCAGCAAACTTGACTTTCAAATCATCGTCTTTCTTAATGGAAAACTCTTGAAGCTCAAAATCAAGATCGCGTCGAGTGCAATCTTGTGCCGCATAGTGATGAATGAGACGACTCAAAAGCTCAAATGTGTGGGGAAAATGTTGTAACTAAGAGTGGAACTCGAGAAGCAACCCCTACATTAAATCAACATTGGCCGTGGCATCGCAAGCACTCCATTGACAAATGTGATCATGGTGAGCTAATTGAGGGTCTGCCATAGGCTCTAGACCAACGATAAGGTCCTAAATTCCTTGAGATTCAAGCACTTGTTGAATGATGTTCGACTAGTAAAATTCTATCCATTAAAGTGAGTTTTATCCATGAAGGCATTCTTGGCCGCTGCAACATAGTGGTAGTGCTAGGAGATAGATAAGGTGTGTAATGAGGATAGGGTGGATAGGGTGGAGGAGTGGAGTACACTTGAAAATTAATCCCAAAGTGCCCACCATGCATGCAAAAACTGTGCACACTAGATTCGAATTTGGACGTGAACTGACTAGGCATGGGCATGGTAACCACATGAGGAGCCCATGGTGAAGGGATAGGGACACGTGGGGCAAAGGATGGGAATCTCTATGTAGGAGTGACCCATGGAAAGTGATGACGCACCATAAGCAAAGGATGTAAATCCTTGCATCTAAGAGGTCAAAGGATGTGTGTGATTGGGGGTAGTGAGGGTGATGCCCATCACAAACATCCCAATGGAAAATGATGTGCTCATTTGCAAAAAGATAGAGGGAACAGTGTTCAAGGGTGGCATGCCCTGTAGCAAAGCCCATGGTGCAAAGTGGCATGAGAGCAAGTGGAGAGTATAGTGTTAAAGGGTGGCATTCCCTATAACAATGAACCGTGAGGTGAATTGGTAGAAAAGTGAGTATGGAACGGAGAATGAGAATGTGCTAGGAGCAGAAACAGAGGTTCCAACTCACAATGTGGGGGATGTGGATGTGGAGTGTAACCCAAGGTTTTGGAATGAAGAAGAGAGGAAATCGACATATGGGCTAAAAGAGGGTGGGATGGGAGGAATTTGAGAAGAGTAGCTTACATGCTCAAATGAAACAGAAGATGTAGATATACCTAATAAAGGATGTCTGCTTCGAGAGTCCCCCTCTATCGAAGTTCACATATAGAAAATCATCTGGCTTGTGCACACCAAAAGGAGAAACAGGAGAGGGTTTTAATTCATACAACTCAAAGGGGTTGTACGAGCCTGACACTGGGCCTGGCTAAGATAAAGAAGATGGATCGCCAGTCATCCCAAATGTCGTATGTCCTCCATGATTGGATAGGTCGCTAGCCTCACCAACCGATCCAAATGGAGTAGCAAAGCTGGTAGGAGGGGTGTGAGTCCGACAATACGTGATGCACAAGTATTCTTCAAGCTCCTCCTCTGTCATGAGACTGAAATTTAGAATAGGAGAAAACAAAGAAGATGAAGGTGAAGGTGGGGTGTCATCTTCCTCATAATGCCTCCTCAGGGCCTCTAATGATGGAAAGCTTGATAAGACATCATTGGGTCCCAAGAAGAAGATGACTGAGACATTGTGATTCAGTTATGAGTCATTAATGTGCCTCACACAAAACCTAGCCTCCACAATATCCATAGGATACTTTTTACAAGAGCACCAACTATGTTACTATATGAAGAAAACAATGGAGTAGCTGCTAGGGTTTGCACTGAGGAAACACAGAGTATACAAACATGACAGAAACACAATGGCACAGACACAAACATGCAAAACTCAAACCCTAAAAGCAAAACTCAAAACTCAAACGCAGAAACGAACACAAGCAAAAGGAGAGAGAAAGCACACAACTCTGAAGTGAATGGAAATTATAAATGAATGAAGAGTGTACAAAGTGCCATAGGACAGAGCAATAGTGTTGGAGAGTGATGTCCACCGACTACTGAACAATGAAGGGCAGCAAGCTGGTTACCAAAACACAACAGTTGGAGGCTGAAATCTGGTAAACGCAGCAACATACCACCAGAAAAGGCTGAAAAGTGATCAACTGAGGCAGAAAACTGTCAGACAACCACAAGAGAGGTGTTTGCTGATGTAGGCAGCCTGCTTGACAGCAAAAACACGTGCTGCAGCAGTCGTCTAGTGGGAGAGATGGCAGCAACCTATTACCGAGGACCAAAGGTTGAAAACACAAGCTGATCAAGTACTATGATGATGCAACACATGGAGACCTCCAAACAACAGGGCAATGGCAGGGAATAGGCCACGCCAAGGGCTGGATAGTGATGGGGCTCTAATCAATGATGGCTAGACAACAAACAGTAGGTGGTTTATGGCTGCAATTTGCACAGTAGAGTGAGAAACCTACACAAAAGGATAAAGACTGAAAGGAGGCAATCTATCTATTTATAGATGTGGATAGACCCTCCCAAATTAGGGTTTCACAGAAACTCTCTCGGACCGCACACTGTTTTTGCATTTTTCATTAAACAAGCATGTTTTGGGGCTGTTTAAGAGGCTAATCAGCATGTAATGCATTTTTTAGCTCAACACAAGCCACCACCAAGGTGCCTCAGAGAGAACCTGATGTAAATGTCAATCGTACTAGCACCTAAAAATAGCGAAGAACCATAACAACTCTCTATGTCTATCAACAATGTGTCGCAATAGCATACATAACCACCCTATCAAAAATACCTCTGAGCATACATGAAGATGGATTTCCTACTTTTCGCCAAGACCATCAAAGTTTCCCCTCATGTGAGCTCGAACTAGGAGCCAATACCATTGTCTACCTAGTAACAGCCTATTACGAACCTGGATGGCAATTCCAACTCCAAGATCTCAAAATTTACCAGACTTCAAGCAATGCGAAAGGGAAGTCCCTCTTTGGATCCTTTGCATCCGTATACTTGTATAGATGAAGCTCATTTACCCCACCTCACTAACCTCTCACACTCCCTCTCTGGCAATGGAGAGTCATAACCACATCACCTGCACTAGAAAGCAGCAAGAGGGGTTGCCAAGCCCTTTCCTCAATCAGAAGAAGAGGATCCCTTCCATGCCTTTGCCTTCACATTGGCTGAAGGATGTGACCCAGAGGAGGAGGAGGAGGAGGAGGAGGAAGACTCGACGGAGGAGTTTGTATCCTACTACTTCTTTTCCTCCTTTCTCAAAGCCGCCAACTCTTTGCAAGCCTTGCCCAAATGTCCCTTCTTACCATAGTGATAACACTCAAATGCTGTAAATGCCTCACTAAAGCCACTATATTGAGATGGAAACATCCCTTGTAACCGCAAAGATGCCTCATGTTCAAGCAACGTTGAGGACATATGTATAAAGCTCACTGACATCGATGACGTCTAGGCTAGCAAAGCATTGGCTACTCCATCAAACTCTAAAGGGAGCTTGTAGAGCACAGTCCCCACAAGATGAGCCTCTAGAAGAGTGGACTGCATGTGACGAAGCTAATCCTATATCTGTGTAACATGAAGCAAGATTGACTGAATAGTATCCTTCCGCTCAAACTTCATCTCCTTGAGTTGTCCATAGAGGGTAACTACACGCATAGTTTTTAGTCAAGGGAGCCTCGTACAACATTTGAAGCTTTGCCTAGATCGCTCAAGCTATCCTACAAGAAGAGACTGCTGGAAGAACCTCTTTAGAGATACAACCAAGAAGAGCAAAATGTACACGGACATCATTGAGATCCCATTGCAAGCACAACTTCCTCATGATTGTCTTGGTCCCAATCATTGGGAAGAGGAGTGGGAGACTAAGGACACTCAATTGCTCTATAAACAGCATACCACACTCACTTTTGCACAAACCATACTTTCATAGCAACATTCCAAGTTAAGTAATTAGGATCGTGAAGTTTGTCATCAATGGAATAGCAAGGAGGCCAACTAGAGAGAATAGAAAGAGAATATAAAGAATAGAAAGAAAGAAAGAAAGAAAGATTCTGCAAAAGGCCAATGTGGCCTATGAGACAAAAACCAATACATCTATATCCAATGTCATCTCATCACAATAAAGCTGATGTGACGTAACATGAAATAAATAAATGTATCCTAATATGAGGCTGAGATCTACTAAAATCAAAATGAATCTAAAAACTGAAGACTGTATCTATATATATATATATATATATATACATATATATGATATCTAGCTGAAGTGGTCCATCTCTTAGAATCTCCACCTTGAAATGGTCCTAGGCCGCTTTGCTAATGTGTTGAGGGGTGAGTCTCTTGTGTCTTGCAACAACGGCTCTAATCTGAATATGGTATGAGCCAAACACAACACAAATTGCACAAAGTACAAATTCAAGTCAATGTTGAGGGTAACTAATCATGAAATCTGCAAAAAAAATGAGAGAATCAGCCAGCAAAGACGAATAGAGGCTGGAAAACCCTCGAGCAGAAGATGCTGCAAACGCAAATGTTGCAGATCAAAACATAGACAAAGCAGCATTAAAGTCAGTTGCCAGCAATAGAATAATGCAGAAAATGAAAAACCAGAGGCAGCAGCATAAAAAGCAAATAATTTAAGGCTCAAAACAGGCTGAAAATCCCCGGAAACTGGTCACCCAAGCTACAACAGATAAAGGAAAGCAGGTAACCACAAGAAAACAATGAGGGCAGACTGTCCACAGCAGAAAACAGCACCCAGAGCCCGAACGCAGATGTCTAATATCATGTAAAAAGTGGATACAATGATGGAAGCATAAGTGTAGAAGACTGCTGTAATAGACTCCACAACACGAGAGAAAAGAAAAGAACAGAGGAACATTGCAAAGGGAGAACTCAGAGATCCGCTTAGGAAGTGGAACCCATACACCACAGACGCATACAATAGTGAGTCATTGGCTGCATGGGCACTAGCACTAGCTCCCTCTCTCCAACAGGGGCTGCATTGGAATCTACAAATGATGAATGACCAATTGTGGAGAAGGGAAAGTAAATATATAGGCCAAAAATAATGAAATAAATGCATCAAGTTGATCAGCATTTAATGCTGGTCGGCCAGCGATAAATGCCATAAATCACATAATAATGACCGATAAAAAATGCCTAAAAACGTCTATAATGTCTAGCCCACTGAAACACATGCCCAAACTCACTCGTGAGCTAACTGTTGCTAACACGCCCTTGCCTATTCTACATTTTGTAATCAGTCCTTCCATCTCGTTGGATCATATGGAAAACTCGATAGACAAGAACTAGAGTAGAGAGAGAGAGAGAGAGAAAGAAAGAAAGAAAGAAAGAAAGAAAGATATATCAACATCTACATAAGGCCAGCGGCCTATGAGAAAAAATCCAGAGTACATCCATGTCTAATGTCATCTCATTAGTAAGGTAAAGATAACATTACAAATAAGTGGGTGGCCTATGAAACAATACTGAAAACAACTATACGATGGGACTATACTAGGGTTGAACTATACTATAGAGAGAGAGAGAGAGAGAGAGAGAGAGAGATGTTGAGCTAAAATATGCATTACTTGCTGATTAGCCTCTTAAACAGCCCCAAAACACACTAAAAATGCTCTTTTAGTAAAAAACCCTAAAACAGGGAGCGGTTCGAGAGAGTTCAATGGAAACCCTAAAACGGGGAGCGGTTCGAGAAAGTTTAGTGAAAACCCTAATTTTTGGGGTGCCCTTCCACATCTATAAATAGACAAGCTGCCCCCATTCAGCAATCATCCTTGTTTGCAGCTTACACCAGCCCACACACCCTCTGCTGTTGTTGGCACCCAGTTTCCAGCCTACAACCTGCCTCCATTTGTTGTCCAACCATCATCGACTGCAACCACATCATCTTCAGCCAATCCATTGCTATAGGCGACAACTCTCAGCTGCTGGCGACTGCTCCAAACTATCCCAGACTGCTGTTCAACCTGCTGTCCATCATCTCCAAGGTCAGCCAGCCTGCGTTTTCAGCATTGCAGGCTCTGACACTCTCAGACACTGTTTCAGCCTGCTGTTTACAGCAGACTGTCCACAGTTTCCAGCCCCCGATCGGTAGTAATTCCCTAAATTTTAGGGATGGTGACCCCTGCATTTCTCAAGTTGTTCTGAGCAACTTTTATCATTGTTACCACATCAAAAAGTGTAATGTGGCTTAGTTACGGTGACTTTTATTCCGTGAACATTCTCACATGTGCATCTTCTATCTTGGCCAGGCTCATTGTCCTGCACCATCTCCACTGGCTAAGCATACAATCCCAAACCACTGGCATTCTATTCTTCAGTGCCCATTCAATATGGAACCGATCCTAAGGCTCAAACAAACCATTAGTCCAATTTGTTCCAATGGCTGCCTCTTCTGGCCATGCAAAGATCCCGGCTTATTCCAAGAGAAGTCTGGGGGTAAGAAGCAACAGCAACAAAAGAAAAGAAAAATAAAATATTTATATAAGTAAATAAGAAAAGCAACTGTAAAAAGTATCACCACCTGGTGTTTACAGCTGACTGTCCACAGTTTCCAGCCCCCGATCGGTGGTACACTGCTGCGTTTACCAGTTTCCAACCTCCAGACTGCTGCGTTTTGGTAACCAGCCTGCTGCCATTCACTATTCAGCACTCCCACACTCCGACTGGTGGTCACAGACTTGGAATCTGTCTTCGGTGGACGTCACACTCCGACATTGCTCTGCCCTTGAGCACACTCCGACATTGCTCTGCCCTTGAGCACACTGTAAACTCTTACATTCATTTACAGCATTCATTCACTTCAGAGTTGTGTTCTCTCTCTCCCTTCTTCTGTTTGTGTTTGAGTTTTTGTGTTTGAGTTTTGAGTTTTGCGTTTAGGGTTTGAGTTTTGCCCTCTATGTCTGTGTCTGTGTCTTTGTGTTTCTGTCGTGGCCGTACACACACTGTGTGTCCTCAGTGCAAACCCTAGCACTCTTCTTAACATGGTATCAGAGCCGGTGCTCTTGTAAAGAGTATCCTACGGATATTGTTGAGAGCTAGTCTTTGTGCAAGGCACACAATATGACTCGTAACCGAATCACAATGTCCCAGACACCTTCTTCTCCAGTTCTTATGATGTCTTATCAGGCTTCTCCATCATTGGAGGCCTTGAGACAGCATTATGGACTCAGTGAGGAGGACGACACTCCACCTTCACCAAATTTCACTAACATGACAGAGGAGGATTTTGAGGAGTACTATCGCAACAAGTACGGTGATGTTTACACCCCTCCTACCAGTTTTGCTACCACATTCGGACCGGCTGTTGAGGCTAGCCACCTCTCCGATCATGGAGGACATACGGCATTCGAACGTCTGGCGATCTATCTTCATCATCTTTGCCAGGTCCAATGTCAGGTTTGTACAATTTTTTTGTGTTGAATGAATCAAAACCCTCGCATGTTTCTTCTTTTGACGTACAGGATCTGGATGGCTTTGCGTATGTGAACTTCAATAGAGGGGGCTCACGAAGCAGACAAAATTTAAGACTTAAGTACATCTACAGCTTCTGTTTCATTTGAGCATATTACACACACTTCTCACTTCCCTCCCATCCCACCCTCTTCTATATCACACCTTGATCATCTCTCATCATCTTTCCAAAATCTTGGATTATACTCCACATCTGCATCACACACCCTAGGGGTTGGATCTATCATCTCCGCTCCTAGCACCTTTTCCTTCTCCACCCCATTCTCTTACCTCTTTGCACCATGGTACTTCGTTAGGGGGAATGCCACCCTTTAACACAGTGCCTCTCACCTTTCAGCAAATGAGCATACCCATCACTCCTAGGTCGACTGTGATGGGCATCCCCCTCACTAACCCCAGCTTCACATCTCCCATGACCACTCATACGCAGGGGTTTCCATCCTCAACTTATGGTGCGTCTTCACACTCTCCTTGGGTTACACCTACGCAAGGATTCCCATCTTCTGCTCCCCATGTTCCCATCCCACCTCCTTGGGTTCCTCATGTGGCTACCATGCCCATGCGTAGTCAGCCCATCCCTACCTATGGATCCACCTTGCACACTACCCGCATGCCTGGTGGGCACTCTGGGGCCCATTCCCAAGTGTACTCTACTCCCCCATCCTACCCCCACTACACTTTTTCACACTATCCATCTCCAAGCACTACCACTCCTGTTGTAATGGCCACGAATGCCTTCACGGATAAGACACGTTTTATCGGGTCAAATTTCACTACTTGGTCGAATTTCATGCAACAAGTGCTTGAGTCTCAGGGTCTTTGGAACCTCGTAATTGGTCTAGAGCCTATGCCGGACCCTCGACTAGCTCACCCTGACTACATCCGTCAATGGAGAGTCCGCAATGCTACAACCAATGTTGAGCTGATGCAGTGATTGCTTCCTGAGTTTCACTCTTAGTTGCAGCACTTCCCACTCGAGTCAGAGCGTTGGAGTCACCTTCTTGACCGCTATGCGGCTCATGATCGTACTCGGCGCATCAATCTCGACTCAGAGCTTCAAAAGTTCTCTCTTAAGGAAGGGGATGATCTGAAAGTCAAGCTGGCTCACTATAGGCGGTTACTTGCCGAGTTCGCCACTACTGGCTCTCCAAAGTCAAATGACGATCAGGTTACATTCTTCTTCAATAAGTTGCCTGCAAAATACTTCAATTTCATTCAACACATCATCTCCCAACCTCGATTGCCAACCTTCTACGAGTTTGAGTGCCAGTTCTTGCATTACGCAAGGCTGCATGATCAAGTCCACAAGAAATCCTCATCACATCCTTATTCAGAGCAAAGGGGGTTGGTTGCTTCTTCTTCGGGAGGGAAAACCACCAGTGGCAAGAACTCGCTAGATGCGAAGGCAAGCCAATCAAAGGGTGACTCCCCTTCCTCCGATGGAACCAAAGAATCAAGACCTATCTGGCAGCAACTCCCTAAGAAAAACCGATTTTGCACACACTGCCAGAGAGCAGGCCATGTGGACAAGGAATGTCGCTCCAAGGCCCAAGGTCTTCCACCTAAAAAGCCTCAGCAGACCGCTGTGACTTCACAGTCCAGTGGGGCTACGCCTTCTACTGCTGCCCCATCTGCTGCTCCAACCCCCACAGTGACTGCTAGACATGTGGCACTCGAACAGCCTCAGCGGCCATTCTTCTCTACTCCTGAAATATTGGTTGATTGGTCTGCAGGTTCCGATCCCATTGCACTTCATGCATCTATCTCACCCACCTCCCCACCTCGTCAAGCGTTCCCTTGGTAGAGCCCTGCTACTGGACGTACGCGATGGTGGCCACCTTCTTAGACTAGCATGTCTCTAGGTCCTTTCGGATACCCTAGGTCAGTCTAGCATTCATTTTTCACACTCTTAGAGTCGGACCCATAGGATTTTTGTCTCTACATTTTAAGTCTTCCGCTGCATTTACTCACACATACATACACATTTGCATCTTTGCACTTGTTCCTTCAATTAGCTTTTCATTTTTGTTTTGTTTTGTTTTTGGAGCATCTCACTACTGACCTCCGTGATTGCAGACTTTGATCTCCTTTGCAGGTTTTGTTCTCAGTGTAGGGCTAACATGCAGGTTTGCCCAGTCCTACCTAGGCTAGAGACGTGGGATGTGCGCCGTTCCTTCATGATTTCATCATCCTTGGAGTTTTGCTCTTCTACCAGCATGGAGGCTTCCCCTCCCGAGGCGGATCGTGCAGCATCTCTCTTGATGCTATCATGGCGGTGACTTCTACCTAGCTCTTCCAGCTGGGATGCTTCCTCCTCCTCTTCATTCCTTATGGTTCTCGGCACCACATGAAGACCGACATCAGGCTCCTCTTCCTTCTTCGGTATCTATATCCAGGTTAAGAGGGGGTTCCTACCCTTCTTAGTATTCTACAGGTTTCAGCACTTTGTCTTCGACATCGGCTTCTCCCCCTGCTGTACCTTACCCTTTGCATTGCATGATTTCATCATCTTTGTACTAGGGCGCTTGGGCAAGTGAACAATTTTCCCATGAGGGATACTATCCAAGTGGCACCTGATGCATGAGCATTCTTCAGCATGTAGCATACTTTGCATCTCATTGTGCAGAGCACCACTTGCGTGGATCCTAAGATGTTTCCACCGACGGCTGTTGTTACCACACCACCATCCTTCTTCATCGCATGGATACCTCATCACTTACTTTTCCTCGTCATCGACACCCTGAGTGGATGGGTTAGCTTATACTGTTTTGTGATGTGTTGGGTGTATCCTCCCTACTCCCGTCTTCTGGGTCACTATTACCCAATCGGCTGCATCCCATAAAATATACCACACTTGTTCAAAAAAAAAACACACAAAAGTTCCATGTAGTTTCATCTGCCTTTGTAGGGCTTGGTAGGCCACTAGGCACCCGACATACACCCTTTGTCCGATGCCCTGTCCTCTCTGGGGTGATTACTTGGATTCTCTTGGTAAGATAATCATCGCCTCTGTAGTCTTGATAGGCCACTGGGCAGCCGACGTGCACCCTTTGTCCGATGCCTTGGCTGCTTTGGGGTAGCACGCCCTAGGGTACATCAACATCACAATGGGTGGCCTAACCTTTCGGCTCAATTTTGGGCCTGAGAGGGGGTGTTGAGCTAAAATATGCATTACTTGCTAATTAGCCTCTTAAACAGCCCCAAAATACACTAAAAATGCTCTTTTAGAGTAAAACCCAAAAACGAGGAGCGGTTCGAGAGAGTTCAGTGGAAACCCTAAAATGGGAAGCGGTACGAGAAAGTTTAGTGGAAACCCTAATTTTTGGGGCGCCCTTCCACATCTATAAATAGACAGGCTGCCCCCATTCAACAATCATCCTTGTTTGCAGGTTACACTAGCCCACACACCCTCTGCTGCTGTTGGCGCCCAGTTTCCAGCCTGCAGCCCGCCTCCATCTGCTGTCCAGCCATCATCGACTGCAGCCACATCATCTTCAGCCTGTCCATTGCTGTAGACGACAGCTCTCAGCTGCTGGCGACTACTCCAAACAGTCCCAGACTGTTGTTCAACCTGCTGTCCATCATCTTTAGGGTCAGCCAACCTGCGTTTTCAGCATTGCAGGCCCTGACACTCTCAAACACTATTTCAGCCTGCTGTTTACACTAGACTGTGCACAGTTTCCAGCCCCTGATCGGTAGTACACTCCTGCGTTTACCAGTTTCCAGCCTCCAGACTGCTGCGTTTTGGTGACCAGCCTGCTACCATTCACTATTTAGCACTCCTACACTTCGACTGGTGGTCACGGACTTGGGATCCGTCTTCGGTGGACGTCACACTCCGACATTGCTCTGCCCTTGAGCACACTGTATACTCTTACATTCATTTACAGCATTCATTCACTTCAGAGTTGTGTTCTCTCTCTCCCTTCTTCTGTTTGTGTTTGAGTTTTTGTGTTTGAGTTTTGAGTTTTGCGTTTAGGGTTTGAGTTTTGCCCTCTGTGTTTGTGTCTGTGTCTTTGTGTTTCTGTCATGGTCGTACACTCTGTGTGTCCTCAGTGCAAAACCTAGCACTCTTCTTAACGAGAGAGAGAGAGAGAGAGAGAGAGAGAGAGAGAGAGAGTTATATTAACGTCTACAAAAGGTGAAGTTGGCCTATGAGACCAAAAGGTTACATACAAAATGTCTGGGAAGTTTTCCAAGTCCCAGTAAAGCTACTATCTGGTGTTATGGTGAACTAGGTGAGTAGGTACAAAATGGTATACAAACTCGATACAATCTAGATACACTTCAAGTGCAGCGTTGAACTACCCATGGAGCGTGGTCATCTTAAGATATCCCGCATGAGCCTGTCTAGCATGGAGAGGCTGAACCGGTGGGGTACGATTCCCCGATGGCACTGTAGTATCCGTTGTCTCTGTAGGTGATGTCTCCAGCGGGGGTGTGGGCCTGCTGAGTGTGGGCGGCGAGCTCTGCCTCTCTCTGTAGCTCTATCCAAGGTGACTCCTCGAGGTGGAGCCACTAGTCAGTTGGCTGCAGTCCTCATTGTAGAGGTGGTGGCCGAGGGTCTATAGAACTCTTGGAGGGTGCGTTGCTACGTATTCCCGGCTATTTGGTCCCCGACCCATAGAAGGTGATCTCTATATCGGCATAGCTCTAGGAGGAACAGCCCGAGGCATTTCTGGTCGGGGAAGTCTAGTGTTTGGGAGAGTGGTTTGAATCCCTCCTTGAAGAGACAGTGGAAGCGGCATCTAATATCGTAGTACACCAGGCATCTTAAAATGTAATGTTCTTCTGTCTCTAACACCTTTCAGAGTTGGCAGAACCTATCTTCTAGGGAGAGAGAGTCTGCTTTGTATCTGCCTCTCTCGATCCATAGTTGGTATGATGACATACAGAGTTGCCCGATGGCACTTTGAACCTCGTGGGACAGGTGTACATCCATGTATCTCGGGCATATAATGCAGCCATCAGGTGTGAGGCGTAGGAGGTGCTCTTGGTAGGACATCTTCTTCCCCAGATCCTCGGCCAATAACACCCATGTCCTAGCTGTGTGTAGCTAAATAATATCCGCCCTGATGACGCGACTCAGCACCTCCCGGCAATTCTTCAGGTGGGGGCTATCCAGACTATATTGTAGGGGCGAAAGGTCGTCCATGTGTAGCCCATGCAGCTGCAGCCAGGTCTGAGTACGAGCGTACCAACATTCAATGTCCCCTTGCAATGTGAAATGTTTGGATAATTCTAATGCGAGGTAGGAGTATCTGTGTCACAGTAGGCTCCAAAGCCTGTGCAAGAGGTCACTGTCTGGGATAGGGTCTCTGCCACTATAGGTGGTGCTCCCAATTCTGCCCTCACGATCTCGTGTGGTATTGATGGTTTACTGTTGATCAGCCAAGAGATCATCATCACCAGGGGGCGTTCCATCCACTCCCATTCTTCGTATCTCTCCTCCCCTTCGGGCAATGGCTGATCTTGTGTGGTTCGCCGTATGAGGAGAGCATGCCATTCTTATCTAGTGCAAAGGGTGCTCTTAGTCAGGCTATCCTGAAAGCCTAGGCCAATCAAGTAAGAATGAATCTTCTTGTACCATGCCTATGGTGCCTACTTCAGCCCATACAAGGCTTTCTGCAAATGGCAAACTTTCTTTTCCAGCCCTCCATTACAAACCCTGCTGGTTGGCTGACATAGACTTTGTCAATTAATCAAATGTGCAATGGTAACTTGAACATGTGAGGTGCAGCACTTTGACAGTCTCCAATAGCTGGGCTGATCACCAATGGCTGTAAAATTGCAGCAATAGCTCTCTCTCATCCTCTCCCAACCTCCACAATGCTGGAATAAGGCTCTAACAGCCTCTAATAGCCTTTCCCTCAATTGCATGAGAGATAATCCATGGTCCTTGAGGGGATTCTCTCAGTTCTTTTCTTGGATCAAGTTTTGGGCACTTTGGACCATTTGAAAATCAGACAATCATGAGGCCGTTACTAATTCTGTTGCTGCTGCTTTACTTTCTTTAGGAGCTCTCCCCAACAGACACTTTATGACTGCTCTCTCTAGACCCCAGGATACTGGTCAGGATTACTACTCTCTCTTTTTCCAATATCTTTTTTATTGGCTGACTAAACATGGCCATCTTTATTTAGGGAAATTGGGGATGTGTCCCCGTATAGTGCTTTCTAGCAACAAAAGCAACCAGCTCATGCATGTCCCAAGTTTTCAGGACTTAGGATAAGAGTATAGTGCTCTCTACCAACGAAAGCCAATGAGCTACATGCATTTCCAACAATGACAAAATTTACCTTTGCATCATATCTTTTAGAATCCAAGATTTCAGGTGCCATGTACAGGGGAGATCCGCAGAGTGTCTCAGCCATTCCCTGTGGTTGCAAAGACCTGAAAAGACATGCATAAAGAACTCCTTAGATCTAGCCTTCGTGTTATTCATAAGCAAGCATATATAGATCAATCAATAATCACCTTGCAAATCCAAAATCTGCTATTTTCAGGACCGCATCTCCATCATTTGACGATAGAAGAAGATTCTGTGGGAATGCAAACACTCCCTTAGTGTCTATCCATTTTCTTGTGAAAAATAGGGGAATCTTGCACCTAAAATGCATCAGAAATACTTCTCAACATTGGAAGTTTAAATAGAGACAAGGTAGAGCTGGACCTACCTGAGGCTTCAGATCTCTATGTATCAGATTGTTTGCACGTAAGATCTGTAAGCCAGCACCTGAATTCACAACAACAAAGACAGTTATTTAAGTGAAATCATGGGAAATTGAGCAGAGAAAACAAATTGGCAACTTGATAAAAGAACACAAATGCTGTTCCTTTTAAATACATTGCAAGCATGAATCTCATATGTCAAGTTGGAAGACAGCACTCAACATAGCTACAAAGCAGCATACAATGCAGACACCGATCCTCGCCAATCACTCAAGATGAAGTACATGCATTGCTGTACTATAGAACATTGAGAACAAAACAAGCAAGCATAATAGCAGACAGTGAACTTGACATACTTGGCTCAAGCACAATAAAACTCAGTGCAGTCAAAGCACTTAGCATGCTTGGCTCCAGTTTCTTGCTGAATGGTTTCTCTAATCAGTCAAAACATCAAAGCTGCCTTTGATGGAATAAGCAATGGAGGCACGCGCACTAAGATGGAGTTTGAGGAGGAAGACACACTGGACAGAATAGAAATGTGTCCACACACAAGACATTGAAAAAAATCCTATGCCAAAAAGAAGCCAAGATCCCAATCTTTGCCCACTCTATTTCAGCCCATGTGTGAAGATGCCATACACACACTAGTTGTACCATTATCTCACAGTTTCACAATGGTGAGCTCATGAAGCCAAATGAATGCGGAAAACTTCTTGCTCTAGGAAGTATATGTTTCACCACACTCCCAAAGATGGGCATTGTTGAAGCCTTGCAGCCTAGACCATTCCCACCTTATTCTTGAGCATGACTAAGAATGAATCCCTTGCCCTTCACTTTTCATGCATCCAAAAGCTTGCTTTAGTTGTAAGTCAATAGGGGACAGCACTGTGTCAATCTCCATACAATTGCTAATGAGCAAGAAACAAATGAAGTAATCAGCAAAGAGTTAAACATACAGCCCATCTCTATGTAGCAGCCTTGAGTGTCTTGCATAGTCATCTCCTCCTTGTGAGCCTCATGGGGACATTAGGAGCTCTGACATTCATTTTGTCATGTGTCTTGACAGAGGAAGCAGCTCTTTCTACAGCATGCATTTCTTTTTCAGTCAGTTTTAGGTGTGTTCACACTGGCTGAGTTATTTTCCAGCTTGTGCATTTCTCTTTCAGTGCTTTGCATTGCATTCACATTAGCTAGTTACGGCAATCATTTTTTATTTGCACCAGCATTTTTTGCATTATTTAATGCAGGTTGGCCAGCATTAAATGCTTGGCCTGATGCTGATCAGCCAATGTTGTGCAGATTTGGCTATATATACAGCCTGTCCTCAATTGGCTGGTCATTCTACTTTTCAAGTTTCAGCACACTCCGACTCTAAGCACAAAGAGAAAGAAAGAGAGAGTCAACAAGAGATGAAAGAAAGCAATATGCGCTAACTAAGATGAATGCTGAATACAAAAGAGTGGACTGATCAGTCCCTACACACCCGAGGTGTTAGTGAGGGCACCAGATCATGCTCAGAATGATGATGGCAGCACGGGAGACCAAGGAGTATGCCGGAGACTGTGTGCGCAAATCAGCAACCTACTAAGACAAAGATGAGAATGATCTACCAAGTGGAAGGGGGGATATAAATGGCAGAAATCCCCCAAACTCGTCAACCTAAATCTAGGCCATAAAAATGGGCCGCAGTAGGGGGACCCCACCAGAATAAAGCAAAAATGCCGACGTGGCAGTACAAATGCTGACGTGGCAATCTGGAGCAATTGTAATTTGGCACAAGTAGCAAAATGATTGGACAACCTAAGAAAAGCATAGGAAATGCACACTAAATTGTCAGAGCTTCAATGTCTCCGTTAAAATCTGACAGGAGCTCACAACCAAGGGATGAAAGACTAACAAACCCTAAAATAAAAGGTCCAACCTGCACACGCGACATGACACAAGCTATATCCATGAACATACAGTTTAGGACATTAAACTCACCTCCCAACCACAAAGCCAAATGGGCTCACCCTAGAGCCTCACAAATTGGGTCACGACCACATCCCAAGAGTTGGCATTCAATACCACCAAAAGGAATCAAAGATACATTACCAGAAGGGTGCAACTAATATGTTTGCAAATTCCCTTAGTTGGGGATCCTTGAATTTAATGCCTTGTCTTTCACTGAAATTGATATAAGATGCCAGCTCTTCAGACGTGGTTGTAACCCGATTTGCGGCTAGCTCTTAGGCTAGAGGGAGAGCCCATTTGGTTCTATGGCTACAAGATGAGTCCAATCTCCAAAGCCGTATGTTTGTGAATATAGCTTGTGTCATGTCTCATGTGCAAGTCGGATCCTAGGTGGACATTTCAAAAAGTGGATATAGCTTGTGTCGTGTCTCGTGTGCAAGTTGGATCCTAGGTGGACATTTCAAAAAGTCTCCTCTACCACAACCCTGTTAGAGATTGTCATCCCCTGGACAAGCATTCATCTGATAGGTTGTGCACATATGCATTTCCTGTCAGACAGGCATTTCGAGAGCAGTTTTGTGTGGTGGAGCAAACAGGATATCCAAGTGGCAGATTCCTGTGCAGTCACAGTCTGCAAGACACGTGACAATCTGGTCGTACAGCAGGTTGCAATCACCGCAGGTGCCATGTGACACAGCAGGAGCAATCGGCCAGTTTCTGTGCAGTCGACTGCATTAAACCTGCATTATTTTTAGCATTTCTTTTTGGCCTATTTATATTGCCCAACCTCCACACACCTTCACATATTCTGATCACCAGGTTTCCATATTGCTGATCGTGCAGACTGCTGCATATACTTCAAGGTTCATAGCCTATGAGATCTTCGAGGTGGAGACATACGCAGACATACACTTCGCACCGGTGTCCATATCTACTTTCTTATACAACATTCTTCATTGCAGATTTCGTGTGTTTCACACACAACACTCTCTCTCTCTTTTTTTTTTTTTTCGTAAACACACACTCTCTCTTTTTTTTTTCGTAAAAGGTAATTGTATTAATTACGAAAAAAAGTACAAGATAACTTGATTACAAGAAACATGACGCCAATTCCAGGCCATCATGTGAAAAGGGGCTAATTGCTACGAGTTACAAAGTTATGGCAAGGGGGCAGATGAAATTGCCATAAGCCAGGTACGGAAGTCCTCCCTAGAGAGCAAATCAGAATGTCGGAGAAGATCCAACTGCCAATACAAAAGGCCCTTAAGCCTTGCAATATGTCGCTGAACATTATAGGCGGAGTCAAAGAGAAAAGCATTCCTAATGGTCCAGTTATGCCAACAGCCCCAATATCGGAGAAAATGATACATGAGTTTCATATGTGGCTGTGCAGGAGTGGGGTATTTGGGCTGTCCGAAAACCCAATCAAATGGGCGCAGGGTAAATCCAACCGCTCCTTGCCAAATAGCCGACAAAAAGGACCAGACTTTTTTTGCGACGGGGCAAGAAATAAATCTGTGGCGGGCTGATTCCACAGCAGTGGTGCAAAAGAAGCAGTTGCCATTGGAGATTCGACGCTTGGAAAGAGCTGACGCAAGCGGAAGACCACCAATCATCACTCTCCAAAGAAAGACTTTACATTTGAAGGGGGTCTTGTTCAACCAGCCTTCCATCACAGTTGCCCTCCACCAAGACCGGGGCTTTCGCAAACCCCATAAAGCATTGGCTTTGTTAACTAACCATTGTTGATCTTTGATCAGAATATGATAAACTTGATTAGCAGAAGCTTTGCTTAAAGTCAGCCGGCCTTGTAGGTCCCAATCCTGCCAGGGATGATCTGAAGCAAGGTCAGGAAAGGGTTGTCTGCTCTGGAGCATCCGCAAAAGCTGTTCCCATAACGGCCTATATCCCCGCGGGATCCTGTAAAGCCTCCTAGCTGTACGAAAAGATATAAGTACATTGCGACTAGCAAGGGTGGCATCCGCAACCGAAGACAATCCCAAACGAGCCATCCGGTTGAATTGTGGTCTAAGCTCATTTTTGCCTTCCCATACAAGTAAACGCGAGACTGCCAATAATTCCAATTGAAAAGAATTCATAGCCACGCGATCCTCCGCTGGATGCCATTGAGCCTTTATAAGGACCCGTTTCCAGGAACATACCAAATGATTAAGCAGCGATGAAGAAGAACTGGAGAACCTCGAATCAGCATTAAGAACATGCCACCAAGAAGTCTGGATTTGGGTATTGCCATGTAGAAGCCCATGGCTCTCAAGAAAATAACGGGCTATATCGACCCATGGATGATGATCCAAACACATGGCGCGGAAGAGAGACCAGCGGAGTGCCTGCATGTGAGTTTGGGCGTCTAAGATAGCTCCGCCACCCATGCGTTTGGGGGTGCAGGCATGCGACCAAGAAATCCAGGAAATACCTGCATGCAATGAGTCCTTCTTCCATAGCATGAAGCGAATAGACTGAGTAAGCGCATTGAGAGTCATAGTAGTCCAGGGCAATAGTGGCAGAAAATATGTCAACATTGGCAACATAATTGTCTGGGCCACTTTGAGACGAATATGGAAGGGCCAGGCTTGAGATTTCCAATACATAAACTTAGCCTCCATTTTCTGAGAGATCCACTGCAGAAGTTGCTTTGGTGGAACGTCAACACCCAAAGGGTACCCAAGGTGCCTGACAATGGAGCCACGAGGAATAACCCGACCCTGCCAGTCCAAGGACTGCAAATCCGACTCCGTGCAGCTAAGAATGGCTGATTTGAGCGCATTGATGCGAAGGCCGGAGGCTTGACCAAAGATGCCCCAAACATCCAATGCGCGCTTGAGGTTGTCCTTGTCCGCACGCAAAATCATAAAAGTATCATCCGCCAGGAATTGGCTAATGAAGTGCTGTCCTGAAGGAAGCGACAGACCGGCCAACTGAGAAGAGGCTACCATATGGGATAACATGGAAAGAACTGGATGTGTCGCGAGGGCAAAGAATAGCGGGCTCAAAGGGCATCCTTGTCTGACAGAACGGGCAAGTACAAATGGCTCGGTAACACCTCCGTTCAGCATGACTCGCGAAGACGCTGCCGCGCTAATGGTGTAGATAAGACGAGACATCCGGGGACCAAAGCCCATAGCCGACATAAGTTCAGCAACGAAAGACCAATCCAGATAGTCAAAAGCCTTTTCCAGGTCCAGTTGAATCAGTACTACCTCCTGGTTCGAATGCCGTGCATAATCAATAGCTAGTTGAGCATTCAATACATTGTGCAGAATATTTCGGCCCTTAATGAAACCATACTGTAAAGGATGCACAATGGCCGGGAGATGCTTGTGAAGTCGATTCGCCATTATTTTGGAAAAGATTTTGTACATTGAGCCCATCAAGGAAATGGGCCGCCACTGTGTCAACCTAGATGGCGAGGGGACTTTTGGAAGTAGTTTAATAAGGCCTTCTTTCCATGAGGCAGGCATGATCCCGGTTTGCCACACCTGCTGAAACAAAGCCTGCAATGGTTTCGCCAGTTGGGTAGCAAAAGCTTCAAAGAACTCATTGGTGAGGCCATCCCAACCCGGGCTTTTATCCTTGGGCAAATGTAACAAGACATCCATAACCTCTGCCTCACAAATATCGGACTCCATAATAGCTTGCACGTCCTGCGGTAGCTGATTGCGGACCAGGTCATAAAAACCCGAACGGGCCTGGGCGATTTGATCTGAAGGTGGCGAAGTGGTGCCGAGAAGGTCACGGAAATAATTCCTGCACATATGCACAATAGTCTGCGGGTCCATGATAAGGTGACCTTCTGCATCCTCGAGTCTGGTCATATTCTCCCTAGCAGGAGAGGCGTGAAGAGCTCGGAAGAACTTATGGGTTTGACATGCATTATCGTGCAACGTATCTGTCAGATGTCGCAGTTTGGCCTGCTGATATGATTGCAATTGAAATTCTTTAAGAAGATCCGCCACCCGCATGGCCAGCGCTAGCAGAAACGCATCATCCGGAGAGTCCACCAGCAGGGAACGAACCAAAGCCAGTATGTCCTCGGCTGCCTTGCGACGCTGTCGAGAAAGCGACGCATGGTGGATCCCATACTGCCGAGCAACCCGCTGCACATTAGAAAGCAATCGTTTAAATGCCGCAGTGCCCTGAGAAGCGAAGTCGAAGAGAAATCTGTCAATCAATTGCTGCATATAGCCCTGAAAGATTGCATGCTTCAGGTAAGACGAATTGAAACGCAAAGGGGTTCTCCCTAGAAATTGCTTGAACGGGGCAATGGGTTGTGCAAGCAGCTCCAGCTGCAGCGGGAAATGGTCGGACAAGGCATATTGCTGCAACACCTTGATTTCGAGCATCTCAGGAAGAAAATCATCATTCTGCATGATATATATACGATCCAATCTCGACCATGTTGTTGCATACTGGGCAGAATGGAAAGTAAACCCTGTAGCAGACGGGTGTAGCCAGGACCAAAGGTCTTGCTTAAGAACGTGAAGAGCCAACGACTGCCACATACGACTTTCCGGCGTATCCATCACCGAATGTTGCGACGTGGACTGGGAAGAATCCACACACATATTGAAATCCCCCATGAAGAAGCCCCGTCTGCCAAGTGACAAAGAGGTCTGCAAAGTCTGCCAAAGCGCCCGACGAGAGACGGAATCATTCGGAGCATAGAGGCCAAGTAGCCATAAGATTTCCCCTTCGAATATAATTTCAATCACCAAAAAACGGCCATGAACATCATTTTTAATTAGAACAGGCTGATATTTGTCATGGACAATCATGAGCACGCCCGAATAATGCATGGGCTGTGACCCAGCATAAAATAATCTAAAACCATGGCAATCTACCACTTTTCCGGCTTCATCGTGACTCTTGTGCTCAACAGCGCACAGGACATCCCACTGATTTTCATGCAATACAGTCCACATAGCATGTTGCTTGTGCCGAGAACAAATTCCCCGCACACTCCACATGGCGATTTTCATGTATACTCAAAACAAAATCAGGTACGAGGCACTGCTTGCCTCGCCTTGACCTTGTCAGCGAGAATGTCCAGAACTCCCTCGTCCAAGAAGTCCGCCAACACTGCAAAAGAGTTCTGCGGACCAGATTTGGAAGTAGACGGGATATCTGCTGGCTTTGAGATGGAACGGGGATAGCGACGGTCCCAGGGGGTAATGACATTACCTCTGGTATCAAATGCCAGCTTAGCAGAGGGCCCCTTTGAACGATCCGAATACATTTTCCTGGCGGGCTGATGAAGGGGGGCAGAGGAAATCATAGCAGGGGCCGAGCGCTCAGAAGACTGCATTTCCTTCCTGCGCATGTATGTACGCATGGAATCTTGTGATGTAGTAGACGCATTGTTCTCCATGGCCGCAGCAACCCTGTTGCCTTTTTTTGCACGTACTTCCACCCAATTAGTGGCGCTGGAATCCAGACCCGCAACTTGTTGTTTACCTTTGGCCAAAGCTTGGGGCTGATGGGTAGCATTCAGCGATGGGGCATCACACACCATATCTTCCATGGGCGGCACAGCATGGCCATCCTGGGAAGTGTGTTGCTGTTCCGGGCATTCGGCCATAAAGTGCCCCAACTGTCCACAGGAGAAGCAGTGCCCTGCAAAATTGCCCCATTTCAAGCGAAAGTGTAATGGGTGCATGCCAGAGCAATTGAGGCGTAACCAGGCAGGCCTTTTTCGTGCAGTGTCCCAGAGCATACACAAGCGGTTGCGATTGACAGCCCGGAGACTGGGAGGGACCAGAACAGTGCCCACAGTGGCCATAGCATCCTTCAATAATGGCCAATAAACAGCCGGACAGTTTTCCACCTCGACCCAGACCGGGCATTCACGTTGCAGCAGACGCTGGAAATCTGCCATTGGACGCCATGGAACCACATGAACCAACCGGCGATCAAAAAACAAAGGCAGTTTAGACAGAAGAGCAGCACGGTGCGTTTCTGATTTCAGCAGGACCTCAAAAAAACCCCGGGAGCCAACAAAAATCTCTTCAACACATTCCCCTTGTAACAGATGTTGCAACCACTGGCGGATACGGGAAATCAACGGGATTCGCCCAGTGAAGAAGAGTATGACAGCGCGATCATAGAATACCGAAAAGGAGCGTAAGACAGTTTTTGGGTCCACTGTGGCATCCAGCACATCATCAGGTGCAGAGTCAGCGAAGGCTTCCTGATTATGTTGAACATAATCGCCAAGCAAGGTGTTTGCAAATTCCAGCAAATGTTCGCAGTCCACTTCCTGAGAGTCCACCGAATCCGAGGCAACCTGAGCATATGACCGATCCTGAGGAATGCCTATCTCTTCCGAAGCATGCTTGGTACGTTTACCCGCCGGCTGGATGTCGGGACCAGGGGGCAGCTCTTCGTTGCACGGAACCATATCCTCAGGTTCCTCCGCATCAGAATCCGGGCCCAGTGCGGCCACTGTTTGATCTATGAAATCAAGATCCAAACCAGCCATCGTATCTGATGAGTTGATCTCGAGGGAGGACTGACCCTCTCTTTTGCCTGCTCTCTCGCTTTTCCTTTTTTTCTGTACAGAGGTGCTGTCCCGGGGTGTGCTTGGCAAGGAGAGCTAATGAAAACTGAGATTTACCTGTCACCGTGTAGGAGCAGACAGGCTGGGGTGCGGGGCACGCAGGCCACGGGCGCCAGATGCTGGCGACGGCAGGACAGGTGGCCAGATGCTGGCGACGGCAGGGCGGGGCACTCAGGCAACGGGCGCCAGGCAGGCAGCGGCAGGGCGGGGCCCGCAGGCAACAGGCGCCAGATGCTGGCGACGGCGGCGGGGCCTGCAGGCGATGGCGGCGGGGGCTGTAAGCGAGGGCGACAGGGCATAGGCGACGAGGGCTGCAGGCGAGGGGGCACAGGCGACTGTGGCACAGGCGACGGGGGCAGTAGTGACCGGGGCTGCAGGCGAGGGCAACGGGGCGTGGCGGACAGGGCGGCGACGAACAGGTCCCGCAGGCGATGTCGATGGCTGCAGGAGACGACGGGCTGGCCGGGACGAGCAGGCGAAGCAGTCGCGGCCGCAGTACACACACACACTCTCTCTCTCTCTCTCTCTCTCTCTCTCTCTCTCTCTCTCTCTCTCTCTCTCTCTCTCTCTCTCTCTCTCTCTCTCTCTCTCTCTCTCTCTCTCTCTCTCTCTCTCTCTCTTCGTGAATGAGTGTATATTAATATTGGAATATTTACATCTGGCCTTCAGGCCAACCAAACAAAAAGGATATAAGTCTCACATTTTTTACATTAGACCATCAGGTCAGCAAAGAAAAAAACACAAATAGAACTAAAAGTCTATCACAACTCTGACCCTAAAATGTCACTCAAAAAGGACAGCTGGAGTGGAGCGAACAATATCCAGCCAAGGAGTAGCAATGTCAGGAAGAACCAAATTAGCTAAGACCGTAGAGATCTGCCATAATACTAAACCACGAACACGGGCCACATGACCACAAATACCCAACACTCAATCAAAAATGAAGGCATTCCGTGCCACAGGGCTGTCCATCTAAGGAAATGGAAAAGGCGGGAATAATCTGTGTGTGTGTGTGTGTGTGTGTGTGTGTGTGTGTGTGTGTGTGTGTGTGTGTTCACTCTCAGCCTTGGTCATACACTTTCGCACCACTTCACTCTGACATGTTATCAGAGAAGTGAAGGACTTGGACCTACCTAAAGAGGAGATTTCAGCGCGACACAAGGCTACTTTCTTAGTGTTCAAGGGCGAGCAAGAGGATTGCGCATCAAAACAAGGCTGAGGCGAGCATGGGCATGCGAGAAAGGAGCAAAGTTGCTAAAGCTGTTATTGATCTTTGCTGTTTGAGAAGGAGGAAGGCTGCGTTTTGGGCCTTCAAGTGTAGATTTTACCTTTTCATCGGCTCCGACGGGTGAAGAAGGAGTGGGACGAGCGGAGAAGAGCCCTAGCATGCTACATTTTGTGCAGTCATCTTAGGTGAAGATGTCTTCTAAGGCCGAGACAAAGTTTCACACGATCATGGACAAAAAGGTGCTCGTGTTACCGGCTCTTCCATCAAATTAAAAGCTCGATGGCGAGAACTACTGCACCCAGGCCTTGGAATACCATCTACTTTCGATACACAAGATTTGTGCCCTCAACCTCTTGGTCGAGTTTGATGTGGATTCCTTTCAGATTTTCGATTATGGATCGAGACAGGTCCTTGCTTCAAGTTATGAGGAGAATGGAGTCTACAAGTTGAGGTCTTCTTTTGCCTTGACTTCTCTTCTTCTTACCCCTCAGACACAATCCAAGCTATGGCATGCTCGGTTTGGCCATGTCAACTATGATTACCTTCGAAAGGCATCTAGGGGACAACTTGTTCGAGGTTTGCCAAATATTGTGGTGAGCCAGCAATCATATGTATCCTACATCCCTGGGAAGCAAACTCGTGATGCTATTCCCAGCAAGGCTTCAAGGCGGTCTTCCGCACCTTTGGAGCTTGTTTCTACCGATCTTTGTGGACCAATAAAAACAAAGTCCCTTGAAGGGAGCTTGTATTTCATACTAATTGTGGATTATTACACCAGGATGACATGGGCTTATTTTTTGAAGCTGACCTTGCAATTGGATAAGGGCAGAGAATTTGTTTCTAATGAGCTTGATCGTTTTTGTGCAAATCATGGTATCCACCAGGAGTTTGCCAACACAACACCCCTCAAGAGAATGGCATATCGGAGCGAAATAATCGCACTGTGATCAAGATGGCCCATTCCATGATGGAGCATAGACAGACACCTCAGTATCTATGGGCTGAGGCTGTGGCTACTGCAGTCCACATTCTTATCAATCCCCTACTTCTGTTGTTATTGGTATGGCACCTTATGAGGTGTATTTTGGATCTAAGCCAAATGTTTCTTCTTTCAGGGTTTTAGGGTGTGACACCTATATTCACAACCCGAAAATACAATGTGACAGATTTGAAGTAGCTTCTAAAAGACAAGTGTTTGTGGGCTATATCTCGCAATCCCAGGGTTACTGATTGTATGATCCCCTTAAGCGGGATGTCTACACAAGCCGTGATATTTGGTTCGTGGAGGTTCCAGTCTCAAAAGGGGGTAAGGAGCTCCCTATTTTGGCGATCCAAGAGATAGTTGGGCACCAACGATTGTACCTTTGGAGCCCGTGCCTCTTGAGCATATCAAGTACGAAAGCTATGGTACGGTACGATAAAATACAGTACTAAATGGTACCTTAAGATCTTATAAGGTACTGTACGATATTAATATGAAAAAAAAAATAACTTGATTATTTTGGACTAAAGATAATAGAATAGATATTTCAAGTCTAAATAGCAATGATATTAGAGTATATAAGATGAATACTTGAGGGTAACATGCCAAAATCTAATGATGCATGCGCAACATGCGCTTCTACTACCTAGAACTTATAACTACATAGATGGGAGTGGATACATCATACATGAATGATCATACAAATAAGAGAAGTGTGGACTTGAGAGAGAGAAGGTTGAGAGAAATTGTTTGAATCTCAAATAGCCTAATCTCATGGGAGAACCATATTAGCATAAGGAGCATTTAGCTCATCCCAAAGTGTAGTTCGAATAAGAAAAGATATATCCATTAAGTTGGTACCTTATGGTACTAATACATAAGGTACAGTACCTAAAGTATGGTATAATATGAAACCTTTTGTACGTGGTACTAGTGCAACTATGAAACTTAAGAGAGAGGGAGAGGCTAGAGAGTGAGAGAGAAGGTTGTGTGTGTGTGTGTGTGTGTGTGTGAGAGAGAGAGAGAGAGAGGCTTGAGAGAAAATGAGGGTGTGAGAAGCTTGAGAGAGAGAGAGAGAGAGAGGCTTAGGGGGGAGAGAAATAAGAAAGAAAGAAAAAAAAAAGTTATAGGCTTGAAGGAGAGTGGCAAAAAAGTGCTTATTTTTTCGTACTAAATCATACGGATATGTACTGTACCGTCAAATCGTACTATATGGATCAATCTGTACTACGTACGGAGACAACCCTACTCTTGAGGATTCTTGTTCAGATGAGGAGCTTATTTCTCCACCACTAGACTCTCTAATTGAAACCTAACAGCAATCAGTGGACATTCCAAAGACTTCAACAGATGGAGAGCAACAACGAGAGATCTGGCCTCTTCCTTGTTGGGCACGTGACAATCTTCGTGATGCAAGGATTGAGGGGGTCCTTGAGGAGTGGCAACCGCAGGATGGCCCACGACATTTCTCGAAGAAATCAGGCACATTTCACCGAGCTTATGCATACTATTTACTATTTGATGACTCGTGCCATACAGGATCGAGAGCCCACCTCCATGAAGGAGGCTTTACAACATGATCATTGGTGGAAAGTGATGGAGCAAGAGGAACAGCACTTGGTATCTTGTGCCTAAGCCTTCTCACAAAAGGTAATTGGAGTCAAATGGGTCTTCAAGACCAAGTACCACAATGATGGCATGTTGGACAAGCACAAGGCCCGCCTTGTTACTAAATGTTTTGCACAAGGCCCAAGTATTGATTTCCATGATACTTTTGCTCCTACAACTCGGATGGCTACTATTCGTGCAGTTCTTGCCTGTCAAAAGATGACGTACCAGCGAGACAGTAGGGTTTGCGAGGAGAAACACGGAGTGAACTCGACAAACATGGAGAAGAGAAGAGAAGAGAGAAGAAACTCTGATGAATGGAATGATGAAGTTTCGAATCATGGAGTGAATGTGATACAAGGGACCAAGGGTGCCGTAGCACAAGGAAGATGATGAAGACAGCCACGAACCACGAACCGCAATGTCCTCCTGAAGGGGTGTGAGGGTAGTGGAGAGGCTGGAGAAAAGAGGTGACGGACTAAATGAATCAGCTGAGAGGAATGAATGAGAGAGTGGCCTATAAATAGGCATAGTCAGTCTAGGATGGCGCCCCTTTTTGGGGCTGCAAACCCTAAACGCAAAACACAAAAACGCAAAAACGCAAACTGCCGGTGAAGGGTGAAGCGTTTCTCAGCACCCCCTCTCAGGCCCAAAAAGAGGAACAAGGGAAGAGTGAGGTGGAGATGCAATGCTACATGCTGAAGAATGCTCATGCAGCAGGTGCCACTTGGATAGTGTCCCTTGTGGGGAAATTGTTCACTTGTCCAAGCGCCCTAGTACAAAGATAATGAAAACATGCAATGCAGAGGAGAAATGTCGGACTTTGTGTGGTGCCGAGAACCATAAAGATATGCCCATACTCGATCTCGAAAGGTGGCTCCATGCTGACCAAGTGACCAAGAAAAAGAGGAGGAAGAAGATGTAGGGGATCCCTAAGATCCAAGATTTCCACCGGAAAGGAAACCTACAGTAAAAAACAGTAGACAGAGTGAACTGGAAAACCCGAAACTCAACCTCGAGAGAGAAGCTACTAGCTTCGTGCATCCATGCTAGAAGAAATACGAATGCCTCGTCACCAAGTCGCGGCTGAACCTCTGAGGTCCCGATCTAGGTGGTACCTGAAGATCCTAGGTATTAGTAGAAGAGATGACTGGTTGAAGACAGCCACCCCAAGAAAGTAGAGGATGGGTGTGTCAGAGTGCACCGGTGCGGAAGCGTAGGACTGAGAGTGAGAGAACGCAGAGAGAGAAGGGAGAGAAAGAGACAGTGTACACTGAAGATCTGCTGTATAAAGAATGCTGAATACAAAGATATACACGGGCGCAGTGTGCTGGACTGCGTGTCTCCACCCCGACGATGCGACCTGCTGTCCACCTCGAAGTCTGCTGCAGTCTGCACTGTCTGCTGTCTGAAATCTGCGAACAGAGACAGAGATCTGCACGGCACCGGTCTGTAATCTGCGACAGAGAATGAATGCCAGACTGCTGAAAACGTCAGCAATAAATAGGCGAAAATCTGCCTAGAATGGGGCGCCAAAATAGGGCGCAGCCTGATAAAAATCAGCTGCAGGCAGTCGGACTGCCACGTGGCAGTCCGACTGCACAGTCCGACTGTGCAGCTGGACTGTGCAGCTGCTGCCTGCCTGAAACCAGGCTATGATCTCTGACACCCCCTCTCAGAGCCTGGACAGGGCAGAAGCCTGAGGGATCTGGAATGTTGCCGAAGTAAAGCCTGAGGAAGCGCCTTCGTAAACAAATCCGCAAGATTATCCTCCGTCTTGCAATACTCCACAGTGATGGTCTCATCCAAAAGCTTTTCTCGGATGAAGTGGTACTGGATCTCAATGTGCTTCGTCCGGGCATGAAAAACAGGATTCCTCGCCAAGGCAATGCAACTCTCATTGTCACATCGCAGCAATGTAGGACGAGTCTGGGGGCACCCAAGCTCCTCCAACAGTCTCCGAAGCCACACAACCTCGCATGTGGTGGAAGACGCGGCCCGATACTCCGCCTCAGTAGACGAAAGGGCTACCGTGGGCTGCTTCTTGCTACTCCATGAAATAACACCTGCACCCAAAGTAAAGCAGTAACCTGTGGTAGACCGCCTGTGGTCCACGTCACCGGCCCAATCCGAGTCGCTCCAACCTGCAAGTACAAGATCTGACCCATCTGTCCCTGCAGGGTAATGAATCCCCAAATCAGACGTCCCCCTCAGATACCGAAGTATCCTCTGAGCAGCCTGCCAATGTACCGTCTTAGGTTCACTCATGAACCCTGCCAAGAGCCCAACAGCAAAACATAGATCAACCCTCGTGTTGAGAAGCCAAATCAAAGACCCTATCAACTGTCGATAGCGGGAAGCATCCACCAAAGGAGAAGCTGAGTGGGAAGTGGCCTTCCAGTTCGGATCCATAGGAGTAGAGAGGGCCCGACAATCTTCCATCTCAAAAGACACCAAGAGCTCCTGTACATATCTCTGTTGGGAGAGAAAGATCCCCCTCTGAGACTGAAAAATCTCATGTCCTAAAAAGAAATGGAGTAGCCCCAAATCCGTCATCTCGAACGTCCGATGTAAAGCTGACTTTGTCTCCTGGACCTGCTGTGCATCATCACCTGTGACAATCAAATCATCAACATATAATACAAACAGCACACAACCATCCTCGGAAGTGTGAACATACAGCTGCGGATCGGCCTTGGACCGCCGATATCCCAACTGAGATTGGAGGAACGAATCAATCTTCTCGTTCCAAGCTCGCGGGGCCTGCTTGAGACCATACAGGGCCTTCTTCAACCTGTAGACTTTCCCGTCCGAAGAACCAAAGCCAGGAGGCTGCTCAACGTAGATCTCCTCCTTCAAATCACCATTCAGGAAGGCCGACTTCACATCCAGCTGATAAACAGGCCATCTCCTATGGCCAGCCAAAGCAAGAACAGCTCTAATGGTTGCCATACGAGCTGTAGGGGCAAAGGTGTCATGACAGTCAATCCCTGGGCGCTGGGCAAAACCCTTAGCAACAAGGCGAGCCTTGTGCTTATCCAAAGTACCATCACTGAGATATTTGGTCTTGAAGACCCACTTGACTCCAATCACCTTCTTCTTCGGGGGGCGTGGCACAAGTGACCAAGTGCCATTCCTCTCAATAGCCTCCAACTCAGCTTCCATAGCTTTCTTCCATGGGGCGGACTGTAAAGCCTCCTTCACGGAGGTGGGCTCTCGATCCTGCATAACTCGGGACATCAAACAATAATTGGAGCACACAAGCTCCGAAGAATGCGCCTGGTGCCTCCGTGACCGCCGCGGACCATCCTGCGGTCCCCACTCCTCAGGAACCCCCTCGATCCCTGAATCACGGAGTGTGTCACGGGCCCAGCGAGGAGGAGGCCGAACCTCCCCTCGTCGTTCTCTATCAGTAGAAGACTCTGGAATGTCCACCGGTGGTAACTCCTCAGAAGGATCCGGTGGAATAGTAGACTCTGTGTCAGAAACAGAATCATAATCAAACGGCACAGGCTCCAGTGGAACTGTAGAAGGAGCCAAACTCTCCCCTGGATCTCCAAGAACGGGATGCTCCTCACCCGTTGAAGAAGCCGGAACCTCCACAAACTGCACATCACGGCTAGTATATACATCCCGCTTGACGGGATCATACAGTCGGTAGCCTTGGGACTGGGAGCTGTAGCCAACAAATACCTGTCTGCGGGAAGCCGCTTCGAATTTGTCACGGTGAGCTTTGGGAATGTGAACATAGGCATCACACCCAAAGACCCGAAAGTAAGAAACATCTGGCTTCGACCCAAAATACGCCTCAAATGGAGTCATCCCTTCCACGGCCGAAGTAGGAGATCGGTTAAGGATGTGGACTGCAGTAGCCACAGCCTCGGCCCACAGAACCTGGGAGGTCTGTCGGTGCTCCATCATGGTGCGCGCCATCTCGATCACACTGCGGTTCTTCCGTTCGAGAATACCATTTTCTTGTGGAGTATTCGTATTGGCAAACTCCTGGTGAATTCCTCTATCTGCACAAAACCGAGCAAATTCATTAGAGACAAATTCACCTCCCTTGTCGGATCGCAAGGTCTTCAACTTCCGGCCTGATCGGTTCTCCTCAAAGAGAAGCCAATCCTTGAAGTGCGAGAAAGCTTCTGATTTTAGTGCCAAAAAGTAGGCCCATGTCATCCTGCTATAGTCATCCACGATCAGCATGAAGTACGAGCTCCCACGCAGGGACTCATTCCTCATAGGGCCACATAGATCCGTAGATACTAACTCCATCGGTGAAGTAGACCGCCGCGAAGCGGTGTGGAGAATGGCATCCCTATGCTGCTTCCCCCTTATGCAGGAGACACATGGCTGCTGGCTCACCACTATATCCGGTAACCCTCGAACAAGCTGTCCCCGTGACGCCTTCCGAAGATAGTCATAGTTCAGGTGACCAAACCTAGCATGCCATAATTCAGACTGTGACTGTGATGTAAGAAGAAGAGTAGAGAGGGCAGTGGAAGACTTCAGTTTGTAAATGCCGTTCTCCTCATATCCAGATGATAGAACCTTCCTCGATTCACGATCAAGGACTCGCACTGTAGAACTATCAAACTCCACCAGAAGACCAAGGGAACAAATCTTATGGACTGAAAGGAGATGGTACCCCAATCATGGTACATGCAAAACCTCTGAAGTATGGGTGCCACCTCGTCCATCCGGAATAAGCTGCATCTTACCCCGACCTGCAATAGAAACTGAAGAGCTGTCTCCAATGAGAACCTGCCCACGCGAAGGTCGCAGCTAGGCAACACCATCTGATGAAGGAGTCATGTGCCGTGAGGCACCACTATCAATAATCCACTCTCGAGATTGGGAAGCCGCCATCGCAGCATCAGAAGCATTCGGTGAAGCATCCTCAATGACAACTAAATGTAGAAATGCAGTTGATGAGGGTGCAGCCACCGCTCCAGAATCCTTGGTGTCCTTCTTCTTGGTGTCCTTCGAGTCTTTATCAGGGCAATCCTTCTTCCAATGGCCAGTCTTTCCACAAATATGGCATGTGGAGTCTTTGTCCTTGTCCTTCTCCTTGTCCTTCTTGGACTTGTTATCCCCCTTCTTCTTCTTTTGGTCCTTCCCCTTCTTCTGAGAGGCTTGACCTGTCAACGCCTCCGTCTTGGAAGCATTCTGTCCCTTTAACTGTTCCTCTTGGTCCAAGACCATAGGAACCAACTCCTCCCACCGAAGAGTAGACTCTCGCCCCGAAGCAATAAGGGCAGAGTAAAATGTACCGAATCGTGGCGGCAACTGGGACAATAGTGTGATCGCCATATCTTCGGAGGAGATCGGCTTCCCCGCATTCTGAACCTGCATCTGTAGCTGCCTTAGCTTGTTAATGTGTTTCCTTAGCGAAGAAGACTTATTGACGGACAAGGTCCGCATCTGTACCTCCAAAGAAACCCTCTTCATCAGGGTCATCCGATTGTACATTTGATCAAGCTCCAGCCATATCTCACGAGCCACCGTCAAGTGCTCGATGTGAGCGATCACGGCTGTAGTGCATGATAGAAAGAGAAATGATCGAATCCTGGCATTCAGTTTGTCCCAATGAGACTGGGCCCTGGCCAACTCCGCACGAGCATCGGAAGAGAGTTTGGACTCATCTCTTACCGAAGGCCGGTCAATATCTTCCTGTACCAACTCCGCCAAATCATAGGACTCCAGAATGGCCAACATCATAACGCGCCAGATGCGGTAGTTGTCGCCATCGAGCTTCTGATCTGTAGGAAGAGCCGGTAAGACAGGCACCTTCCGGTCCATAATCGCCTGGAACTCCAAGTCCATCTCTGTAGACATCTTCACCTGCAATGCCTTCTCAAACGCAAAAGCAGTCCCCTCTGACTGGGTAAACTCAGCCTGCTAAGGCTCTTCCGCGTCCCGAAGCTTCTTCACCCGCCGGAGGCGATGAAAAAGCAAAACCTGCACTTTTAGGTTGAAAACTCAAACTTTCTCTGCGTCAAACAGCAGTAAACAGCAGCAAATCCACCACCTGTACTCCTTTCCTGTGCGCCCACACTCGTTTCAGCCTTGTTCCAAGGCGCAGCCCTCCTGTCTGCCCTTAACGCAAAAAACGCAAATTTGTGTCGCGATGGAAACTCCTCTTCAGGTTGATTCTGCGCTCAGTCAGCCCTTAAACACTGCTCTGATACCATGTCAGAGTGCAGCGGTGCGGAAGCGTAGGACTGAGAGTGAGAGAACGCAGAGAGAGAAGGGAGAGAAAGAGACAGTGTACACTGAAGATCTGCTGTATAAAGAATGCTGAATACAAAGATATACACGGGCGCAGTGTGCTGGACTGCGTGTCTCCACCCCGACGATGCGACCTGCTGTCCACCTCGAAGTCTGCTGCAGTCTGCACTGTCTGCTGTCTGAAATCTGCGAATAGAGACAGAGATCTGCACGGCACCGGTCTGTAATCTGCGACAGAGAATGAATGCCAGACTGCTGAAAACGTCAGCAATAAATAGGCGAAAATCTGCCTAGAATGGGGCGCCAAAATAGGGCGCAGCCTGATAAAAATCAGCTGCAGGCAGTCGGACTGCCACGTGGCAGTCCGACTGCACAGTCCGACTGTGCAGCTGGACTGTGTAGCTGCTGCCTGCCTGAAACCAGGCTATGATCTCTGACAGGGTGAAGAGCTTCAAGTGGAGTAGGTTCCCCCTTTAAGGTGGGAGGTGGAGGGTCCCCCGCTGAAGTCGAAGAAGAAGTAGATGCCCCCTCTGAGGGCAAAGAAATAACATCCCTCTCTGAATTCCCCTCTAAAGTAGATAGGGAATCCAAAAAATCATGGATCACGGACTCCAAAATGTCTGATGACGAAGGAAGTGCCACTGATTATGCCGAAGAAGGTATCTGGGATACCGAAGAGCACCCAGAGGTAGCCTCTTGAACCTGAGTAGTCGAGGGTGGGAAAGGGTGGGGCTCAGAATGAGCAAGAGGTGGGCAACAATCACTGTCTCTCAATGGAGCGGACTGGGTAGCCGAAGAAGAGGAAGGAGTTGAGCAGCCATTGTCTCTCGAAGAAGCGGACTGACAAGGAGACGGTATCAAACAATCATTGTCTCTCAGTGGAGCGGACTACAGAGTCGTAGATCGTGGAAGCCACTGTACCTGAAAATAAGTGGAAGCAGACTTTGTGGTTCCTTCAGGGGACCCTGATCTCGGGATCTATTATCCAGCAGGTACAAGTGATGCAGACTTGGTACTTACAAGATGGAGTGATTTAGATTGGGCTCATGATGTGGATCATCACAGGTCCACAATAGGTTATTGTTTTACCTTGGGTGCATGTGTTGTTTCATGGAGTAGCAAGAAGCAACCTACAGTTGCCCTATCTTCAACTAAGGCGGAGTATTGGGCAGCGTCTTCTACCACATGTGAGACAATGTGGCTTCACAAGTTATCGAAGGGGCTTGGCTACCCGCAGACACGTCCTACTGTTCTTCAATGCAACAATGAGAGGTACATTGCCTTGGCCTGAAACCCTATGTTTCATGCTAGGACGAAGCACATCGAAATTCAATACCATTTCATTGGAGAAGCTTTTGGATGAGACTATTCATGTGGCATACTACAAGACACAAGACAATCTTGCAAACTTGCTTACGAAGGCGCTTCCTCAGACTATACTTCGACAACATTCCAGATCCCTCAGCCTTATGCCACGTCCAGGATCTGAGAGGGGGTGTTAGAGATTATCATCCCCTGGACAGGCATTCATCCGATAGGCTGTGTACATATGCATTTCCTATCAAACACGCATTTTGAGAGGAGTTTTGTGTGGTGGAGCAAGCAAGATATCCACGAGGCAAATTTTTGTACGATCGCAATCGGCAGGACACATGGCAGTCTGGTCATACAGCAAGTTGCAGTCATCGCAAGTGCCACATGGCACAGCAGGAGCAGTCGGCCAGTTTCTTGCAGCCAACCTGCATTATTTTTAGCATTTCTTTTTGGACTTTTTATACTGCCCAGCCTCCACACACTTTCACATATTCTAATCACATGTTTCCAGATTGCTGATCATGGAGGCTGCTGCACATACTTCAAGCTTCACAGCCCGTGAGATCTTCAAGGTGGAGACATATGCAAACATACACTCTGCGCTTGTGTACATATTTGCTTCCTTATACACCATTCTTCATTGCAGATTTTGTGTTCCACTGTCTCTTCCTCTCTCTCCTCTCTCTGTTCACTCTCAATCTTGGTCATACACTTCTGCACCACTTCACTCTGACAAACCCAACCACTTAGAGGGCATTGTAAATTCCATCAAGGCAGCCTAAAGTTGTCAATCAATACACCAAGCTACAGCCCAAGGCACTTGTAGACACTACCATGTACCAAACCAATGTATGCAATTGCCAATTGAGTAAGAAATCAGTGAAGATCAGTAATTAGCAAATGACTCACAGATGAGCTGAAAATTCAACCTACATGTAAACACTTGAGTGCCCACTCTCATGGCAGCATCATTATCAGCTGCACAGCTCCAAAGGTTTAGGGATGGGACCACTGCTTGGTCTTCACATCATTGCCACAGATGAAGAAACCCAAGCATAATAGTAGAAACAAGCAAACAAACTAGAAAGGTGCTACTAGGCAAGCTCAATATTTTATACAGCTCAGCTAGAGAAGTCTCCCCCGCCACACCCCAGCCACTTAGAAGGCGACATCAATCCTGCACTGGTTAGGGCACCTGTCAAGGCAACCTAGAGTTTTCAATCAATACACACCAAGCTAAAGCCTCAAACACTAGCAAAAACCGCCACATACCAAAGCTCAAGTAGTACATTGCAACTAGGGCGGCTGCAAGAAGTAGCTTAGAGCAGCCAAGTGAAGCACTAGGGCGGCTGCAAGAAGTAGCTTAGAGCAGCCAAGTGAAGCATAACCACAAGGAAAATGCGGCAAGGCTGAGACAATCCACAATGGAGAGGTAGTAATAAGGTAAGCCACCTTGGTCCATATAGTATCAACTGCAAACTGAAAAACACATCAACAACAACACTTTGCCAGTTGTATCACTTGCTATTATTCATGAACCACCATGATGCACCACTGGAGTTGTCACATGCTTGCTACAAAACACAATGGGGGTAAAGGGCTTTGTAGCTATACCATGCCGTTGCTACCGAATGCACCTATATACAGAATAGTAGTGACTCAAAGCCCTGCCTTGTTTCCACACTACATGTGATTCCCTATACCCAGTGGTGAACCCTCTTATGTGCGGCGTCACGAGGGTGTAGTCCTGGGATGTGTTTATGTTGTCCCGCTTTTTGGATTGAATAATACAAGAGTATACCTTGAGCTCACATATCGTGTTACCTTTCTGTGCCGTGTTGAGTGCGTAACGAGTGCAGGTTTATCACACTTGGTATCAGAGCAACTCTTGCTCGGAGTGCTCACGGAAGCAGGAGAGAAGATCCAGTGCCCCGAAGAGAACGAAGTCGTAACGATCCATAGCGCAACGCCCCACGTCGCGTCGTCCCACAGTGTGTCGCCCCACGTCGCATCGACCCCAGTCACAACGCCTCGGCACGTCGACCCCGGCATGACGTCCCAACCCCGACACCACCCACCGTCTGAAGACGTGACGCGGCTTCCCCGCAGCACGACCACTTCCACCACAGGCGAGACACGGCTTCCCCGCGCCGACATCACCACCAACCATATGGAGGAAGAAAGGGAGAATGTCACCTTCCCAACAATAGAGGAGAGGAAGAAGAGTAGAGGGCAAGAATGGAGAGTGGCCCAAGAGGAGAAGATGGCAGGATTGGAAAGGCAGTTAGATAGCATGTCAGGTATGCTGGAGTCAATATGGAGGAACATGCAGATGAAAGAAGAGGAAGAGGAAAGGAAGAAAAAACTAGAAGTGGAGCAGGGCTATGGAGAATGGGTGATACAACAATAAGAGGAGGAGAAAAGACAAAATGCAAGAGGAGATGGATAGGATGGGTAGAGAGGAGACGTCTAGGAGGGCGTAAGATACAAGGAAAGAGAAGGAGAAGGTAGTAGAAGCAAGAAGCAAGAAGAAAGACAAGAAGAAAGAGAAGAAGCACCACCGAAGAGAAGAAGAAGATAGTGATAGTTCAGAAGACGACTATAGAAAATTCAAGATGCCCCAACCAGCCAAGTACAAAGGAGAGAGAGACGGGCTGGTCCTTAAGAAATGGATCGCAGAAGTGGACAGGTACTTGAAGTATTCCCGAATAACTGAAGATAGGAAGGCGGAAGTGGCAGCCATCTACTTGGAGGAAGACGCTGCCAGTTGGTACCTGCTGGAGCAAGAGCAAGGCCATACCATCTTTTCATGGAAAGAACTCCAGGAAGAACTGAAAGACTACTTCATTCCAAAGATGGAAAAATTCAAGGTGAGAGATGAATGGAGGAACCTCAAACAAACACAAGGGAAGATGAAAGAATACGTCAGCAAGTATAGGCAGATTATGTTGCAGCTACCAAACATGAATACATGGATTTTTATTTGAGATGCAAGAATGGGCTAGAAGAGATGTGGAGAAACAGGAGCCAACCAGCTTAGCAGAAGCCATGAGAATGGCTGAAAGACTAGTGGACCTGGAAGGCAGAAGAACTACCCAAGGGAACCAAAGCAGGTTCAACAACAATAACTTCAACAACAACTCCTCATGGAACCAAAGGCCCAATGCCCCTAGAGGGTCATTCACAAATACAAGGAGCCAAAACACCGCCACCACAACGGCCGTGTCACAAACCACATTAGTACCGAGAGGAGCAGTGGGAAGATGGGCAAACAACCATTACAGACCAACCCCTAGCACATCGTATGGACCCGCAGGATCAAATACATCATGGTGGAGACCCCCAGGTCCTACCATTGGGATCAAATGCTTCAGATGCGGGGGCCCACACTACCAAAACAGATGCCGGGTAGAAGATACAGCCTCATCAAGCGTGTCGAGGGTGAATGCAACTAGCGCATATGGAGGAGAAGAACCACAACCACCACGTATCCAAGAAATCCCAAGCAGAAGTGAGGAAAGCATGGACCACCCAAGGGTAGGGACAGTCAGCGCCCGACCCCACTGCATGGCGACCAGAGTAGCAGCAGTCCACCACCTATACATCAAAGGCCGATTGAGCAAAGGAAACCAACCCATCATGGTGGACACAAGGGCCACGCACAACTTCATGACACCAGAGTACGCAGCAAAACATGGATTGAAATTATCTAAGGCCCCAGAAGGATTAACAGTAACATTCGCACAAGGAGAAGCCAAGGAAGTGAAACAAGTCTTTGCAGTCCAAGTAGAAGCTGGCAAGTGGAAAGCAAAACTCAACTTCTTAGTAATCCCCATGGATGATTTTGAAGTGATACTAGGCTTGGAATTCTATGATAAATATGTCATTGCAATGTTCGGTAAAGGTGTAAATGAGATTATGCTAGATATGCAAGAAGGCGTCAAAGTACCCTGTGAAAGAATGCAATTGCCTGGCAGGACTCCAATCAAAGTGCAAATGAAGGAGAATAAGCCAAGAGTGTCATGTCAAACAGTGAAGCCAAATGCAACCCAACCAAGAAGCCAGACCCAAACTGCACCGGTCCAAGGAACCGTTATCAGGCCACGCATCATGACGTATAGTGCCAAGCAGGTAGAAAAGTCAGTCAAACAAGGAGATATGGTCTACTTATGTATGATCCGACCGATTGAAGAAGAAGATGGCAAAAAGCCCAAACACCAAAGCAAGAACACAGAAGTGGCAGAGATACTTGAAGAATTCAAAGATGTAATGCCAGCAGAGCTACCCAAGGGTCTGCCACCCAGACAGGATGTGGATCATAAGATTGAATTGATCCCAGGGTCTGCCCCACTGGCCCAGCTCCCTACCGCATGAACCATACCGAGGTCATGGAATTGAAGAAGCAGCTACATGAACTAGAAGAACAAGGGTTCATCCGCCCTAGCAAATCCCCCTTTGGTGCCCAAGTGTTATTTGTCAAGAAGAATGATGGGGGACTTAAGACTCTGTGTAGATTATAGGGCCCTTAACAAAATCACCATAAAAAACAAATACCCAATGCCCCTAGTGGAAGACCTCTTAGATAGATTGCACAGGGCCAAGCACTTTAGTTGTATTGATCTTAGATCAGGGTACCATCAGATCCGCATAGCAGAAGAAGATATCCCGAAAACAGCCTTTCGCACCCGCTATGGTAGTTTTGAGTGGTTAGTACTAGGATTCGGCCTAAGCAATGGGCCAAGCACATTTTGCGGCCTCATGGATGGAGTCTTCAGACTTGAGATAGATGTCTTTATCATTATCTACATCGATGACCTCCTAGTTTATAGCAAAACCTTAGAGGAGCACAAGCAACACTTACGCCGAGTTTTTGAGAAACTGCGGCAGCATCAGTTATATGCCAAGCCTGAAAAATGTGAATTCATGGTGAAAGAGTTAGAATTCTTAGGCTTTATTGTAGGAGCAGCTGGAATCAAAGTGGATCCTAAGAAAGTGGAAGCTGTCCAAAGATGGCCTATACTGAAAACTATAAGAGAAGTGCGGAAGTTCCTCGGCTTCACAGTATTTTGCCGAAGGTTCATCAAAGATTACAGCCTCATCACAGCCCCCCTCTCCCACCTCACCAAAGAAGATCACTCTTTTACATGGGGGAACGTGCAATAGGAAGCTTTTGAGCAGATGAAAAAATGCATGAGTCAAACTCCCGTCTTAATGGTGCCGAATTTCACCAAGCCCTTTGAAATTTCTACAGATGTCTCCGACTACGGCATAGGAGGTGTGCTGGTGCAGGAAGGTCACCCCATTGCTTATGAGTCCAAGAAATATACCGATGCTGAAACAAGGTGGAGTACACATGAGAAGGAAATGTTGGCAGTCATCCACTGCCTCACGAAATGGAAGCACTATGTTCAAGACAAGCACACAATAGCCTTCACCGACAATATCTCCCTCAAATACTTCCAATCACAACCCGAGTTATCGGCAAAGCAAGCCCCCTGGCTAGACTTCCTAGCAGAATTCGACCTAGAGATTAAACACAAGCCCGGCTCCACTAGCAAAATAGCAGATGCCTTAAAAAGAAAAGCTAACCTGAAAGCTGTCAGTATGGTCAACAGCAACTATATGGAATTAGTCAAGGAGGACTTAGAGCAAGACCAAGAGATGCACAAAATAATCAGAGATGTGGAAGCAGAGACGACCCCGCATGGAATGTACACCCTTGAGGGGGGTGTCCTATTTTTAGGCAAGAGATTGTATATCCCCAACAATTTGGAGTTGAAGAAATTCATCTTGCATGAGATACATGATGGCAATCTTGGAGGACACAAAGGGCAAAGCAAAACCTTGGAGGCCCTTAGGATGCAGTTCTTTTGGCCGAAAATGAAGGAAGAAGTCATCGACTACATCAAAACCTGCCCCACTTGCCAACTGGTCAAAGCACCACGTTCAAAACCAGCAAGACTACTACAACCATGGAAGACTAAGGTAAAGGCATCGTGAATATATCCATTGCATTGTCCATTGTAGAACAATAAACCACCTGCAACTCAAAATCCAAGATCTCCTCTCAAACATAGTGATATTGAACTTCAATGTGCTTCATGCCAACACAAAACACTGGGTTTGTGGCAAGAACAATGGTACTCTAATTGTCAACTTGGGTCTTTGTGAGAACTGACTGGCCATGGAGAAGAACAAGAGACAATAGACAATGATAGTGAGACCAGAAGAGAGTGTGAGTTCTTTACTAATATTATAATTGATTGAGAATAATGAACAAAAGTACAACAAAGCTCTAAGGTTAACCTAACCAACCTTCCACACACTAACTAGAGTTAAATTAACCAACTCTTAAATTAACCAACTCTAAGGCCTAGTGTCACCACATTAAAGGCCTTAGACACAAGGTGTCCACACTACACGTTGACACCTAAAAGTGTCTCCACACCACACGAATTACATCAAGCATTGCCCAAAATTGGCAATTTCTAACACCCCCTTATAGTGCCAATGTGATGAGGTACGAGGATCATCAATCACCAAAGCGTAATAAGTTCAAGGACTTGCGGAAAGCCTCAAACTTCTCACACGATAAAGCCTTGGTGAAAATGTTTGCAACATTTTCCTATATGGGAACATACATCAAGCTGATCTCTCCTACATAAGATCTCTCTCTACCATAATTGTAGTGAATCTCAATGTGCTTCGTGCGAGCATGAAACACAAGATTTCATGCTACTGCAATAGCACTCTGGCTGTCTGAGAGAATGGGTGTAGGATCGTCCAATAAAATCTATAGATTAGCTAACAATCTACACAGCCATACACATTCTACTATTGCTATGAAGGCTGCCATGTATTTAGCCTCACCAGACAAGGTAGCCATTGTAGGTTGTTTCTTGCTATGCCATGAAATGCATAAACGGCCCAAAAAGAAACAATACCCACTAGTAGACTGCCAAGTATCTTAAGTATCCAGCCCAATCTGAATCGTTGTAGCTGCAAGTTTCCCCCCCCCCCCCCCCCTTGGAAAATATCAAGGCATGTGTTTGAGTACCTTGCAAGTAACAGAAGATCCACTTAACAAATTGGCAATGAACTATACATGGGCTATGCATAAATTTGGTCACCCGAGATACTGCAAACTATATGGCAGGGCGTGTGTTGCAAAGAGAAATAAGGAATCCAATAGTCTAGTTGCAAATTGCAACATCAATCATCTCACTATCATCGTGCATAGAAAGCTTTAGCCATGGCTCCATCGAAGTGTTCATAGGTTTACAATCTTGCATGTTAAAGCTTTTCCACATACTTTGATTGTGACATGATAATACCATGCTGGTTTTGGGTGAACTAAATCCCCAAATAGTAATGTAAAAGGCCCATATCCAACGTAGCAAATGTATTCTTCAATTCAACTTTAAAATCTGTGATTCTGTCCTATGTAGGTCTAGTGAGCAACATATTATCTACATAAAGAATGATGACCAACAAGTCCTCCCCTTCATTCTTAATGTATAGAGTAGGAGCAATTAGATTGTTCTTGAACCCTTTGATGCTTAGATAAGCATCTATCTTCAAACACCATGCACAAGGAGCTTGTTTCAAGCCATACAAATGTTACACTTATCGTGTTTCTCCTATGTTCTGGCGTGAATGCTCCCTTATCTCACAAACACTTTTTACCTTCTAGCTAGAGAAGGATTTTTTCTCCATGTAAACACCCATTAGTGGGTGTGGCACTTAGTACTTTAGGGATTGTACTTTCATTCATTCTCACATAGTGGATGTGACCTTCCAACACTCTCTTCTCTCTTGTTGTTCACTTGTTCACTATGAGTGTGTGTAAGTGTGCACAGATTGCTGAATCCTAACCTAAAAGTGGTATCAGAGCCATACCTCCTTTCAACCGCAACTTTGCTCGCATGCCGCCATATTGAGCCTTCAGCTCGCCTGCTCTCCTTCTTCTCAATCTACGTGCCACCTTCAATTCAACCCTTCAATCCGTGCAATATTCTACCTTTGTGTCGAATCGCTATGTTTCAGCCCATCCTGATCATCCCCTGTGGGCTGTGCTACGGCTGCAAACACACTACATCCTGCTCGCAATCGACAGCTTGCTTACACCCTCACACTACCTCTACAACAGCCCGTTTCCTCTTGTGCTGCCTGCTCACGTCGCCCTCCTATCCCAACAAGCTACACCACAACATGACTATCTCAGCACGCCACACGAACCTTGACAGTCTTCTATCTATTGCCCGACAAGTCACACTGGCCTGATCCGTCAGCTTCTACCACATCAACCCCCACCACGCGCTGATTTGAGTCTTGATCAAGACATTCCAAAGCCTTAATCAACATAAAGACTTTTAAACTTGCTCCCGTTCGCGCGCAGTGCTTCTGCCCAACACAAATTTGGGGGATTTAACATTAGACTGCAATTTTCCCCAAATTTCTTCAAAACTTATGGCGCTTTTGCTTAAAAATCCCAAATCTCATCAAAATTTTGGGGTTTTTGCATTCTATGCAAAAAAGCTGCTCACTTTTGCACCAAAATTTGGGGATTTTCACATTCAAGCTTAAATTTCACTAAATTTCACCGATTAAATTTAGGGCTTTTATGAAATTTTCCTAAATTCATCAACATTGAGGCCATATATACCTTCTACTTCAAACATTCATGCACACTGGAGCCCTTTCAGCTGCAATTTCTTCATCAACACGATCAATTTTTTGAAAATTTGTGAGTTTTTTGTATTTTCTTTACTTTCTTTTTGAGTTGCACCTACATTTGTATATTGGACAGCAACTACTTACAGAAAAACCAAAAATTTCAGCAAGCAATGGCTGGGCAAAATGATTTGCTCAACATGTTTGGGGACTCAAACAAATTAGATGGCACTAATTATCCCATGTGAGCATACACGATGAAGCATATGCATGGTGGGCACTCTGGGATTAATTCCCAACTGCACTTCACTCCCCCACACTACACACCCTATTTCCCCTACCCACATTATCCTTCTTACAGCACTATCACCATAGTCACAAGTAACGGGCGGGAAGGACCCTTGGGACGTTGGGACGCCGTCCCCGTAACGGATCCGTGACGGGACGTGTCACTTACAAAAGTTGTTGGATGTAAAGTCCATGGGTGTAAAGTCCCTTAATCTCCGTGTGTATAAACTTGCAGGTGTGAACACATCCTTATTTGTACCCTGAACACAAGACAAAAGAGAGAGAAAAGAGAAAACACAAGAACACTACAAAGGAGAACTAACAAATGTGCTTGGGAAATGAAATCCATATACCAAACACGAGACAATCGTGTACAACAGTGAGTCACTCGCTGTATGGGCATTGGCACCAGAGGAGCCTGAATAAATAGGAAAAAATAGTGCCAACAAAGTGATCAGGTCGGCCAGCTTTTAATGATGGTCAGTCAGCATAAAATGCCAAAATAATCACTTCAATGACCACTAAAAAATACCTAAATAACTCTTAATGCCTAGCACATCCCAGAGACTCACACAGGATCTGACTAGACTGCTAACAAAAACAGGTATTTCTAGGCTTTCTTACAGATAATAAACGTCTAAACAAAACATAACACTTTGAAAAGCAAGATAACCAGACTTGTTTATAACACAAATGTTATTTTTGGGAAGGCTTCCAATACCAAACTGTTGTCAATGCCTTGTTGGAGGATGATAAAGACAAAGATGGAGAAGATGGCCAAAGAAGTAACAAAGAGGAAAACAAAACTAATGAATAGGTGGTAGCTAAGAAGCAAAATAAGCTCCTATATTACAAAAGTTTCCCGCTTTCTCAAGTGGCTTTGATGGTATTTGGTGAAAACTTGGGTATGCAAGAGAAAAAATCTCATGCCAAAAGTGGTCGATTTGCCTTCTATGATATTGATATAGAGGAAATGGGTGAGCCTTAGCATTTCTAATAAGAAATGGAAAGATAGCTGATGGGAGGAATCACAACAGCTAGGCCAAAAAGAGAACCAAAGTTAAACCACCACTTTAAAGCTCTTGCTCACAAAGTCCTATTTAGTCTCACCATGCACAAGTGTGGTGGGTCTACAGTAGATCTCCAAATGCTTACCCTCCAAACTACAAGTGTGCACCACATGTGGGAACATATGATTTCCACATGCGACTGTCAGAAAATACAGCGAATTCGAGACATTCTTTTACTGCAGGTACCTGCTCTTTTGCCACAGCATGAGATTTGTGCCACTTCATAGACTCCAAAAGTAGATTCACCCTCTCTTCCAATGTTTCCATCGCAACATTGGACCAGATGTGCAAATGGCTAATTGAGCAGCTAGCCTCTAAGAACAACATAGTCAAACGAAGGGTAAAACAGATGGTACCCCTCTAGGGGGAAAAAGTTGGCTAGAATATATGGACTCCAGGTGGGGCTTAAGAGGAGGCAGGCAAGTGCTTTGTGTGTGGCCAAAAGGGTCACTTGAAGGAGGTTTCTTCAAACAACACATTGCCAAAGAGGAACAACAAGAAGAAGAAAAAGCCCTTAGACGAGAAAAGGTCCTTGGTTGTGAGGCTTATACTCCAGTGACCCCACCTGTTTCAAATCCCCCAGGAATGCTCACAAATTTTCCACAGTAGCTTCAGAATGCAGCAGTAGCTTCAGAATGCTTTCACTTACAAGACAGGCCCCCAGAAATGCTCACTAATTTTCAACAATATTGCTTATTATTCCACATGCTACTGTTTTACCCACACACGCAAGAATTGCCTATTACAACTCAAACCTGTGTAGACAATGCTTATGCTATAAAAGCATATGACATACAAAGATAACTTGTCAAGAGATTACATAACAACATTTTCAAATACATAAGTTAGCCAGTTTTCCAAAAAGATAACATCCTTATGAATAAGGAGCACAAGAACACACACATCTAGCATAAAGGTGTCACTGCAAAATAGCTGCATAGTCACTCACCTAGTTGGCGCATGAAATGTCTCGCAGTCATCTCAGACACTCTCCCATAGCGATGAATATAGGCAGCTAGATCACCCCCTGCACAATACTCTAGAACTAGAAAAATGTGATTTGAAGCCTGCATAGAAAAGGCAAAAAGGAAAACATGAGAGAACCAAAAAACTAACAGCAAAATTTGGTAGTATGTAAGTTCCACTAGCTATCTAAGTATGAAACAAAGAATCAGTTTAAGTATTTCTCCATCATATGTGCACCCAAGAAAGGTCCAGTCATTTTGGTCATTTTTTATCTTTTGTCTGTCATCCCTATCTTTGTGCCCCGTCCATAATTTTGGCCCAAGATACTGTCCTAGAGCTTTTTATGTCAGGCTTGCCTATATCTCGGCTTCACCAGACATTTGGTCAACAGCACTTCAGTCATTGACTTCTTCTGTCTCCTGCCTTCTCTCTCAAGTCTCCAGCACCCTCACTGCAGCTACATCGATAGCACATGCAGGAGCTGAGCATTGTATCAGCTTCTTTCCATCATCCAGCTGAGTTTCTCATCGTCTCCACTCTTGCATTCAGTATATTCTGTCTGCCCGCATTCATCCTCTTCCACTGCCCCTCTCACATGTTATCATCCCCTAATCCTCCGCAAGACATCCTGCACAATGCTGTTTCCAGCCTTCTCCCCCTCAATCGGCTTGCATTTGGCAGTTGCAGATCTTGCATTTGCTGCAGCAGACACATTCGCCTTCTAATGCTGTTGCACTGCTGGGCCAACCCTGAGCCTCTGCTACACCTTTGTCCCCGCCCCCCCCCCCCCCCCCCCCCGCGGCCAACAAACAACTTTTTTAAAAAGCCTTGCGACTGGCCTGCTGTCCCTACACCTGGGCAGCTCCTTTCTTGATGCTTTTGGTGGTCCTTCAGCGTGCAGCAGGTTTGATCAGCCTGCCTTCAGCAGTGCACTGACCGGTGGACCTACACTGACTTTGGGAGTCTTTTGTTTGAGGAATTGGGACCTGCATTTCCACAGTTTCTGAGTGTTGGCTGCTGTGCTCCATCCAAAACAACGGTCACAAAAGCAAACAGACATCATGCTTGCTTCCCAGTCATAAAGCCAATACAGGCTCCCCCAAGCATGGGAACCGGTTTACAGGCCTAAGGTCTCAAGTGCAAGAGCATGTGGCACCATTGAACCCCAGTTCCTTTTATAGATCATAGTCACCCAAACCCTAGTCCTCTAAACGCATCAATCTACAGAACCATTTAGCTAACTTTTAGGACGTGTCTATTAGCAGATATGTCAGATCATGTGTGAGTCTGTGCATGCCATTTACGGCTGGGCACATTGTAGTTATTTTAGGCATTTTTTCTAGTGGACACTTCATGTCAGTTTTGCATTTTATATGCCAAACCAGCCTTTATGTGAGGCATATTTTATGTCTATATATTGGGACTCCTCCTCGATCATTGTCATTCACCTCCTTTGGGTTCTGGTGGAGAGAGGGAGCTGATGTTGGTGCCTTGACAACCAATGACTCACGTTTGATCTGTACTATCTCATATCTTGGTATATGGATTCCATTTCCCGAGTATCTCCTTGCTTCCGAGTTCTTTGTGCAGTGTTCTTTTCTTTGGCAGTGTTTCTCTTTCCTTTGTCTCTTCTTGTGTTCAGCAGTTTATTGTAGCAGTTTTCCACACTTCCATCATTGCATCCACTTCTAACAATGTTCACACCTGCGACCCTTAGTGACCAATGCTATAAGCACACTGTCAAAAGTGGACACAACAATGGAAGCATGAAAAAATGCTAAAATAAATTGTTGAAAACAAGACAGAAGAGATAGGAAAGAGACTGCAAAGGAGAACTCAAAGATATGCTCAGGAAAATGGAATCCATATACCAAACACAAGACAATCGCGTACAACTGTGAGTCACTCGCTACATAGGCACTAGGCACTAGCTCCTCTCTCCACAAGGCATGCACTAGATCTGCAAGTGATGAATGACTAACTGTGGAAGAGAAGCTTGGATAAATACATCAAAATAGTGCCAAGAAAGTGATCAGGTCGGGTCGCATAAAATGCCTAAATAATCACTTATGTGACCACCATAAAATACCTAAATATCACTAGAATAGTTGGCTTAGCCAAACTCACACGTGAGCTAACCATACTACTAGCACCCTCTCTCATATTATGGGTGATTTGATACAATGTAATGATACAATGATAAGGGCTCATCATAGTCCACACAACAAAGACCACCAAAACAGGACCATGGATACTGAAGCAGTGGGTGATCAAGCCACCACCAAGTTGCCTCAAAGAGAACCTGATTGGCAATGTCGATCGTACCACGACCTAAAAATAAAGAAGAATCATAGCACCTCCCTGTGTCTGCCATCAATGCCTCGCATTAGCGTACATGATCATCCTATCAAAAATGCCTCTAAGCAATTGCCTGCAAGTGGATGGAACCTCGCATATGAGCCAAGCTGGGCCCACACTTGTGAAGATGCCCCACAAGAAGTAACCTCCAGTAGGACTAGGACTTCTTTGGAGATACATGGAAGAAGTGCTGCATATGCCACAGCATCATCTTGGTCCCATAGTAGGGCATTCTCTTCAAAGTCCTCTTCATAAAAATCAATAGATAGAGGATTCATTCATTGAGAATAGGGAGTCAAACCAAAGACAATACACCATACTCTCTTCAACACAAACCAAGCTTTCACAACAACAGTCCAAGTGTGACAGTCAACACCTTGGAGCTTATCCTCTTTGTTAGCTTATGAGGGTTGCCATAGGGAAAAGATTGAAGATAGAAATGAGCAATTAGAAAGAAAACAAGGGGATAGGAAGAGGAGCAGGAAGAAGTTCAATATCTATAAGAGATAACAACATTAAAATACTCTTGTTCAAACTTGATATATCTCATGGACAAAACATTATTGGGTTGCAATGGATTTCCAGTTCTCTATAACCATCTGAAAATGTTAGTGCCTTTGCGATTGCCTTTTGTTCTTAATGTTAAATTATCAAAAAGAAGCATCTTGATAATCTAATGAAGCCTCTGAGGACCTTATCTTTTGCCCAATAATCCATATCTTGTAGATCATGATCATCTTTCACAAACAAGTTACTTAATGCAATGTGAAAATTTTACAATTGGTTGATGCCACGATTACAATTTCACAAACAAGATCACAATTGGTTAGCGCAAGTTTACAATTTCACAGACAAGTAACTTAATGCAATGTAAGCACTTTATCAATCTTTCAGAACTTGATCAAAGTCACAAAAATCTTGTGTGTTGAGAATGAGACACCAACCCAGATTGTGTCATAAAGGCGAATTATGTTGGGATGGTTGGTCTTCTTGAGGATGTCAATCTCGGACCTCAAGCTCTCTTGGAGCTTATTGTTCAGCTTCTCCAGTGCGATCTCCTTGATGGCAACGTCAGTCCCAGTCAGTCTGTGCTTGGCCTTCCAGACCACCGCAAAAGACCCGGCGCCAATCTGATGGGTCAGGACATAATCTCCTACAATCCTCTGATGTTGAGCCATCGCTGAGACACTCCGTGGGATTCGCCCTTGATTATTCATCCCTACCCTCTCTCCCATATCGGAATATGTTGCAAAGAAGAGACCTGCAGACTTGCGTTTTTTCTTCCTTCGGCCGATCTCCTGTTCGGCAATTTCTCTTTCTTCTTTTGCCCGTTTGACGATGTGGGTTTTCGCCTCTTCAAGGACCACAACAGTCGGCATGTGTCTCCTCCGTCCCTTCTTGCCCGATGCTGACAGGAATCGTTATTGCCATAATGATTACTTATAATAACAGGCATGAATGAATAGAATCTGAGATTCTTCCAAGCTTTTGTATATCTGATAATGATCTAGTAAACTCTCCCGGAGGGGAATGAGTGTGAATTGCAGGGAACACTTTTGATCGAATATATCACACCACGAATCCTGCCTAGCCCACTACGCGACACCTTCAAACCTTTCCTGATGACAATGCCCCACACGCGACACCTTCAAACTCTTACTTCTTGCAAACCTTCAACACTTTGATAATGCCCCACAAGAAGTGGATGGAACCTCGCATATGAGCCAAGCTTAATTAAAGAGAGCAAAAGTAAGAGTTTGCAAGCTTAATTAAAGAGAGCAAAAGTTCTTTTTTTTTTTTTCAAAAGCAGCCTTGGTTGAGGCCGGTTGCACACTGCCCCCCACGCCACGGCAATGAGAAATCTACATGTGCTTTACTTTATGCAGAGGCCACACCCAAAGTAAAGCACAAACGTATTCTCACTTTTCAATAGTTGATATGGGTAATTCTCTCTTGCTTCCAGCTCTAAAACCTTGTTCTTGTTAGCTCTCGTTGGGGGGATCATACTTCCAAAATCTAATGGTGACATGTGATCAAAACCTTCCAGCTACACATGTTCTCGCTTTAGCTTCTCATTCAATGAGGAACGTGCATAGATCTAATAGATTGTTGCCACACCATCTTTTCTCTTTCATTTTTCCCTTTGCCCCAACCATCATCTGTAACCAAACTAAAGGTTTACAAACTTGTTTGTCTTGTTGACAAAACCCAACAAAAAAAAAAAGATTTTAACATTAACTTGAGAGGTCTCAAAGGCACTCTCAATATCCATTTTGCAAAAGACCTCCTTACACTCTAGCATTTCTTATCAAACACACTCCCATGTTAGCCCACAAAAACCAAGCCTCTTTAGTTATGAGACCTTTATTCCCAAAAAGGGCTTGTTTACACTTGACGGTGCTATAGAATCACATAGTGCATATCATCTTTCCAAACATTTTCTAAAGCCTCTTGAGGGAACTAAATTCCCCAGATAGATTCAAAATGACCTCCCAAAATAGATTCAAGATATCTCTTCTTTCCTAAAGTTGAACACTCTAAGGGGCTTAATCTTCTTGAACCTCCCCAACTTCTTCTTGGCCTGAATTTCTCAAAAAAGAATCTCCAAAGCAAGACATTGATCCTAATAGACAATTGCCACCCATGCCTTCATAACACATTACTACTAAATCTTTGAAATAGGACATGCTAAGTACATTAGTACATCACTCTATTTAATCACCTTGAATCCAATCTCTATTAGCTAATTAGGGGTTGAACCCCATGACTTCTTTTTCCTCTTCACCCCATTCACTCTAGTGTCTAAAGATCAAATCCATAAAATTCAAGGGAAAGAAGGCACTTGAAGAAGAAAGATACCATTCATACCAACTTCCATTTGAGTTGTTGATTAATCTAATGGAAACCATGACCTTCAAGTACTACTTGGATTCGACTCAAAATTTTAGAGTTTGAAGCAAGAGGGAGGTACTCACAAGTCATAAATAGTTTTTACATTGATTCCTTATCTACTTTGATCAAGTTGGCTTTGTCATTCATGAACATCAATTGTCGTGGTAGCTGAAATGGGCACCAACAACATGGCATGACAAGATAGCACAATATATTGTCTCTATTGGTTTTCTTGTTGGAAATGCACATCACTCGCTTTATGGGCCTCAAAGTGATAGGGGTATTTTTATGATTACATTATATGTAGATGATTTGATTGTTGGGGATGACATTGTGCAAGAGGTGGAGTATGTGAAGAGTTTTCTCAAGCAAAAATTAGATCTAAAAATTTTGGGAGAGTTGTTGAAGTACTTTCTTGGCATTGAAGTGATAAGAACATCTAATGGGATATGGTTCTTGCAAAGGTGGTATATTAACGAAATATGGAATGGCTAACAGTAAGCATTCTCAATGTCATTAGATCAAAATCTAAAGCTAAGTGCTCATGTGGGTGAGATATTGGAGGATCCCATAATGTACTAGAAAATGGTGGGAAGTTTGATCTTCATTACTATCACCCAACTAGATTGTAACTACACACTTTAGTTTATGCAAATGCCTTGTAAGCCTCATTTGGATAGTGTGAGGCATACTTTGTAGTACCTTAAGGCCACATTGGATTATGGTATCTTTTATGAGATTGACTAATGGAGATTGGGCAGCAAATGTGTCTAACAAGAAGTCCACCAATGGCTATGTGTCTTCCTTTGGGAATGGGGTTGTGACTTGGAGTAGTAAGAAATAGCCCACTATTGCATAATTGAGTATAGGGATGCCACTATATGGTTGCATGTGAGGTAGCTTGGTTACGAAAGCTACTTGATGATTTGGGGATATAGTTAGGTAGAAGAGTTGATATTTATTGTGACAACATGAGTAGCATATAGTTAGCATAGAACCTAGTGTTTCATGCACACATGAAACACACCGAGGTTCATTACCATTTCATTAGAGAGTAGATCTTGGTAAGTGACATTGATCTCACATATATGAGCACAAAGGAGTAGGTTGCAAAAATTTTTAGCAGGGCCCTAGCAGTAGAAAAGCTTCAATGATTTCGAATCATACTTAGAGTACAATCATGGAGTTGAACTTGAGGGGGAGTGTTGAGATGTCAATCTCAAAACGAGTGATACTCATGTACTTGGATAACCATTTTTGCATTCACATCATTGGCATGGTTGATACTTGCATCAACATATGCTTCAAGTGATACATTATATCTAGACATCAATTAGTCCATCTACTCAAGTTATGAAATACCTATCTAGTCATCTTTCTATTGGCATGTTTACACTATGAACCACTTGCACATTATGTATGTTGTACTTTCTCTATATTCTTGGTAGATTATTATAGTGGAGAAGAAGAAGAAGAAAGAAAATGGTTTTTTGCTTCCTATCTTAAGTGCGTCCTCTCTGTGTTGTGTGCCTTACAAGAGCTCAAGCTCCCTCTCTCTTCCCCTATCTTTTTATCATTGTCTCTAAAAATAATACAATGATGTTCAAAATTTATATCACTTTTTTCTTAAGCATTTTTAATACTAGTATTGGTCCCTTGTTCTTCAACTTGACTAGCTTTTTTTGCAGCTTGTTGTCTCTCTAGGTTTAACATTTACACCCCTTGCTAGCGTAGTGCTAATATATCGTATGTTCCATCGAAGGTAGTAGAGTGAAGTAGCCAATTTTCACAAATATCAATGGATGAGAAGGAAATGTGAAGGATAGTAGCTATTGACAAGGATGAAAGAGTTGTCTACTAGCTCCAAGGTTTTCCTCTAGAGTGTACCTATAATGACAAATATACTCTCCCTAGGGATATATCTACGTAAGCATGCAATGATGGTGGTTATGTAATGTGCAACTAGGAGATGGGTCTAATGTCCCACAAGCCAAGACTCCCTTGATGTGTCCCACATGTAAGGATCCACTTGGTGTAAGGGATGAGTGATGTGGTGGAATTTAGGGTGACAGATCTACCAAGAAAGCTTGAGATGTCCTACCTATGATGTTTCCTTAATCATGCAATTGTGGAAAGGCTAGAGAATTAGAGATGGAGCTAGCCTTGAGTATCTCTAGCTCAAGGACCCCTAGGTATAGTGATGTGAATGCCTACTACTCTACTTGCTTAGAGAGTGATAAAATGATAGTGGACATGCATAGATCATCCATTTCATCTCAATCCTTGGCTACAATATTTTTGGATTTAGCACCCCCATTTTTGAGTGGTTTAACTTGCAATTTTTGCACTAAAACCTACCATATCTAGGTCTTCCAATAGCTATAATTGGTCCCATCCGATTTCTCGATATTGGAAATAGCAATGTTGTGAGAACCACCAGCCATAATGAGACCAAGAAATTATAAAGATGGGCAAGACAATAGGCTGATGTAATATCCTACAAATTAGCCCCAAAACCATGGATAAATGAAGGGGAGACTAGGGATGCTACCAAAGCAATGAGCTATCCACAACTTGTAAGCAAAAGATTGTCAAGTCCAAGTGATTGCCCTCAAATAGAATGCATAGAACTGAACCCACGATAGAGTAACTACATTGAATAAATATCAAGAGAGTATGTACATGTCATGATGAGTCCCACAGTCTCACTATAATAAGCTCAAGCTCAACTGCATAAACCAAATACTCTATGTTACATCCAAGTGCTAATATGGCTAAATACATAAAGTCGAGTAGCTCCCACTGAAGCAGAAGTCAAATGGCAAATGAGCAAGCAAATCTCAAAACATCATGTGAATGGCATCCAACTATCCAAGATACATGAAGCATAAGTTGAGAGCATAAAACCTAGTAGATTATTCAAACCCAGAACTACATAAGCTATTGAAGTAATCAAGGCATATAACCATGACCAATATCATTGTAAGAAAGCTTAAATCTCAGCTCAAAAGCATGCCATAGCATATCGAGAAGTATACATAACAATTGAAGTAGTGGTACATCCATTGAGTATCATCTAAAGCATCAATGAACATTAAGCATAAGATTTTCATTGATAAATGCTTGCTACCTTGTTATTATAGCATTGAAATAATTGTAAAATCTTAGCTATTTGAAGCTCAAATTAGTCCCAAAAGCATAAGCATACCATCCAAGTACCAAAACAGTGTCCTTGAAGCATCAAACATGCATTATGGTATTTATTGTTTGTTATCCAAACTAGAACACTTCTATTTTATATGAAACAAATAATAGAAAACTATACAAAATCAACTTTGTGAGTGTCTAGATTTGTAGCTTTCATCGTGCTCTTTGTTTCTAGCTATAGAACGCCTAAATCCAATACTGTATACAAAGTTATGGCCAAAATATGATAGTGATGTCATAGCTCTCCATGACTTCTATAGCATTCTCTGTATCCATTCGAAATGGATAAAATGGTTGCTCTTCAGCTCAATAAGCACCAATAAGGCTTAGCTAAGCCTTGGAAATCTCCCCAATAAGTGCAAAGTAAGCTGGAAGAAGGAAAGGCTCAATGCATACCTTGAGAGAAAGAAACAATGGTTGCTATGAAACCTTGAGTTGAAGCTTTGAATTGGGGCTCAAACAAAGGATGAAGAGGCTCCTCAAATGGTTAGCTTTGATACTAGTTGAAGGGAGTGAGCTCAGAGTAGAAGCACATGAGCAAAAGCAAGAGCTATGGTCAAAGGAGCAAGAGCAAGAGAGAGAGACACACACACAAGATGCGGAAACTCAAATAGTCACAATGTGTGATCGGCCTTCCTTTTATTCAAATGTTAATGAAAGAACAAATAATGAAGTGATAGTGATGGGCACCCACCACTTGCAATGTACACGTGTGTGGATACTGCCAATGTAGTAATACATGTGTGGCTAGGCACATACGCCTTTACCCTCAATACTTGAGTGAACTTTCTCTTGTGTGCATGTTGTGTTTTTGATGCAGGTGTATGGGTACTACCAATGTAATACACAGGCGGCTACACTGATGCCTTTACCCCCAATACTTGAGTGACCTTTCTCTTGTGTGTATGGTGTGTGTTTGATGCAATAGCTCAAGCAAGTCCCCCCACCAAATGATTCTTGAGACTGGGTCATAAATCCTCTTTAACATGTCATTATTATGGATAGTAGGGTCACATTAGATCACAATGTCATAAAATGTTCAATAATAGGTATAATGAGAAAGGCAAAGGGAAAGTGTAGGAAAATGCATTGTCTACTAAGATTGTGCCTATGTCCAACATTAAGATAGAGGGGATAAATTCCTTGAGTATAGTTTTGATGATTATATAGTTACTACTTCATCACTTGATGCTACTCATTTGACCAATGCTCCATCTTCTTACTCTCAATATTGGCTTCTTAATTTGGGGGCTTCAATCCATGCTAAATTATATTGTCATTCGTTTCATACTTACCATATTATTATGGGTTTTGTTAGACTAGAAGATAACATTGCATTGGATATCATTGGTATAGGTGATATTAGACTATAGTTTAATACTAGTGCTCCTTTTGTGCTTAATGATGTGATCATATCCTAGCTTTGACTAAAAGCCCTATTTCATCTGGACAATTGGATGAAGACAGGTACCATGTATCTTTTGGTGATTCTTCATGAAAGACCACCCATGGCAGTCTTGTTTTTGCTAGAGATGCCAAGGTTGGATATGTACCCTATTGATAGGATCAATCCAAATTTTTTATGCTTCTTTAATTTGTTCAAACCAATATAATAAAAAAAAAAGAATTGCTTATTCATCCATTTCCCATATGGGATTCGTAGTCATTGGAATAGGTTCTTCGACAGATATAGGTCTTGACGGGGCCCTCTTACAAATGCTTTCCCATGGATTGATAGGCGCAGCTCTATTTTTTTCCACAGGAGCTTGTTATGACCGAACGTGGACCCTTTCCCTTGACCAACTCGGTGGAATAGCCATTTCAATGCCTAAATTATTCGCCATGTCTAGTGCCTTTTCAATGGCATCCTTTGCCTTACCGAGAATGAGCGGTTTTGTATCCGAGTTATTAGTTTTTCTAGGAATAGTTACCAAGACAACTTATTCCCCCTTTTTCAAAATACTGGTGACTGCAATGGAAGCAACCAGTATTTTGAAGAAGAGTTTTTATGAAAATTGAAGAAGAGTTTTTATGGGCTTAAACATACACCTAGGTAATGGTACCATAAGTTTTATACCTTTATGTGTTCACAAGGATATTTCCATAGTGATATGGATTCGTGTCAATACACGAAGAAGGCATGTGATGGTAGCCTTATTATCTTGGTGCTTTATATTGATGGCATGCTTATTGTTAGGAGTGTTCATGTTGAGTTAGATGCTTTGAAGACCTAGCTCAAGAAGAGATTTGAGATGAAGGACATGGGCTATTGGCCTCACACATACTTGGTATGTGAATTACATGCAATTGCTTTGAGGGACTTCTCTATTTGTCCTAGAAGGAGTACATTCATAGAGCACTTGAGTGATTCAATATCCAAGATGGTTGGACTATTTGTTACCTTATTATGTGAAGTGCAATCAGGTAGATTGTCCCTATTTAGATGATGAGAGGGCCAAGATGGCCAAGGTCCCATATGCATCCACAGTGAGCAATGATGCATGTCATGATGGCCACTTGACTTGACATAGCATTTGCAGTGGATAGTGGTATATACCATGATAACCACTCAATCTAACACAACATTTATAGTGGGAGTCGTGCCAAGTTATATGGCTATACGTACTAGGCAACAATGGGACACCATGAAGGATATTATCAAACATTGTAAAGGCAATGTAGATATATGCATTTGCTATGGAAATCGGGATATAGAAGTCATGGGTTACACCAACTCAATTTATAAAGGACATGCAAATGGTAGGAAGTCCACCTATGGGTATGTCTTTACCTTTGTTGGAGGTGCTATCTCTTGGATATCCATGGTACAAAAATGCACGGCCTTGTCTAATACCAAGGTTGAGTATATTAAAGCCATTGAGGCTTCTAAGGGGGCCCTATGATTAGGCCATCTAGTTGTAGATCTTGGTACGACTATGACTCCTACACTCCATTCAGATTTGATGAGTGCCATTGAGTTGGCCCTTTATCTGGTCTGACAAAACACATTGACGTGCACGATCACTTTATTAGAGGGGTACTAGAGGACAAGTCCATTGAGCTTGTTTAAGATCCTTATGAATATGAATCTTGTAGATCTACTCACTCAAAATCTCCCATTAGAACTTCATGCCTTGCTTAGGAAGATGATGGGTATAGGATGAGATGACATCTATTCCTCGTCCTTTTATACTCCTATGTACACTTTGTCACCTTTTTCTTGGTTTCTTCACACTCACATACATTCGCCTTTAAGTGGGAGGTTGTTAGGGATTAGAGGATACCTATTCCTAGCCACGTACATTTACATATACACTATACCCCCATACTTGTATAGTGTAACTAGTAGGCACCTATCATTATAACTTTATTCTTCATTCTTTTAATGGCAATAGAATAAGAGATGGTAGGTCACACCTTGTGACCCTTGGAGTTCCCACACATTGATCTCTCTCTTCTTTGCTTGAACCTCCATAGCTCTTGCTTTTACTTGTTCTTCCATTATCACTCTAACTTTTATGCTTTTGTAGTTGGTAAGGTGAAGTATCTTGTGTTGTATGGGTAGAGGATTTCGATGTTCTACTTGGATGGCTAGGTGTTGGCAATGGGGCGTAGTTTATTAATTACCTTTTTCTTTTGTTATCAATAGAATAGTATATCAAGAAAAATCTCAATGTAATTTCACTTTGTAGGAGGATATTTTTTGCACAATGGAGATTATTTTCACTCTTGCAACCTAGTAGTATGACCAAGCTTGTGCTTGGTCCCAATATCTTGCCTAGGGTATGACACATACTTCCTATTCCATCCATGCTAACATGACTGGAAGCATGGAGTAGAATATATGGATGGTGCACTAGGCAAAGAGACTTCACCTAGTTTAACTTTTGATTTTTCATAAGAGCTAAACAAATCCCATGGTACACAGAGAAGGGAAAGAATGGCCCTAAACCAATGGGTTTATTGCCATGCCATTAAAATTATATAGCTTAACCATATAGTAATAACTAGATCTGGTACCAATAATTATGAGGTTGAAGATCTTGCCAAATTTTACAAATATAAAATTTTTAAAATAAGAAATTCATGGGTAAATTTTTAGATGCAGCTTGTAATGGATCTTAAGTGAAATCCTAACAATATGAATCCAAGAAAACACATGAATGCTATGTTTATAAAATTTTGCTAAGACGAGGGAAATTGTATTATTTGAAAAAGACATTTCAGAGTTGGTTGTTAACCCTCAAACGAACGAAGGTGGAAAATCCGGAAAAGCTAAAGCAGAAGACAAAGACAAAGGCCAAGGCAAAGAGAAATGGAAGACAAAGACACGCAAGGAGAAGAGTCCTAAATAAGGGAGAAAGGCGCAAGTCAAAACTTTTGTAAAAGAGCGCAAGCGCATCATGGTTTAATTCAAGGAGCGCCGAGCTCTCACCCGTACAATTTGTAAATATAGACGGGAGGTGGAAATGAATCTAGGAAGATAGAAGGACAATGGAAAAAAGGGCCTAGGCTATGGCCGGCCATGTAAAAAAGGGGAAAAGGGGATGACCGCCCAAAAGGGATTTAGGGTTTTGTATATAAAGTTGAAAAGTGAATGAGAAGCTCATTCTTGTGTGTGGCCAAAAGTAGCTCTCCTCTTCTTCTTCTTCTTCTTGTTCTTGCTTGCTTGAGCTTGTGCTTGAGAGAGGGAGTGTGAGAGTGTGAGGGAGTGAGTGTGTGAGGGTGAGGGACCGAGGAGGAGAAGCTCACCATCTTCTCCCCTCTTCTTCTCTTCTCTTCTCTTGTCTTGCTCGCGGACATGGAGCTTGGAGTGTGGAGCTTGAGGATGGAGTTTGCTTGAAGCTTGCACTTGGATAGTGGAGCTACCGAAGTGCGCGGAAGAGGAGGTAACTCGAACGGCATCAAGGTAAGCTCACTACACCCGTAAGGTAGGCATTGCGCGTCGGCTATGTGAGAGGTAGCCATTAGTGCTCGGCTTGGAACGCTTGAAACAATAAGCGGTCCGAGGGTCTCGGCGGTTGAGTGAAAGCTCCCACATTTTGGTTCCGTTGCTGGGAGCAACGGATTCAAGCCTTGAGCGCTTGCGCGCTTTGAATTGAGCATTGGAGTAGGGTTTTCCCCGAACCGGTGCTTGAGATAGGTAGGAAGCGAGGGGGTTGAAGATGATATTCGATCTCCTTGGCAAGTAGGTTTTTTGCTTTTTGAGATTTATGTTGTGGAATGAAGTAGTGTACGTATTTACTTTGTCATTTGTAGGCATTTAGGACAGGAAAAACAGATAAAAAAGAAGCAAACAGTAGGGTTTTCTGTTGTTGTATAACAGGCTAAAACAGGGAAACAGGGGACCAGATTCAAGTTTCTGGGTGAGACAGGGACATGGAACTGGCGGTAAGGTTCTGCAGCGTTGGGAAAGGACCTTAAGAGGCCTGGGAGGCTAGGACAAACCTCATTTCCTTGGTTGGCTTTGTGAGAGAGAGAGAGAGAGAGAGAGAAAGAAAGAAAGAAAGAAAGTTATATTAACGTCTTCTAAAGACCAAAACTAGCCTATGAGACAAACTGTGATACAACTGATGAGGTCCAGCTATCCAAAATAAAAGTGGTAAATGAAAAGCTAAAAATTGGAAACTGAAAATACGGTGCTGTGAGTGTGATAAGTGTCGTGTATGTATATGTGCGTATGTAGCTCTGGTACTCTAGATAATGGCTACAAAAGGGGAACAAATGCCGGCTGTGATAGGGGAACAACTGTCGGCTGTGATAAAGTGGTGTGATGTGTATATGTAACAGATGTAGGGAGATATACTATCCTGGGATGTAGTAGCAGTCGTCGAAGTCGCTAATAGTAGATGATCCCTCCTGGATGCAGGATGTGGTACATCGGCGGTGGAGAAAGAGCAAACTGGAGATCTGAGATCCAATGTGTCGAGTGTCGTTGGATCTCAGTCTGTTGTCGATGTAGATCAAGAATCCTCCGGATCTCCTATCGGTGTGGCTGTGGGGTCCGAAACCCACGGATCCTCGTGCGGTGTCGGGTACGCTGGTCCTCAGCTTGCTATAGTGTGAGCCCGGAGGTCTGGCTGGAGGCTGGTACAATAGCTCTCACTCTGTCTGTCTGAAAGAACTGTGTAATAGTCGTCTGGGTGCTCTCTGATGTGCCATGCCTCTCCCAGAAAACGGCCAAATGATCTCTGATCCATATCAGTCATACATTCCTGAAGTGAGTTGCTCAATGTGTATCTAGATCTCAACTCTGAGTATGCCGGGCATCTGAGAACAAAATGCTCCTCACTCTCCACCTCTGATCTGCAAAGGGGGCATATCCTCTCCTCCCGTGGGATGCCACTGGCTCTGCCACTCTCAATCATAAGCTGATGTGATGATACCCTGAGCTGTCCAATAAGAACTCTCAATCGATGTGGCATATAGATCTGCATATATCTCGGAATCTTTATGAATCCATGCTCTGATATCCTCAAGAACTGTGTATAATAATGTGCCATCTTCGATGGCAGTGGCTATGTAGGGCTGACCCATGTCCTCTGTATATAAATATGCCATATCTCCTGTCTGATGACTCTGTTCCTCTCAGAGAGAGAGAGGGTGTAAGTGGGAGCTTGAGTATCATATAGAAGAGGTGGGAGTCTATCAATGTCCATGAGAGAGAGAGAGAGAGAGAGAGAGAGAGAGAGAGCTTTTGGTTCACAGGACGAGGAAGCGCTACCCCGATTTCTAGGCGCCAGTGATTCGTGCTGCTCTAGGTGAGTCTGGTGTTTTCCAATAAGTGCTCTAATCAGATCTAGGAAGTCTGTGGTGATTGTGTGCAGTAGACAGTAAGGAGGGGTCAGACGCACCAGAATCGCGGGTCAAACGTGCGGGAATCGCGCTCGTCGCCCGACGCAATCGGACCAACTCGCAGTGGTCCGATTCCCAGAATCGGACCACCTCTGGGAATCGGACCACCTGAGTTCTGGAGTTGGACCGTCTGACTTCCACAATCGGACCGTCCGACTGACAGTGAGTCGGACCAATCTGGTCCCAGAATCGGACCAACCCGATCGGACGTGCCATGTGGCACTCAGACCACTCAGATTCAGACCAACCCGTCCGACTCGGACACTCAGACCAGTCAAAATCGGACCAGCCAGAATCGGACCACTGGTCCGATCGGACCAACCCAAAATCGGACGTCCGATTCTGATAATCGGACTCCTGAAAATCAGACATCTGAGAATCGGACAGAAAACTGTCAAAGTTGGACAGGTATCTAGAACACGAATTCTAACGCATCTAAACCCCAAGATTGACCCCAAAGACCACATAGAGCTAAAGGCACATCAAAGATCCTCACTAGGCTAAAATTTAGAGCATGTAGTTCAAAATTTGGCTATAAACGGTCCTCCAAATTGCATATGGCGTCTACTGTAACGGCCCTGCGGGCCGGGGGGGACTGCCCTCCCCCCCAGAACCCCGTAGAGGGGGCTCTGCCCCCTCCGCACCTCCCCCAAGTAGGTTGGAGGGAAAACGCACGCCGTGACAAGGTCTCCAAATTGGACCCTAGTGAAATAATGGCTCTAGACGAGCATGGATCCTCACTTGTAAAAGAGCAACCAAAAGCCCATACCCGAACAGAGAGAAACAAAGACCCTAGAACCTCAACGGGCCAATCTAGCCATCCAGGGCAAAAAGGCCACACCACAAGAACACATGTACATTGTGTTCAAACTGCGTCTAGTCGAAGCAGAATGCAACAACATCAAGCTACAATAGCGAGAATGACTAGATCTGACAATCTCGACGAGAGATGTACCTTGAGCAACATTGCACAGACGACCCAAGACATTGGTGGAGAATCCACGTCTGGTCATGCATGTGGGGACTCAAGGGCATCTATCAGAAGGCTTAAATTTACAAGCCAAGACCCAGAAGATGAAGACATAGTACCACCTGCTTATCTTAGGGTCAAGCTCACCACGAAAAGAGAGCATACTATCGATGCTCTAATTGATGAAGGAGCTGATTTTTAACATCTTGACCTATGAATCATGGAACCTACTAGGCCAACCAGAGCTCACACCGACTAGTGTAACTCTTAGCCCTTATGGGGGACACCCACAAGCACTCATAGGGAAGTGCCAAATCCTTGCGACAATTGAAACGGAAAGCTTGCCTATCATATTTCATGTTCCTCCAAACAATGCTAGCTGCGGAAAAGAAACCCTCCTAGGAAGACCCTTTAAAAAGGCAACCAAGTGTGAGGCTGGCTATCTAGCACAAAGGATACACTTAACACTATCGGGTGTGAGGATAGTCACCACCTTTAGCAAGGGTGACCTCATTAAACCTCAAGGGAAAGGCAAGGAAGGTGCTGACGTAATAGTCAAGCCTAGTAACGAGAGCAAGGACTTGTTGAAAAAACTGATACAAGCACAGGTCGAACAACGAGAACCAGTGAGTGAGGCCAGATCTGAAAAGAGGTCAAGAGACAATGCCAAGGACGGGCTCTGGACTTAGAAATATCGTAGAAGACCCCAAAAGAAGCCCAAGCCTTATAGACGCAGGCATCGATGGAAGGTTAGTACAACACCGCGATGGATATCCAAGGCGTTGCTTTATGCTCAAGGGTATTATGCAGGCAATCATTGGATTTGGGTACCCAAACTCCCTGCTAAGCCACCTCTATTAGAAGCCCAAATTATGTCCAAAGCAAAGAGGCGTAGGAGGAAAACTAAACTAAAGGCCAAGTCTTGAACCAAAAATATTGGAGTGATCGAACCCCTCACTATTGAAATCAAGAAACCAAACATGGCCTATCAAAAAGTAGATCCCCAGCATGGCGTACTTAGCAAGCGGACATTAGGGGTAACTGTCAAGCGTGCACAAGGCCCACTAGTGCCCAAGGAGCCTTTCACTTCCGAAGAGGATAATGGGCACCATAGGCACAACATTGCTCATGATAAGGTTGATCACTCAACACAGCTAATGACAGAATCGTCTAACAAGCATGAGCAAATTCTCCAGTCAGTGCCAAGCTCACTTAGGAGTCCAGATCTCCTACATCCTCTTCACCTAAATTGGCATGTGAAGCGCGGTAGCAGCAGCCTCGTGCCGCTGCTCAACCTACACAAGTGAAGGTGCAAAGGGCAACAAAAGACACGACCAGTTCTGATCACCCTAAGGACTTGACACCACAATCCACCAAGGGTAGCCAGCCCCCTAAACTAGTTGCTACTACTTCCAATCAGGGACCACAGCAGTCACAACCCTTGGCCGTGACAATGCCCCTTGTGGAACATGTCCTTAGAAGTTTACCTGTGGAGGAGGTGTCGCAACCAACTTCCTCGACAACTCCAGCACTTTTAAAGTGCCTAAAGCCTAGGCTGGAGGAGTTAAACACAAGGGAGTTGGCTGAAGGGCTAGACTCTCCGAAAAGGGAGATAGTTGTGCTCTCACAACCTAGCGAGGCTATTTAGCAGGCCACGGCCATGTCCCATAAGGACACACTAGAGAAAGAGAATGATAAGGCCCAACCAACCACATCAGCAGCAGCGGTCGACCTAGCCCAGGGCCCTAAGCCATTAGATGCACCTGCGCTGACCAAGAAAAAGAGGAGAAAACAGCGAAAACAACAACTGTTGCAGGTAGTTGCGGACCCCAAGAACATTGAGATGAAGAGCACTGGGAAGTTGATGAATAAAGCATTGAGTCCATCCACCAATCAACCCATAGATGTCTCCCCTAATAGCGGTGAAACCTCAGACACATCCGTGTGCTCTGAAAAATCAAAGCAGTTATTGCCATCAACACTTGCTTTCAACGCTCAATCCACCGACAATAGAACCCACATCGACCAATCAAGAGTGGATACAACATGGTCACAACAAGGTGACAAACTCACACTAGTCACATCCAAGAAGAACCATAACGCAATAACGAAGCCTCTAGAGAAACATGGAAACCCCAAGGGCATGAGCAATCCCAACGTTGACCAATCTTGCTCATCTAGGCCTAAGCCCCTAGCTATGCTAAAGCCCAGGCAAACTCCTAGAACCTTGCATGAGATGGCAACCGAGCAAGCCCTCGCTGAACATAGAAGTGTCGCAGAATGCTTAACTGAGTTGGATGCTAAGCTCAAAGTGTTCGCACGTATCTACGTCCTTGCGGACATGGGCGCATGCCCTAAGGAGCAGCTTGAAGAATACTTGCCATTCCCCTTATCTTGGGAAGAGCAAGAACATCTTGACGAGCACTATAACAAGCTCTTACATGAACGCATGCAACTCATCCCTGACGAGGAGGCTAACAAACTGCGCTTAACCCTCATGTTCAATGACGTGCTCTGCCGACCAAATCTCATAGACATAGAGCAACTAAAGCGACTAACAGAGGGCCGAAGTCAATTTGAACAGCATTGGTGTGAATGCTGCGTTGCAATAGCCGAACTAGGGGCTCAGATCATGACAGTCTCTGAGGAGCGATTGGCCAAATGGCAATCCCAAAGGGACCCAACCTATGTGGCACCAACTTCCCTACGAGTGCTGACTGTCATTCGGGGTAGGGACTTGGCTGAACCTAGCCAAGAAAACTCTCTGTTTGATAAGGTTCTCACTGAAGAGGAGTTACATATAGCCAGTAGACTCGGACAAGGTTCCATGCTACTCGATGTGGAAAAATATCTATCGGTATTGAGTAAGCTGCCACGAATACTAGATGCATGTGCCACGCTCCGGTACAACCCCGAGTTCTAGACTTGGTTCTTATCCTCGTGAAGTGATAGGGATTCATAAATATATATATAAATAAACACTGATTTTTGTGTCACCGGGTATAAACAATGTCAACACACACAAGTAATGATAGTCAAGCGCAGGGAGAAGAGTTGGGTCTGACACGCTAAGCTCCTCAAGTCCTCCTCTCATCACACATTTAAAAGTTGTGTGACCATCCCCACCTCCAAGTGAAGGGCATGCAACCCACATTACCACCATAGGAAGCCTTGACCAACAACACTGATGGTGTAGACAGGGTGCAGCCCCTTTCTATACACCTTCTTCCCTTTTTTGTCTACCCTTCCGAGGATGTGCCCTATCCCACTCCATGACAACCAGTCCACACAACTTAGCATAAGCCAATATCGGCTAATGGCTGGAGGCAAAACGAACATCATCATGGGGGCCATCCCTTTACGACAAAACACTGCATGCCTCACCCCTCTCCTTCTTGTCACATGCGCTTGATAAACCATACTAAAATCCCTTTCATGCGAACAGCTGTATCATGTATCAAGGACTAACCCTTGGATTGCATCTTGTAGGCTTCCAGACGGAACACATGGAGAACCATGGACATCTGGCATGCAAAGACGCTCTTCACAGACGACGGGAGCATGTGGCATGCGCCCCTCACCCAGAGCGCTATGTGCCCACCCTCAAGAGGTATGCCAAGAAGCGAGGCCCTTAGCAACACCCTCCCGGATGAAGGCTGAAGAACCCTCGAGTCAAGAAAGTCGAGACTCAAAGAAACGCGCAGCAGGTGGCAACGCCAGTTGCACAGACCCCCAACACACGCTCAGGCACCAGGTGCTCACGAAGTGATAAGGCGGCCAGGGAGAGGGCAGAATTTGATGAATTGTTTAAAGACGTACTGGAAATGGTAGCAGCCCGGGACTACACCATTCATGTTCCGGCCGACATGTTCCCTGCCCAACCTCACGGGAGCCCTGCACTAGCACCGCTCCGGTCACCTAGCCAACCGGACTCACCTCGCCTCGTACCTATAGACTAAATCCCTATGATGTACAAGTAGCTCAACAAGTCAGCATGCTAGAACATTTTGTTTTTTATAAGTAAAGGGGCAAGATCCCCACTTGTACACATTCCCGCTACTTCTCGTTAATGCATGCGACCTTAACAAGCAATGAAATAGGCATCCCAATAGACATCATCAAATTCTGAAAAATTATGTCTTATCATGATTGCATTTGTTTGATGCACTTAACACAAGCGAGCATATACTCTCATGAAGTGACAAGTGGATGCAGGATAATACAGGTCCTAGTGCGAAAGTGTTCAATGCCCGATCACCGCAAGACCATTGACCCCACAAAGAGCCACAACAAAGCCACGCTGCCGAAAGCAAAAATCACCCTTGCCAACCACCCACATCACATGGCCCACCGCACATTCATGGACCACGCTCCCTTTCTGGGTCAAGCTCTATAGTTGGCTCACGGCAATCGTTACCTCAAATGTGCCAACATCGCGTGTGTCGCAAGGAGGTTTGCAATATCTCAAGTGTATCTCCCCATCTCAACAACTACTTCTCTAACAATGAGGCTAGGGCACAATCATCACTGTAATATCCATTTCTTGAGCCTTCGAGCTTGACACTTTCCAACCCATTGAAAGGCTGATAGCCTCAACCTATTGCAATGGTTGTACTCAGGGAAGTCAAAAAAAAAAAGAAAGAGAGGAGAAAGAAAAAGAAAGAAAGAAAGAAAAAAGAACAAGAAAAAGCAATAAAAATGAAAACAAACAAAAAAAGAAAAGAGAGAGAGAGAAAAAAAACAAAGAAAAGAAACGAACGAAAAGGACCACCCACAATCACAGCATAACACCTAGGGGTCCTCAAATTAGGTATGTCCAGTGACCTTGATCGACTGGCTCCGTCCCTAGTCCCCTAGCCCTTTAGCATCATCCACAATTGTTCAGGGCACATCAAGGGCAGGACATACCTAGGAAGCTTGTCTCACCTATGGTTAGACCTGTCACCCTGACCCACTTGCACAATTCTCTCTTGTACTCTGCCATAATACCATTGCAATCAATTGTGGTAAGCACCGCACGATTGGCCATGAAATGTACACCATCCTCATCAAGCAAGTCCAATAGCTTCCAGCTACCGAAAGTGCGGTGTCCCTGTATTCAATTATGCTCCGTCATGCAGTCACAATGCAAAAGATGTCTCATATACCTTCACGTGTACTTATTCTCAATATGGACAACTTTACTTCATCCACACAATGTTACGAGAAACTAGCCCATGGTCTTCTAACTACGTAATATCTAAGTATGCACGAGCACTCACCTAATATCTGCACCAAAGTATATACACAGTTTGGGTCCTCAAGTGTAGGACAATACTCTCAGCTTGCTTAGAGTTCGACCTGTCTCCCAAACTAATCAAATATGTCTTGTGCACGATAAGAAGACTAGCACTACCCCTTAGGAAGAGACCACACGAGAGGTTTTCAAATTGCAGGTGTTGAAGACTCCAACGAAAGTGTCGTTTGATCTTCATCAACACCCAACTCTGAATGCTTATCCCTTACCATCCGACAAGCCCGCAAAGGATCATCATGTGCAGAATCCCCAACAAACCAACACTTGTGCTGGCCATCAATGTAATCCCCAACACAAAATAGCCTTACCACCAACTCCAACAACCTTCCACCAGCCACCTTGGCCACCAACAGGCCCCCATGACCTTCTACCACACTACCACCAACACTCCTCCACAGAAACCACAGGCGTCCTTGTCACCCACGTCTTCGGTGCATGCTACAGCCTGCTACATATGTGTGTGAGTGCCATGGGACTGGCACTCGTCTAGGAGGGGGGTAATGTTAACCCTCAAACGAACGAAGGTGGAAAATCCGGAAAAGCTAAAGCAGAAGACAAAGACAAAGGCCAAGGCAAAGAGAAATGGAAGACAAAGACACGCAAGGAGAAGAGTCCTAAATAAGGGAGAAAAGCGCACAAGGAAAAGCGCAAGTCAAAACTTTTGTAAAAGAGCGCAAGCGCATCATAGTTTAATTCAAGGAGCGTCGGGCTCTCACCCGTGCAATTTGTAAATATAGATGGGCGGTGGAAAGGAATCTAGGAAGATAGAAGGACAATGGGAAAAAGGGCCTAGGCTACGGCTGGCCATGTAAAAAAGGGGAAAAGGGGATGACCGCCCAAAAGGGATTTAGGGTTTTGTATATAAAGTTGAAAAGTGAATGAGAAGCTCATTCTTGTGTGTGGCCAAAAGTAGCTCTCCTCTTCTTCTTCTTCTTCTTGTTCTTGCTTGCTTGAGCTTGTGCTTGAGAGAGGGAGTGTGAGAGTGTGAGGGAGTGAGTGTGTGAGGGTGAGGGACTGAGGAGGAGAAGCTCTCCATCTTCTCTCCTCTTCTTCTCTTCTCTTCTCTTGTCTTGCTCATGGACATGGAGCTTGGAGTGTGGAGCTTGAGGATGGAGTTTGCTTGAAGCTTGCACTTGGATCGTGGAGCTACCGGAGTGCGCGGGAGAGGAGGTAACTCGAACGGCATCAAGGTAAGCTCACTACACATGTAAGGTAGGCATTGCGCATCGGCTATGTGAGAGGTAGCCATTAGTGCTCGGGTTGGAACGCTTGAAACAATAAGTGGTCCGAGGGTCTCGACGGTTGAGTGAAAGCTCCCACATTGGTAATGGTGTAATCTAGTCAAATTGCTTAGATGATTTATCCACTATGTTAAGTAAACCTTTATAAGGTTACTACTATTGTAACTAATAGACTTAAAAAGATCTTCTAATTACCTCCACCTATTGCTAGTCTAACAAAAGAGCACGATAAAAAAATCATTCTTAAGTAGGTTGAGCCTCTTGAATTCAAGAGAGAAGGAATGAAGATGGAGATCAAATGTAAAAACTTAGATTGAACAAATGGAGGATTAGTTCTTTGTTATAGGGATTGGTACAACTAATTACGCAATCAATTCACACATTAGGCTAACTAGAGAAGCATGCCTTTGGTGCAATCAATGGTGTCATGATAAGTAGTCTTTGAGACATTCCAAACTTGGAATCATATCAAAGCCATATTCCAAATCATATGTCTATCTGCTTCATACCAATTGTAAAGATAAACGAGGCTTTTAGTTTTGAAACCACACAAGAAATAACATTAGAGGGGTATTATTCCTACTTCTTGATGCTACAAAAATATATTCCCCACATGACCATGACATGTAGCATGAAGCTTAATCCACCTCTCAATGGTGAGCTTGAGGTGATGAGACCTTCTAGTTTGGAGGATACTTTACTGAGAGAAAAGCCATTTAATAGCCACTCTTTCTAAGCAAAACAACAAGTCCAATTCTTATCATAATGATAATAGGGATCTATATTCCAAGAGAGCCATGGTGAACTACCAGCAAGAAGGGATCCACAACTAAGGATGAGCTGATCTTGCCAAGACTCCCCAAAAGCATAACTTTAACAATAATAACAATACCAATGGCAATAATAGGGAAAAGGAACTACAATGCTTCTAATGCAATCACCTTGGTCACTTCCAAGTTTCATTTCCTAACAATGGAATGAATGCCAACACCAACACCCTCATAATCCTCTAAGAGGAGGAAACTTCAGCAATTCAGGAAGAAGTTTAAAGAGGTTCCATCCATACCACTATAAATAACAAAGACGATGGATTCCAATTCTTTTTTATCTTGTTTCCTCCAAACCACCAAAGCACTCCTTTTCAAATTCTCATTGATTATAGAGCTATCCACTCATTTTTTTTCTCCTAAGTGTGCAACAAGATTGAAACTAAGCCTAGAATCTACTAGAAGACTTCTAGTAGAATTAGCAAATGGAAAGGAAAGTTCTCAACTCAAATAGTCAACAATATCCAATGTCAATTGGGTGTGGAAACCACAAAAGAAATTTTCAAAGTCATGCCTTTAGGAGTTAATGACTATATTTGAGGGATGTAGGGGTTAGTTCCAAATTAAGTGAACATACATTATGGGGAAGGTAGAGTGACATTCGAAAATATCTTGGGAGAAGTAGTTCAATCATAGAGAATCTAGATAGACCTAGAATCCAGTTAACCAAAGCAAGCTGAATTATTAAAGGAATGAGGAAAGGACTTCTTGTCTATTTAATCAAACTCAATAAGGTGGAGTGTGCCAAAGATGAGAATGCGTCTTCATGGTTAAGTAAGTATGCAAATATTTTCATTGAGAAATTTACTAAGCTATCTCTTAAGCAAGAAGTAGATAATGAGATTAAGCTAACTCTTAGAGTAGAACTAGTCTCAAAAAGTCTGTATAAGATGTTTATCCTTGAAGCAATCAAATTGAAATCTCAGTGGAAGCAACTATTAGACTAGTGATTCATATGTCCTAGAAACTCACCTTGCGTGCTCACGTTCTCTTCCAGAAGAAGAAGGATGAAACTCTCACACTTTCCATTGATCACAATGGATTGAATCAGCTTACTATAAAAAGTAAATATCATATTTCCCAGATTGACAAGCTACTGGATAGGCTCCAAGGCACTATGACCTTTTGAAAGATTGACTTAAGATCCAGGTATTCCCATATCCAAATTAAGGAAATTGACATATTAAAAACATCTTTCAAAACTAGGTATAGCCATTATGAATTCATCATAGTGTCCTTGAGGTTGATCAATGCTCCTGGTATTATCTTTAACAAGTTGATCCAGGATATTTTCAAGCCATACGTTGATGAATTCATCCTCAGATTCTTTGATGATATCCTAACATATTTCAAAGAAGAGAAAGATAATCTAGGCTATCTTTGGATTGTATTGGAAACTCTATGTGCCAAAAAGCTCTTTGCCAAGAAGAGGAAATGCACATTCTTTAAAAGTGCAATTGAGTATTTGGGATTTATCATCTCAAAGAAAGGCATATTAGTTGGCCCTAAAAAAGTTCAAGATATTTAGAATTGGCTCCATCCTAGAGCATTAAAAAAATTTGGGGATTTCATGGCCTCATAGGGTAGTACAAGATATTTATCAATGATTAATCATTGATCTCATTGCATGGTTAAGTGAGATACTCAAGAAGAAAGAAAAAATAACATGGACATCACGATGTCGAGGGGGTTCCTATCTAGCCATAAACTATAGGAGAAAATAGAAAAGTAGGACGGAAGTAGGAAAACAACTAGCCCCAAGCAAAAAGTCCCTGTGATATTTAAAAGCTTGAAAGAGACAATGATGAAATACTCTTCAAAATTATTCGTTGTGTTCAAACACCATTAGGTCAAGCATGAACATAAGAATTACAACCCTTGCTGCAAGTTCTTTAACATGAATAGACCTATGTGGCCCCAACTTCATTTAGGGTGTTAGCCATAACAAGGAATTAGCCATTAGAAGACAATATCATGCTCCACCAATACTTGGATAAGATTCTGATGGAGGAGGAACTCCACATTGCAAGTTAGCTCAACTCCAATGACCTCTTGACTGATGTATTAACTTGTATCACATAAGTAGGCATTTAACCACATGATATGGACCATTATGTGACTCTAGAGTATAACTCCAAGTTCTATGATTGGCTCTTGAGAAAGTGATGCACACCATGGACACATTGAATGCCCATACACCTTGACTTCCACAATCCTTAGAAGGATTTTCATCCTTTCCAAGGAGGAGGGGATAAAAGTGAAAAATGGAGAAAAACTCAAAATAGGAATTGACTTTTAAAGGGAAGAATGAATGTGTGAAAATGTATGGATTGGTTGGTGTGAGAATTCTCATTTTGTGTGCTATATCCATCATCAATGGACATAATCTTTCTAGTCATTTTACCTTCCATGCAAGAGATGCCCTTTAAAGAGAACTAATTGTAGGCTATTGAGTGGTGATAGGAACCTAAGTGGTAGGTCAAAATGATAAAGCCAATAGGCTCCCCTTCTCAAAGGAGGAGCATAAAAGATATGGATTAGCCATGGATATTCGAGCATTCAATAAATTAAAATACCGCAACATCCACAATTTGGAAGGAGTGGTGACATTTGAAGAGGTAGTGGCACAGATGATAAAATGATGTAATCTTCCCAAGTATTGGAAAAGGTGGGGCAAGACATTGACCATGGCAAATGTACAGAATTCCTGAGAACTTTTGATGTCCAAAGATATAGTGGCACGGTAACCATCATGCAAGGAGAAACCTCTAGAAGGATGGAAGTTGCCCTTAATCTAGAAATTGTGGAGAAGGCCTTGGGATTAGTAGAGAAGCCAAAGAAGAGGATAAAGAGGGATGTATATGGGATGCTTGAGATGGAAAAAAAAAGGTCTACACAAATGATGGGATCAACCTGGCTGACATTCCTAACTCCGCCATCCGACTACATGCAAAAATGGTCCATACCCTCTTCTCAAGCCAGAGATATAATGCTCTCATGATTAAAATAGGCGTACCATTGCTAGAAAGTCTTGCAAAAAATGCCTTGGATGAGGTAAATTGGAACACTTACGTGCGGAAGACAATCTAGGTGTTGGCAAAGATACTAGCCATGATACCAAGGGTAGTAGGAGGGGAGTCTCCAGCTACCACAACAATGGAGTCGGAGATGAAAAACCTACTTCCAAGGCTTCAAATAAAGACTTTGGAGGAGTACTAATGAGCATCATTTAGGAAGTTTTGGGGAAGGTGATTTTCTATTCTATTCTATTCTATTGGACGACATTGAGTGAAAAGAGAGAATAGAATAGAAAATTGCTTAATGGAACTTAAAATGGGCTGGCATTGGCTATGGCACTAGCCGAACCTCATGCACACAACAAATAACCCCACCACACGGCTTCGTGGGCCAGGAGCGTTTGTAATATACCGACATACACTAGATAGACTTAATTATGCATTTGTAGCTGATATATAGTCCAACATTTACCTTCCCTTCTCCTCAGAGAGGGAGCTCCCATAACATGTAGGCATAGTGCCTCGTCACACAAACATCAGGAAGCTCCCCTCCACTAATTGCCACAACTCCATTGCAACTCTCCTATACCTCGGGGATTGGTGCGCAGATCGGTCGCAGATAGCTCACGTGGTGAATCCCGGAAGGTCCCCAAGAACAAAGTACTCTACTTTTTAGCACAAAAACCCATGTAAAAGCAAACACGACAAGAGGCAAGAGACAAATTGGGTTCAATCTCCCCCATGCCTTGTGTGAGCGCTTCACAAAGCATGTATTTTATGTATATTTTCAATCTTCATGCTCAATAATAGCCCAATTACAAAAATATGACAAACTTTTAGCTTTTGAGTTTGCTTTCTACAAAAATAGTAAAATAAAGCTAATGGACGGTGCCCATAGTGTCTGGCCCGCCCAATCTCAATGTCCAAATAGAAATAACATATCCAGGCGCATAAGCGCATACAAAATAATAATAAATAATCGATGTCTCAATAGACATAACAAAATATAGGCGTGGCGCCTATCAAAATCTAGTCCAAGAGTCGAAAACCCGCTAGACTCCAATGCTTTCCTCCGCCACTGCTGCTATCTCTACACATCAACTGAAGCATTCACAATCGTTAGTAAAATAATACAATTAAACCGACAAAAGTGAATACCTAGCAGTCTTCAGCTACATAAATAAATCAACTGGTTAGAAATAAATCCTAACCTTAATTTATTACGAGTGCGCACTCTAAACTCATAAACGTTTATTAATTTAATATGCATTTTGCGGAATCACCCGCTATGGAATCACCCATGTACACACTAAATTAATGAAACGCCCGAAAAGGACAGGCGTCCCCATCAACTTCTCGCACAAAGAATCCTCTTTGTGTATGAGCCCCGGTCATCTAAGTTTACGGAATCCACCGTAAAAACTCACGGAATCCACCGTGGAATATGCCTCCTGGCATCATACCCCCGGGGTGGGATAGCAATTGACCTCAATTGCTATTAGCTCAATGTGGAGCTAACAGAGTGGGGAAAGCATTTAGGTCTCGAGCGTGCATCCATTGTGCTTCCTCTACAGGATGGTTTTTAAATTTGACTAGATATCTAGAATACCTTCGGCCAGTTCTAGTGGTCATGTAGTCAGTGTCTATAATGGCTTTTGGTTCAAGTATTTCAGTCTCTTCTTCTAGTAAAGGTGGGTTTTCATAGACAGGGTGGATAGGTAATTGGCCTCTAAATGGTCTCAATAAACTAATATGAAATGTATTATGAATTTTCCAATGAGATGGCAATTCTAACTTGAATGCATTGTCATTAATCTTATGAATAATTCTAAATGGTCTGTAGAATCTAGGAGCTAATTTGACAACTGGATGTCTATCTACACTTTGCAGTCTACGCTTTTCTATTCTAAGCCAAACAAAATCATCAACTTTGAAATTCATAGCTTGTCTTTTCTTGTTGGCTTGTTTGGTATATGATTGTTGGGCTTTAGCAATCATATCCTTTACCTCATCAAAAATAGTGTTATGCATAACAGCAATATCATCAGCACTCTGAATTCTATTAGACAAAGTTGCAACAGGTGTAGATAATCTATATCCATAAATAACTTCAAAAGGTGCTTTCTTTGTAGATGTGTGCGGTGTATTATTGTAAGCAAACTGTAATAAATGTAAATGAGTATCCCATGTCTGAGGTTTAGAGATAGTGTATGCACGTAAAAGATCTAGAATGGTGCTATTTGTGGCTTCTGTTTGTCCATTTGTTTCTGGATGAAATGCAGATGAGAAATCAATTTTTGTGCCTAGATTTGCAAACAGTGTAATCCAAAAATTATTACAAAATCTAGAATCTCGATCTGAAATAATCACTTTCGGCAATCCATGGTTAGTAAAAATAGTTTTCAAAAATAACTGTGCTGCTTGTGATGCTGTTAAAGTTTTCTTACATGCAATGAAATATGCTTGCTTACTAAATCTATCTACAATTGTCCAAATTATGTCATGGTTAGATTTAGTATTTGGTAAACCAGTAATGAAATCCATAGAAATATGTTCCCAAGGTTTAGATGGAATAGACAAAGGCATTAATAATCCATACTGTTTACCATGATGTCTCTTTATTCTTTGACAAATCAAACATTCAAAAACGAAATTAGATACATCTGCATCCATATGCGGCCAATAAAAATCTTCAGTTAACATGCGTAATGTAGAAATGATACCTCTATGACCTTGATATGGGGGACAATGAATTTCATTCAAAACAAAAGATCGGAATGGAATAGTAACACACAGTCTCTTTTCAAAGAACATGAATCCATCATTATATGACAATGAATCAACAGGAATGAAATTATTTTGAACTAATTTTTGCCAATCAGAATGAAAAGTAATATCCTGGTGATATGTGTCTTTCATAGCAATCAAAGAATCAAAAGATATGATAGAAATGTTACGAATTGCAGGTCTTCTACTCAATGCATCGGCAACTACATTTTCTTTTCTAGGTTGGTATTGAATGATAGGATGGAAACTTTGAATGAATGAAGCCCATTTGATATGGCGGTCAGAAATTTGGGGTTGGCTAAGTAGATGTCTAATGCTTTGCTGGTCGGTCTTTATCATGAATTCTGAACCCATTAAATAATGCTTCCATTGTTTTAATGCTTGTACAACTGCTAATAGTTCCTTGTCATAAGTGGAATATTTGAGCTTAGAGGGTTTCAGCTTAGAACTAGAATATGCTATTGGATGGTTGTCTTGCATTAGCACAGCTCCTATTCCTGATCCGCTAGCATCGGTCACAACTAAAAAGAATGGTCTGTTAAAGTCAGGCAATTGTAGAACAGGGGCATTGGTTAATGCACGTTTGAGTAAGTCAAAGGATTTCTACTGGTTTTCAGTCCATTGATAAACAATGCCTTTCTTAAGAAGTTTGGTCAATGGTAAAGCAAGTAATGAGAAATTACGTACAAACTTCCTATAGAAACTAGCAAGACCAAGGAATGAGCGTAATTCATGTACATTTTTAGGAACAGGCCAATGCAATATTGCATCAATTTTCTTAGGATCAACTTTTATTCCTTCTTTTGATACAATATGACCTAGATATTCTATTTCTGTCTTAAAGAATTCACTTTTGTCAGGATTTGCAAACAATTGATTTTCTTTCAGTAATTGAAAAACTAATGATAAATGCTCATAATGCTCTTTTTCACTTTGGCTGAATACTAAAATATCATCAAAGAAAACAATCACACAATATTGATATTTTAGAAAAATACGGTTCATCATTCTACTGAAAGTAGCAGGTGCATTAGTTAATCCGAATGGCATGGCTAAGAATTCGTAATGGCCAAACTGTGTCCTGAATGCAGTCTTAAATATGTCGGATCTATCTAGCCTCACTTGATGATATCCAGACTTAAGGTCAATTTTACTAAATATAGAAGATCCTTGCAGTTTGTCCATAAGGTCATCAACTCTAGGTATAGGATACCTATTCTTTACAGTGATCTTGTTTAAGGCTCGGTAGTCAATACACATCCGATAAGTATTATTCTTTTTCTTGACTAAGAGCACATGTGCACCGAATGGAGAACTGCTAGGTCGAATTAAGCCTCTATTTAGTAATTCTTCAACTTGACTCTGGATTTCTTTTTGCTCTATTTGATTGTGCCTATATGGGGCTTTACAAGGTGGTTGTGTGCCAGGTATTAGGTCAATCTTATGGTCTTCTGGGCATGATGGAGGTAAACCTGGTGGTAGGTCTTCTGCAAAACAGTCCTTAAAATATGTGAGAAATTCCTTATGCCTAGGGTGCATATGATTTTCCTTTGCGTGCAATTCATTCACCCAAATGAGATATGATTTAGTATTCTTGCGTAGTGCACGCTTTGCTTGAGTATGCGAAAGCAGTGGAAAAATATGAGATGCATGCATACCAAACAATGTAATAGATTTTCCTTGAAAATTAATATTCATTGTGTGTGTGGAATAATCTATATTGGGATTATGTTGGTGTCTCCATGGCATTCCTAGAATAATGTCGCTAGACTGTAATGGGACAACTAAGAAATTTCTTCTTTCAATGTATGGACCAATTTGAATTTCTAAATCTTGAACTTCTTGTGTGCCATTGTACCTAGTGCCTAAAAATGCAGCTTTTATGCGATAGTGCGTAGGTACAGTATGCAGTTTCAATTCCTTTACCAATTTTGCTGAAATAAAGTCATGGGTACTACCGTCATCATGCAATATAGTTCTTTCTTTTCCATACACCATACATTTCATAGTCAACAATGAATGTGAAGTAGGCATACCTGGTAAAGTGTCGAAAGTAGTAGTAGGATCATCTTCTTCTTCAGTGAAATCTGGCATATCCTCATGCTCGTCTTCGTCCATAGCTCCAAGGTAGTTGATATGTGCTGATGGCTTCTTTGAATGACAATTTACTGCGAGATGCCCTGGCTGGTGACACTTGTAGCATACGATGGGCTTGGCTTTGGTCACATTATTTGCAATGGCTGGGAGTCTGGGTACATTTGGATTTGCTTGTGGAATAGGCTTAGGATTTGGATTGACAGTGGATGGTAATGCAGGTGGTTTAGGCCAATTCTTGCGGAAAGATGGTGATGAGAAACGACCTGGATTAAACCTTCTGAAATTGGAATTGAATTGTTTAGATCCATAATTACCGTTTGCTTGGAATGGCTGTGGTCGTCGATCTCTTCCGCGTAACTTATCTTCAGTGTCGTGAGCTAAGGAGATGGAGTCTTCAAGGGTAGCAGGCTTGAACATGTTCACTTCAGCGTAGTAATGTCCAAGAAGTCCAGACATATACTTCCGCTTATGTGTCGTCTCTGGTACGTCTTCAAGCATGCGTAGCTGTAGGAGTGCATTCCAAAAACGCTCTGTATACTGTGAAATAGGCTCACGATCGCGCTGTTGAAGTAAATCCCATTGCTTGATAGCCTTCTCATGAAATTGCGGTGGTAAGAAATTTTGCATGAACTTCTTCTTGAAATCTTCCCATGTAGCAGGACATTCTATGCTCTTGCGGACTACAGTCCACCAAAGTGATGCTCTGTCTATCAGATGATTAGTAACACACTTGATTTTATCTTTTTCGGGATAAGTTTCCTCATGGAAATAGTCATCAAACTGGCTAATGAATGATAAAACAGTCTTTCCTTCTCTTATGCCATTGAAAGTGCGAAACTTGAAACTTCGTTTACTTATCTTGGATTCCTTGCGAATGGTTTGTGCTTCAAGAGTGGCGTCGATGGTACGTCGAATCAAATCTTCAGCTTGAGGTTCTTCTTTATCGGTGGACGCTCTTTGTAGCTTTGTCAATTGCGCTTGCAAGGCTTGCCTAGCTCTTCGCTCTTCTTCCAATTGTAGCATGATTAGATCCAGCTTTTGTTCCATGGTAGGCTCGGGTAGATCGTCTTCAGCCATAGGATCATCCATATGTGGGGTAGTCATCCTGTAAAACTCAACAAACCTTTCTCACTCAAAATCAGTTAGCGGGATGAGCGTAGCTCAAATTTGGGGTTACAAGGCTATGTGTTTTTGGGTATTTCTTCTTCAATTTTCAGAAATTCTGCAATATTTCTGTCTCCGTTTGCTGAAAGTACTTCAACGAACTTGTAGATAGGTAGAACAGCTTGCTGCGAACAACTTTCCAGTTCAGAGTTTTTGCATACGAACAAGTCTTCTATGAGTTTTAAGCACTAGTCAGTTCTGATTTAGTCTGACTTGCAGAGTTGCAGACTTAGCAGACTTGCAGAGTTGTTGACTTGCTGGACTTAGGCCGACTTGCAGAACTTGCAGAACTTGATTACCGTCGACTTACAGAACTTGACTTCAGGAGTGCGAGACCCGGAGTTACTGAACTTGTTTGCCCAATGTGACTTGCAGAGGATTGTGTGACTTGAAGGAAGCTTAGTGATTTAAGCTTTGACTTAAGGATTAAGAGAGCTTAATGGTGGAGAACAGGCCGCCGTTTTTTTTTCGTGAAGGGGGAGGGGGCCGTTTTTTCTCCACGCGGAAATTTCGGGGGGTCTTCTTGCAAATCGACTTGAAGTTTTGAAGCTTAATAAGCTTCTTAAGCTTTCTCTAAGCTTATTGAAAGAAATTTTGAGAAAAACAATGAAGCTTATCTCTGTAACTCCACGACTTGATGAAGGAGTTGGATGCGTGGTCCTCCGCCTGCAGAGCCTGGTCCTTCGCGATCTGACAGTGGAAACAGGGGTTCTTGATCGCCAGAAGTCTGCCTGTATCGACAGTTCGCGACGAGATTGACTGTAGAGGCCGTTTGTTCCTGGAGCTCCGCCTTCGCCCGAGATTGGTAGCGATTGGAAGCTCTTGATCTCTGCTCCGCTCTGATACCACTGGTGCGCAGATCGGTCGCAGATAGCTCACGTGGTGAATCCCGGAAGGTCCCCAAGAACAAAGTACTCTACTTTTTAGTACAAAAACCCATGTAAAAGCAAACACGACAAGAGGCAAGAGACAAATTGGGTTCAATCTCCTCCATGCCTTGTGTGAGCGCTTCACAAAGCATGTATTTTATGTATATTTCCAATCTTCATGCTCAATAATAGCCCAATTACAAAAATATGACAAACTTTTAGCTTTTGAGTTTGCTTTCTACAAAAATAGTAAAATAAAGCTAATGGACGGTGCCCATAGTGTCTGGCACGCCCAATCTCAATGTCCAAATAGAAATAACATATCCAGGCGCATAAGCGCATACAAAATAATAATAAATAATCGATGTCTCAATAGACATAACAAAATATAGGCGTGACGCCTATCAAAATCTAGTCCAAGAGTCGAAAACCCGCTAGACTCCAATGCTTTCCTCCGCCACTGCTGGTATCTCTACACATCAACTGAAGCATTCACAATCGTTAGTAAAATAATACAATTAAACCGACAAAAGTGAATACCTAGCAGTCTTCAGCTACATAAATAAATCAACTGGTTAGAAATAAATCCTAACCTTAATTTATTACGAGTGCGCACTCTAAACTCATAAACGTTTATTAATTTAATATGCATTTTGCAGAATCACCCGCTATGGAATCACCCATGTACACACTAAATTAATGAAACGCCCGAAAAGGACAGGCGTCCCCATCAACTTCTCGCACAAAGAATCCTCTTTGTGTATGAGCCCCGGTCATCTAAGTTTACGGAATCCACCGTAAAACCTCACGGAATCCACCGTGGAATATGCCTCCTAGCATCAGGGATTGGCCCCAAGATGTGTCGCTCCAACATATAAAACATAACGCACAAACTCCACTCTTTTCTTATTTTGTACGATCCAGGAATATATAAATCCTCACCAAATAGTCCCAAGGAAAGCGTACAACTGCCCTACAACAAAGGCTCCTTTCCACTCAACGTATAAATCATGTCCTAGGAAGACAATTGCTATGCAATCCAGGACTGATACCATGTCATGTGTCATGCACAATGCATATGATCCTAGTCCATAAACAATATTCATCGAATTAGCATTTTGTGATGTGGAGAAAATAGCCCTTTCATGATTTTCACTAAACATATGCTTCGATGTATGGAGACTAGCACCAATTCCTCGTGCTACTAGCCCCTTAAACTAAATTATCACAATTCTAAATGGAATGCACAATCAAATATTTCAAAGATTCAAAACCCTCTCAGCCCTCGCAATCTCTTATCCGCACCTTTTCCCTCTAACGTTTAGGTTATGTTGTGTTGCATAGGTGTAGGGTATTATTTTTGTATGTATTTTTCGCATAAAACAGTAAAAACATGAACTATGACATATTAACAAAGAAAAAATGAAGCCAAACTTCATGCCTGAGCTTTGTTATATAGCCACAACCATGAATCATAATTTTCCATATTTTTATAATGCAAAAATATTATTTTTTAAAATTTAGCTATTTTCTCTATTTATTTGTGAGTAAAAATAAAATATTTTATGATTTATGATTAGTGTCTGATTATAACAGTTGAAAGATGTTTTGTCTCAGAATTTTATCCCACGCGTATCTCTTTTCCCCACCCGAAACCAATAAAATCTTCATTTTTAGACTAAAAATGCACTTTTTTGGGCTATAATTTGATTATTGCAACTATTAATTATAATGGATATGCATTTTTTAATTCACAACCCTCAATAATAATACAAACAAGCTCCAAATAAATTTTTGTTCCATATGAATTCCATTTCGACCATCAAACATAAACAAGAAGCAAATTTCCTTTGAAAAAATGAGGCATACCGCTTATTTGCGTGTTGCGGGTTTTTTGAATTATTTTTTTGGGTTGACAAGGACCAACAACAAATCTTCAATGCTAAACATCTCCCCTTAGCCTCCTCTTGATCTTGGAGTAATCCAGTTCATGCCGAGTAAGCATCCTTCAACCGGTCTTCATTCTTCTTTATGTGCACGAACTGCCCCTTAAGAGGAGAGAGAGGGAGGAGAGAGAAATATTGAAATTGTATCTCCTCATCCGGGCAACCGTCTCGCATGCGAAGCCAAGGGATAGAGAGTGTGGAGAAGCACAAGGTCAGGGATATAATCAGAAGGGGGGTTGCTTTGAAGCTCCATAGCCCCCCCAAAAAAAATCGTCGTGCATAGGAGGGCATCACCATTTCCTTCATGCAGCTGCAAAACGTCCCCCCCACAAAATCAAATTTTAACGGGTGGCCCCCAAGGGTCACCCCCTTTCACTTCTCCTTTGGGCCCCTTCTCACCAAGTTTGGCCAATTGCTCGGTCATTGGCCGTTCGACGTCCAATTCGAGGTCCGAAAAATCCTGAGCAAGTTCCCCACTTCTAGGCATCTCCCAAACTCTCATATGATAGTCGAAGAAATTATGAAAATTTCCCAATCGTTGCTCGATGGATCTTTAAAGCACTTTTGAGGCTTGCTGCTTAAAATCGTACTAATTGCAGCTGTTGCCTTTGACGAAGTCTATTTTTCACCTGAAATTCGAAATTTTTGGCTATTTTTAAGCACTTCTTGATGTCAAAAATCATTTGTCATTGGCGACCACGGGATAGGGTGACTCAGCCCGTCGAATCCCATGAATAGATTTGCACATAAACACAACTACAAAGAGCATCAAGCTGATATAGAAAATACTCAACAAAACACATCATAGCTCGCACCCTACCCCCTGACAAAACCAAGGCAAGAAATCCATGAGGAGTAGGCCTACCATAATTTGACAAAAAGCCCAAAAGTAGTCACTAACCGACTGCTCTAACACGGACAAGCTAAAAAGAACTATCAAAGAGGTCATCCTAAATGGTGGTCTAAACTACTTACCTAACGAAGGACAACTCAACTAGGAGCTCCTACTAGGCGAGATCTCCTATAGCCTAATCAATAAATGGTGTCTTTTAGCACATTTGTCTTGTAGCCCTGAATTTTCCATAATCGGGCATGTAAAAAGGAGGGGGCTAAGCGTAGTTGAAAGGGAAGTAGAACCCAAGAGGAAGAAGCTTGGCAGTGAGAGCTATGGTGGATGGAGAGCAAGAGCCAAGAGAGAGAGAGACTCAAAAAGTGGAAACTCCAATAACCACAATGTGTGGTCTTATTCAAACTGTCAGTAAAATAATAAAGAATAAGTGACTGTAATGGGCACCTGCCACCTGCAGTGTCCAGTGGTGGGTACTACCAGTGTAGTAAAGTGTAGTAATACATGGGCGGCTAGGTGGAGGCGCCTTTACCTCCAACAACCTCCCAATTAAAGGCGAATCTGCCCCAATGAGAGAGAAAAAAAGAAAAGACAGTACAACATATACACCAAGATGAGAAAAAAGACATCATCTCATCCAATGCCCATCAATCTCCTGAGGAAGGTAAAGCATTCGGTAAGGAGGCTCTTCGTGAGCAAGTTTGCAGGATTCTGCTCAGTTGGAATCTTGACAAGGTCAATAGACCTGTCCTCAACGACCTCGTGAATGAAGTGATACCTCACCTCAATATGTTTTGTCTTTGCATGAAAGACCGGATTCTTGGTCAACTGAATGACACTCATAGAATTCGAATTTAGTATAGGCATAGCATCTGTCATACCAAGGTCTGCAAAATCAAACGTGGCATATATTCGGCTTTTGTAGTAGAAAGAGCCGTACACTTCTGCACCCTAGACATCCAAGAGATAGCCCCTCTAGCATAGGTGAATACATAGCCAGAAGTGGACTTCCTACTATCTGCATGTATTGCATAATCAGAGTCAGTGTATCCCATGACTCATGTATTCTGGCTGCCATAACAAAGACACATATCTGTTATGCCCTTCAGGTACCTCATGATACCCTTCACAGCATCCCAATGTTTCTTGTCAGGTGTAGCCATATAACCTGCCACAATCCCAACTGCAAAAGCAATATCTGGATGGCTGGGTATCGTGGCATACATAAGACTACCCACGGCTGATGCATAGGGAATCTTGGCCATCTCGGCCCTCTGCTCATTTGTCTACGGACAATCGGCCTATGAAACCTTCACATGAGAAGGTAATGGACAGCCAATAGGGTTAACATCCTGCATGCGGAAGTGCTCAAGGACTTTATGAATGTATTTCCTTTGTGACAGATAGAGTAGTCTCTGAGATCTATTGCGCATAATGCGCATACCAAGTATATGAGAGACCTGTCCCAGATCTTTTATCTCAAAGCTCTTCTTGAGCTGAGCCTTAAGAGCATCTAGCTCCTCATGAGTTGTCCCTGCTAAAAGCATGTCATCCACATAGAGTACCAAAATCAGTAAAGAACCGTCACGGGCTTTCTTTATATACAATCACAGATCCATATAGCATTGCGCCTGTAGCCCTGTGACTGCATGAATGCATCAAACTTATGGTACCATTCCCTAGGTGCCTGCTTCAAGCTATATAGACTCTTCTTTAGCTTGCACACTAGGTGTTCCCTACCAGGGTCTACAAAGCCCTTAGGCTACTCCATGTAAATCTCATCATGCAAGTCCCCATGTAAAAAAGCCAACTTGACATCCATTTGGTACAAGTCCAGGTCATCAAAGTTAACACCATGCTCTTGTTTAAAACCCTTAGCAACCAATCGAGCCTTGTATGCCGGCTTGGGGTGTCCAGGGGTACTTTTCAGCTTGTATACCCACTTGCATGGCAAAGCCTTCTTACCCTAAGGTAAGGAAACCAAATCCCAAGTTTGATTCTTATGTAATGAGTCAAGCTCAGACTGCATAACCCTCTCCCAAGAGTGTGACAATCATCCCTGTGCATAGCCTCATCATAAGTGAGAGGCTCTCCTTCCATAGAGGGCACAAAACGGTCAGGAGGTCATCTATCTCTGGTAGAACACCTCAACTCAGGCTCTGCTGCTTGACCGACATCCTATCTAACATTAGCATGTCTAGCATGTGGGCCATGAGCATCAGGTGATGCTGCACGCTATCTAGCTGGCCCTGGAGTGGGCTAAATGGGGGCAGGTGGCTCCTCGTGAAAGATAACTTTGTGTACCTCAAGCACTTTCTCAGGCTGCATATGCATTTTGTCCTCATGAAAGATGACATCATGGCTACGGATCACGTTCCATGCTTGCGGATCCCATAGATGGTAGCCCATCTCTCCTACATATCCATAGCCAATGAAAATGCATTTGACACTTTTAGGATCCAACTTATTGCATTTGTCCTTGGGCACATGGCAAAATGCCTCACATTCAAAGACACACAAATGATCATAAGAGGGGGGCTTGCCTGCCCATACCTCCTCTACAATCTGAAAGTCAATGCCACTGCTAGGTGACCTGTTAATGAGATGCACTACAGTAGTAACTACCTTAGCCCAAAAGTGTTGTGGTAAGCTAGTCTAGCTATGCATGCTACGAACCCTTTCCTGAATGGTTCTACTCATGTGTTTAGCCATACCATTGTGGTGAGGGTGTAAGGGGCGGTCAACTGACGCTTAATACCCCGCTCATCACAAAATTGCTCAAAAGCGCGTGATACATACTCACCCCCATTATATTTGACCTTAGGCATTTTATCCTTTTCCCAGACTAGGTCTCTGCCAATGCAAGCCAATGCTGAAATGTGTCTAAGACATCGGATTTTCTCTTTATGGGATAAGCCCAAACCTTACATGAGTAATCATCTATGAAAGTAACAAAGTACTTTGCCCCACCAAGTGACTGACAGGGTATGGGCCCATATACATCTGAGTGCACAAGAGCCAAGGGCTCACCCATGCGTTTCTTACCAAACTTTTTAAGCATATTTCTAGTCTGCCTGTCATACAAACAATGATCACAAGAATCAAAATGTGAAGAGTCAAAAGGTGGAAGATAGTGCAAAGCATGGAGCATTTTCATTCCTTTAAGAGACATATGCCCCAAACGAGCATGCCAAAGGGATACATGGGGAATAGAACCCACAGACAAAACATGATCCAATGTAGCTCCAAATATAAGTAAGAGATAGAGACTGCCACACTTGGCACCTCTTGCAAGCACAAGCCTGCCCACGAGTAATCTTCCATGGAGAGTCTCCAGAAGACACAAAATACCCTGCATCATCAAGTTGTCCAGTTGACATAAGGCTGGGAGTCAATGCAGGTACATGGCGCACATCATGAAAAACAAAAGAACTACCAAAAGGAAACTGCAGCCTAAGATCTCCAATGCCCACAATGTCAAGAGACATGTCATCATCAAGACGCACATAACTAGACATGGTACGATAGGTATGAAACCAATCTCGATAGGGTGTCACATGAAAGGATGCACCCGAATCCAAGAGCCAGCACTGCGTATACATAGAATGTATCTCAGAAGCCTGTAAGGCATTGCATGAAGAAGCTGCAAGTATGTAATCATCATTTGAATTAGTGGCGTGCATGACATTAACCTCTTCTATCTTCACACTGGAATTTGCAGGTACAATACTGTGCTCAAAAGACTTTTTTTGCACTTTTTCTTTTCCCTTTTCCTTGCGCTTATCATCGTGCATCTTCTGGCATTGCGGCCTAATATGTCCAGCTTTTCTACAATAGTGACATGTAAGATCAGTCTTCTGTCCATGGGACTTACTGCGACCATGGGACTTGAACCTGGACTTCTAAGAGTCCCTGCCCTTATGATCATTATCATGCCTACCATGTCTGTCACCTCTAATGGTCAATGCATGTGAAGAGCGGGAAGCATCATTGTTCCTCCTGTTGATTTCCTCAGTCAATAAAGCACTCTCAACATATTTGATTTTCAGTCCATCAAGCTTGTTCGTGCATATGGCAGTACGGAAGACATCCCATGATTTAGGCAAGGTGCCAAGCAGAAACAGTGCAAGTTGTCTTGAACTCAATACCATGTGACAACAGATTCTTCATGATAGCATGAAACTGTCTAAAATGAGATGATAGGGATGTCCCCTCCATGCGAAGGTTCATTAACTGCTTCAGCCAATACATTTGTGACGTAGGACTCTGCTGCGCATAAAGCTCCTGAATCTTCTTCCATAAGTCCCATGCACTCTGATTCTCATCTTCAACAACATTATGATGGATCTCTTCTGAGAGTGACAAAATAATGGTAGACTTGTATAGCTCATCAACTTCCATCCAAACATCATCATCCATATCCTCAGGTTTAACACCCTTGAAAATGCAAGGGTTTTATCTGCACCTTTTGCACCAAGACCCACCATATTTGGGACTTCCAATATCCATAGTTGGTACCATCCAACTTGGCAATGTTAAATAGAGCTGTGTCTTTCAGATGACCAGCCATACTGTCCCAAATCAAAGCAAAAAAGCAAAATTGCAGGTAGCTATAATTAGTAGAAAATGCACTAAAACCACTACTAAACCTAGCTAAAGTGGATATCACTAAGAGAAGCACTTGTCCACCAAATATGACCAAGATAACATCAAATAGTAAGCATTACCCTCATAGAAGTGCTCAAAATCTAAAGATTTCAGCTTGCTGTAAGAAATGACAGCAGTATGTAAAACTTTCCCAAAATGAAGCAATCACTGATACATATGTCACTACAACTGCCAGGTAGCAACATCCAATAGTGAGTGTCCAAGGGCAAGAAGGTACCAAGAATTGTCAAACCAACAACCTATTAGGCAAGAGACATCTCACAGGTTTAGAAGTCATGCATGTAATGAGTCTCGGGGTAAGAGAAGAGACCAAGCACAAGCACAACTGATAGAGCAAGAAGCTCAATGCATAACCATCCAAGATGCATACAAAACTGACAAACCTGTGATAGAGATAGGTGCCTACCCCAATAGGCATATCAAATCAGCCCACTACAGACTAACTGCAGACATAAAGCTCTCAAGAGAGCAAATGCATGTAACTATCCCACAAGCTCAAGCTCAAGTGTAAATAAGACTCTGTGTACAGCTGAATATACCAAGAGACTTCCACTGGAAGTAAAGTCAGATGCAAAGAGAGCAAGCAATGCTCAAGTACATCGAATACATAGCATCAGACATGCCAAATCTCAGTAGGGTATATCCAGAGCATAAATCCCAAGCTATCTCAGACTCGTACAGCATAAGCCTGAAAGCATTCAAAGAGCATGTAACTGACAACCAAATGTAATGCCCAGTAGATCCAAAATACTCAAATACATCTGAAGACAAAGCTCCAAGTAACTGTCAAGCATGGGCAAACCAAGTGGCATCCATATCTGACCAAAGCATAAATGCAAGAAGCCTAAATGTCAAGCAGTGACAATAGGCATAAACCGGTCCAAAGCATGCCAATTGAAGCCAAATGCTAGTGATGACGACCAAGGCAGAGCCTATTCCAAGCTCGAAAAGCATTCCAGAACCAAGAATAAGCATTTGACAACCTCCAAATACATCAGTATGATCATTCAAACCTCCAGTAAGCACCCCATATCCAAGAAGCAATGCATACACCAAGTAAATGCGCTTCAGTCCATTGTATTACAACAAGCAATTTATTGTTAAATGAAGCTCAAACAGTGCTCAAATCTGCTCCAAATCAGTCCCAAAGCATAGACATAGCATCCCATAACATCCGGGCATCACTGGGCATCAATAGGCATCAAACGGGCAATGCCAAGAAGCATCAAACGGAGCCAAGCACTAATCCCATGGAGTCTAAGAATGATCGAAAAGGTTGCCAAGAGCGCCGGGAAGCTGAGGAAGAGCAAGGAAATGCCAGGAGTAGGTCAACCTAGCCCCCTAAAAATGCACCAAAATTTGTGTTGGCTGTTCCTCAGGGCTGGGGGGTCTTCAATAGTTCTCGGGGACACTTAGCAATGTCGAGGGGGCTCCAATGCAGCCCTAGAAGAAGCCAATGAAGGTCCAAAAGCTCGAGGGGAGGCGGGAGATCAAAACATACCTGCAAATGAAGGTGCCATGGCTGCCATTGAAGCTCGGGTTGAAGCTCTTCAAATCCGGGCTGAAGAGAATGCTGAGAAAGCTCCAATGCCTTTGCTCTGATACCAGTTGAAAGGGAAGTAGAACCTAGGAGGAAGAAGCTTGGCGGTGAGAGCTATGGTGGATGGAGAGTAAGAGCCAAGAGAGAGAGAGAGACTCAAAAAGTGGGAACTCCAACAACCACAATTTGTGACCGGGCCTTCCTTTATTCAAACTGTCACTAAAAGAATAAAGAATAAGTGACTATGACGGGTGCTCGCCACCTGCAGTGTGCAGTGGTAGGTACTGTCAATGTAGTAAAGTGTAGTATTACACAGGCGGCTAGGCAGAGGTGCCTTTGCCCCCAACAGTAGTGACCCAAGGAGAACAAAGCATCGGACTCAAGTCCTGTCTCGGTACCCAATAACCTACCAAGTCCTCGCAAGGCGACACTTAATTCTTTTCTAACGCTCACTTTTATTTTTGCTCCAACCTTCTTTTATTTGCTTTGCTTTTCAGCTAGTTGCCACCCCTAGGAAGATAAGGCATCGGCTTTGGGTCTTGTCTCATCCCCAGGAACCTACCAGGCCTTCACAAGGCGATAAACAACTGCTCAAAGATTTTTCTTTCTTTTGTATTTTTATGGGGGTTAGAACCCCTTTTTACACACCTTTGTATATTCATAGATTTTCTTTTGGATATTTAGGGTTTTTTTTTCATTTTTCTTATTTTTAGTAGGCTTCTCTAAAACTGCCTCACACTAATAGGACCTCCTAGATCAGTCGCCTAGCAGGGCAACAGAACATGGTCACGAGAACTCCCATCTAAAATAGGTGTTTTAGTGCTTGATAATGCCAATATAAGAGGCAATGACTACTTAGACCTCCCCCATACATAGAGAACCTAAACCTATGACTTCATGCCTTGATTGCCAGTCCCCAATCAACAAAAGAAAACACCCTTACAGACACATATATCATTAATTGCTTAAGGGAAAAAGACTCGAAAAGGGGACAAAACCACCTGGAATGGCTACAAGGAGCTCCTCTGCAGTAAAGGCTCCCTCCAGTGACTTCATTAACTTGTATGATGCAATCACTAAAATAGCAAACCATTAGAAGCACATGCACCAAATAGACATAGGGCCCTCTTGGCCTAAAGAAATAGCACATTTTACTACAAACTAAATGGCCCTCTTGGCCTAAAGAAATCAATCGTGACACTACAAAACTAATTGGCCCTCTTGGCCTAAAGAAATCAAACAACCTAGCTCATATAAATCCCTCCTTGGAAGAAGGAAGATATACAAAAATACACTCGATTCCAAGGGGAAAGTAGGGCTTTTTGCCCTAGACTAAATGCATCAAGTTGTGATCCATCCCTCCTGCATATATAGCAAGAGGTGTACGTATAACATGTCGTCTTATCAACTGATGGGTCCAAGTTAATAGTGAGAGATGGGTCTCGGCCACTCGTCGCATTACCCATATCAACCATCGCCCGCCATATAACACGTGGTCTGATAAAACTCCCCACAAATGACCAGGTCCTGTCTCATGATCAATAGCAATATCCGGACTAGGACCACATTTGAAGAAGAGGTCCTCCTCATAAGAAAAATTGGCTAATGAATTTGCAAACTGATTCCAAGAACATGGAATGAGCTGAAGAGATACGCTCTCAAAGTCATCAAGTAGGGTTATAGCAATTCGATGATACATACGAAGGATGGGATTTCGAATTGTGTATGTCCCATTGAGTTGATTTACAATCAGTTAGGAATCCCCTTTTACTAACAACCGCTGAATACCAACTTTCTTGGCAATATTTAGTCCCATAATTAAGGCTTTATACTCTACCATGTTGTTAGTGAATCCTACCCCGAGATAAATAGCTAATTTCATTGTAACTCTATGTCGGGGATCTCAGATAACTACTTCAACACTCCGTTTTTTATGAGGTCCCCGGGATGCTCCATCAAAGTATAACGTGTACGTCCACAATAGTTTGACACAGCCAGCCATCAAGAACTCCCCTATTCGTAATTATGAAAATAAAAATTCAATGTATTTAGAGGATGAACTGATGGCTCCATCCCACCTTCTTCATTAAACTCAACATGGATGCTTGTCAAGATTTGTAAACAGTGATGGCAAAAAACTTTAATCTCCCACACAAAGGTACCGTCTTATTGCTCAATCACTTTGTATTCTTTGCTCCACCAAATAAGCTTCCCTTGATGATATCTTTGCTTTAGATATGGGTGCTCCAAATAAGGGATTAACCACCCCATCAACCAATTTAAGCTCTCTTGCAAGTTTCAGATCAACCCCAGCTTGGACTTGCAATGCATTTAGCGCATTAGCATACTCAAAAATAACAAGGTTAATCTTATTAAGATTAACTTTATTTTTAAATTCCACTCCCTATAGATCAGCTAATAAAGTTGTGGACTTATTTTTACCTATCCTAACTATCTTGTAAGGGCCATCCCATCTAGGTTCCAACTTTCCTGGAAATATCTCCCTATGCGCATCGTGGTATAAAACTAACTGTCCTTTCCTAAAGGTATATTTCTTCACTTTTAGATCATGCAACCGCTTCATCCGATGCTTAGCCACTTTCTGGTGCAACAAACTCTGCAATTTGAGCTTATCCAAGTGGGCTATAGTCATAAACCGCTCGAATAGGGCATCTTCCTCACCCAAAGAATGATTGATTGTTGCGAATCTTATGGTTGGCAACTCAATTTCCAAGGGCAAGACACACTCCTCCCCATAAACTAATTTGAATGGGGTCATGGGGCCAGTGGCTCGTTTAAACATTGTGTTATACGCCCAAACTGCCACATATAATTTTGTATCCTAGTCCTGTTTCTTTTTGGAGACTATCTTGGACAGGATACCCACATGCTGCTTATAGGTACTTCAACTTGTCCATTGGCTTGTGGATTATAGGGGTCATCTTGTTATGCTTGATTTTCCATGCCTCAGTCAAGATTTTAATCACCTTGTTCAAAAAATGGGTTCCACAGTCCGATACTATTTCCTTTGGTGGACCAAAATGGTAGATGATCTGCTCAAATAGGAAATTGAAAGTCTCTTTTGCATTGTCTTGACTCGTCACCCGTGCTTCTGACCACTTTGTAAAGTAATCAGTGGTTACTATAATGTATCTCTTCAGAGTAGTAGATGACGGGGTAATAGGACCCACAAAGTTGATGCCCCACTTCTCAAATGGAAGAATAGGCATAATAGGCATAAGTGTACTCTTTCTATTCTCTCTATTGTCATGTCTTTGACATGTATCACATCTCTTAACATACTCAAATGAATCTTGTAAGATGGATGGCCACCAATAACCAGCTCTTAAAGCCTTTTGTGCTGTCAACTACCCAACAAAGTGCCCTCCACAAGCGGAGTCATGGCACTCCTCCAAGATAAATGGAACCTCGTCAGGCATTACACATCGACGATAGATATCGTGAACACCTTGCCGATATAGTATTCCTACGATCAAGGAAAATTTCAATGCTTGCTGTTTAATTTTCCTCTTCTCGGATTTGGATAGAGTAGCTCCAATCTCTCCTGTAGATAAATAGTGTGTTATAGTAGCATACCAGGAGGGAATAGATGCCGCATCAATCTTAAACAATGTTTCCATGTCACTTCCTTCATCTAAGACCTCTTTTGGATCTCCAAAATCCACAAGACATTCCACAATAGCCTCGGTGGCTTGCTCTTAATCCCATAATCAAACTCCTGTAAAGTGATTAACCACTTTGCTAAATGATCCGACGGCTGTAACTTGTTCAACAACAATCGAAGCCCTTCCGCCTTTGTATAAAAAACCACCTTCTCATAAAGAATGTAATGCCTAAAATTTTTGGTCACAAATACCATTGCAAGGCATAACTTCTCCATATAGATGGATTTAATTTCCAATATGCCCAACTTGTGACTAGCAAAGGCTATCGGATGGTACTAGTTTTCCTCCCAAATTTGGGATAAGCAGCAGGCTGATATTATACATGTTGGCTGTTGAAAATATATAGAACGTTTCACCTCTTTTAGGTGCTTTGGCAAGCTCCTACTTCACATCGTCAAAATATACTTTGCAAGCATCACTCCATGCAAACTGACAATTAAAAGACAATAAATTTGTCAGTGGCAATGCTCTTTCTGTCAAGGCATTGATAAACCTCCGATAATACCCTACCGATGATAGAAAGTTATGCACTTCCTTTGGAGTACGTGGTAGACTCATGGAAACTATGACCTTGATCTTTTCAAGGTCAGTCACAATCCCTACCGAACTAACCACATGGCCTAACAATAGCCCATAAGGCACTCCAAAGACATACTTCCATGGGTTAAGAGCTATTCAAAATTGTCTACACCACTCAAAACACTTTCACAAAATGATCAACTGCCTTTCCCTTGTGGTGGCTGCTCCCAGGTCATCAATGAATACTTTCAACTCCTCTGGGGATATGTCACCAAAGGTCTTTTCGAGTTTTCTTTTCCACGAACCAAGTGCAATACATAAACCGAATGCCATCACATGGTATGCAAAGATACCAAAGACAGTAATAAATGTTGTTTTCAGCTTGTCTTGCTCAGTAATTGCCATTTGATTATACCTTGCAAAGAAATCCATGAATGAATATACTTCCCTACCCGCTAATTGATCCAAAATTTGGTCAATAAAGGGCTATGGGTAGTAGTCTTTAATAGTCTGCTTATTCAACTCTCTAAAGTCTACACAAAGTTGGATTTGATTGTTCTTCTTCTTTCTAATCACGATTGGTAAACACCATTCAGTATGTTGAATCGGGAAGATCAAACACACTTTTTGCAACTTTTGAAGCTCCTCAAACAACCTGTCCCTTAATTCAAAAGGCATATGCCTTACTTTCTGACGTACATATACTGTTTCTAGTTCAGTAGAGGATAAAGGAGCTCTCTCACTCTGAGGAAAATTAGGGTAAGCATCCACTATTACACGATTGATACCTCTCCCTAGAATCACTCGACCAACATGTATATCAATTTGGCATTCTGTTTGTAAGATCCATGGCCTACCTAGCAAAACTCAATAGCTAGGACATCCTGTAAACCTTATTGTCCTAAAGTCTAGATAGCATTTCACGCTCACAACTGTAACGTGGACTTTAGTGATGCAACCTTCCGGTTGTCTTAGACTGTCATCCGCCATCCTAAGAAGTGTGGAGCTGTCTTTTTGAATTTTGAGACCTAGCCTCTCCATCAAGTCTGAACTCATGATATTGATGGAGGATCCAATGTCCACGATAGCGTGCTCTACTAATATTCCATCCACGTATGCTAGAACCCTAGGGCAATGCTTTTCAGCATGATCAAACCAATCTTCTCCCACTTGTGTGATGCCCAAAGGTTCTACAATATACCCAATATGCAGGATTTTCTTGAATTCCTTGCGTACTCTTGGAGAAAGTTTAATCAATTGTAGGAGATTCACGTCTGGTTTAACTTCGCAAAGAGAACTTGCTAGGTCAAAGTCGTGATAGTTAGCCAAAGTTCTCTTCTCATTTCAAACCATTCTCTCCTTTGGTCTTTGGACCGGCTTTGGTGCCTCTTTTTTAACTTTTGCCTTCTTTCTTGGCAATCCCTTATCCTTCTCGGGATCAACTTTACTATCAACAAGCCTCAGAGGTCCACCTTCCATATCAGGATTTGGAACTTTCTTTCCCTTAGCCTCTTGTTTAGGGTTTCCCCCAACAGGTTTTACAGTTCCTTTATCACCCTCTTGAATCTTTTGACCTCTTGTTACATCTCATAGATTAGAAGTTTCAGTGTCATTGACACATATAGCCTCAATAAGGCTGACTCCACTACCATGAGGCAACTCCTCTACAATAGCCTTTCCTCGTTGTAGTATTTGTCTTGGTCCCTCATCTTGCTAGAGATTATTTCCTTGTGCATGATGGTTACTGGACCTGATAGTTTACTCCCTTGTTGGAGAGAACTAATCTTACTCCAACATGTAGCAGCTAAGTGGCCAGACTTCTCACAAATATTGCATTTGACATTTGGACAATTCCTAGGGAAATGTTGGCCACCACACCACTTCAGCTAAATCTTGAGGGGGCACCCTCTTCAGGGCATTGACTCCCTATCAAATTCTGGTTCTTCTTAAGAAAATTGACATCCACAGCTATTTGTTTATATTGTTCAAAATCATATCGATGTAGTGCTTCATCATGTCCTTAACTTTGCCAAGGACATTAGAGGCAATCGATCATAGCCGTTATCATCTGTCTGTCATCCCATCAGCCTAACCGCATGATCAGGAATTGGCTGCTGACCTACTGGGACAACATTAGGATTCATTGTTTGGCCCCCACTATTTAGTGAGGCTGCCTGACTAGCCATAGGCATAGTCATACTATTGGGAGAAGCTGGTAACATAGGTAGATTCGGCATGATACTCCTTCTTCCATTCACATTTATCATGGGGTCCCCTTGAATCCCATTGGTCAATGCCAAATTATTACCATTCCAATTTATCCTTTGCTGCATAAGCCACTTGCAAGCGCGACTCTACTCCTTCTACTTGGGTGATAGCAATGTCAATGTAAGCCAAAGTAACACTGCTAACCTGCACCTAGATATTGAAATCCAATCCATGTAGGAAATATTGCAACTATGTAGCCGATGGAATGGGGATATAAGTATTAAGTTTGTGAAGAACTTGCTTTAGCTTCTTGGCATAGGCCTGGACATTCTCATTTGGCTCTTGGTGTGTTATATTCAAGACATGCAACCAATACTGTCCATCCCTCTCAGGAGAAAACTCTCTATGGAAGGCCGTGAAGAATTGGTCAGTGCTAGTTACAGTTTCGGCCTCTAAACCGTGATACCATATTGTTGCCCTTCCTTTTAACGTCATATTGAAGAACATCATTAGGTGTCCTTCGTCTTGGATTCGATAGTTGAACATGAGCGCTTGAAACTCCTTAATATGGAGTTCTCCATCTTCTTCTAGTAACCTATGGAAGATGGGCAAAGGTGCTCCTAATGCTGATAAATCCGGTGTCCCTACTGGAATTGCGATGGGTTGTGCCATGGCTACAATTGGATTGACAACATGAGTTTGTGTAGGTAAAACTACACCCTCACTTGAAGTGGGTTGATTGACTGAAAGTGGGAAAGTACTAAGACTTTCGCTTGCACTCAAAGGGATGCTTATGACACTTAGGTTATTAGAACCACTATCGCCTATGCACAGTGGGTAGCTTCTTTGAGAGGAATAACGCCTTACAATCTTCAACCACCGTCTAGCCCTCTTAGCACGTTCTGCTTTTTATATTTCACCTTGACGGTTCTTGTGAAAGGACATAAACTAACTATTTGGTCCCTAGAAACCCTAGATTTAGAACCACCACTTGTTGGCCGCTCCTGGCAGACGCACCATTGATGGGTGGGACCTAAAATGGGCTGGCACTTGCTATGGCACTAGCTGAACTTCATGCACACAATAGACAACCCCACTATACGGCCTCGCGGGCCATGAGTGTATGCAATATATCGACATACACTAGATAGACTTAATTATGCATTTGTAGCTGATATGTAGTCCAACGTTTACCTTCCCTTCTCCTTAGAGGGAGATCCCATAGCATCTAGGTATAGTGCCTTGTCATACAAACATGAGGAAGCTGCCCTCGACTAATTGCCGCGACTCCACTGCGACTCTCCTACACCTTGGGGATTGGCCCTAGGATGAGTCACTCCACCATATAAAACATAACGCTCAAACTCCAATCTTTTCTTGTTTTTTATGATCGAGGAATATATAAATCCTCACTAAACAGTCCCAAGGAAAGTGTACAACTGACCTACAGTAAAGGCTCCTTTGCACTCAATGTATAAGTCACGTCCTAGGAAGACAATTGCTATGCAATCTAGGACTAATACCATGTCATGTGTCATGCAAAGTGCATATGATCCTAGTGCACAAACAATATTCATCGAATCAGCATTTTGTGATGTGAAAAAAACAATCCTTTCATGATTTTCACTAAACGTATGCTTTGATGTATGGAGATTAGCATCGAATCCTCATGCTACTAGCCCCTCAAACTGAAATATCACAATTCTAAATGGAATGCACAATCAAATATTTCAAAGATTCAAAACCCTCTCAGCCCTCTCAATCTCTTAACCACACCCTTTCTCTCTAACGTTTAGGTTATGTTGCCTTGCATAGGTGTAGGGTATTATTTATATATATATTTTTTGCTTAAAAAGGACCAGACTTCATGTCTCAGTCTTTTTATATAGCCACAACGACGAAACATAATTTTCTAGATTTAAATAAAGTAAATATCTTATTTTTTTTCATTTAAGGTATTTTTCTCTATTTATTTGTGCATAAAAATAGATTATTTTCTGATTTATGATTGGTGATTGATTATGATAGTTGAAAGATGTTTTGTCTCAGAATTTTATCCCACGCCCATCTCTTTTTCCCACCCAAAACTAATAAAGCCTTCATTTTTATACTAAAAAGACACTTTTCGGGCTATAATTTAATTATTGCAACTATTTATTATTACGGATCTATTTTTTTAATGCAAAGCCCTCAATCATAATACAAACAAGCTCCAAACAAATTTTTGTTCCATATGAATTCCATTTCAACCATCAAACATCAACAAGAATCAAATTTCCTTCGAAAAAATGAGGCACGCCGCTTATTTGCATGTTGTGGGTTTTTTGAATTATTTTTTCGGGTTGCCAATGGACTGAGTAGTAGCAAATCTTCAATGTTGAACATCTCCCTTCATCCTCGTCTTGATCTTGGAGCAATCCGGTTCATGCCGGGCAAGCATCCTTCAACCGGTCTTTATTCTTCTTCATGTGCATGAATTACCCCTTAAGGGGAGAAAGAGAGAGGAGAGAGAAATACTGAAACTGTATCTCCTCATTTGGGCAGCCATCTCACATGCGAAGGCAAGTGATAGAGAGCATGGAGAAGCACAAGGGCATGGATATAATTAGAAGGGGGGTTGCTTTGAAGCTCCATAGCCCCCCTTAAAAAAACGTCGTGCATAGGAGGGCATCACCATTTCCTTCATGTGGTTGCAAAATGTCCCCCCCCACGAAATCAAATATTAAGGGGTGGCCCCCAATGTTGAGATGACAAGCTCAACACATGTGGACATTGATGATGGACCACCTGGTTGGATGGGTCCACACGTCTACACTTAGCACGTCGGTGGTCATTATGACTCTCACATGGCCACTGACTCATTACTTATTATATTCAGGTTGTTACACCTATTTACAGCTGGCATAGTTATAGCGCCAGTCGACTAGTGTAGTCAGTTATGCATTGTTTGACTTAGTAGGCCACTTTCCTTTATGTTGTATCTTATCTATACTTTGTGTACATTGTAAAGTGGGTGGAAGAAGAAGAAGAAATCAGCAAGAAAACGTTTTGGCCTCCATCTCTCTTCTTGTCTCTTGAGTGAGCTTCTCCTTGTGCATTCTGTGTGTGTTTGGCGCAGCATCTTGAGCAAGTCCCCCCACTACGCGATTCTTGACATGGTATCAGAGCTGCACCACTGAGAGAGGCTGATTTCGAAGGCTGAAGTGAAGGAGAAGAAGCAAGGTTCGAGCAAGCAAGCCACGAGTAAGAAGCTCTCCCATCCTTCCACTCTTTCTCTTGGACAGTGCCTATGGAGGCACCGGAAGCAGGGCATAGCAAACATCTCAGATTGTAGTGAGATTTGGTGTGCGCAAAGAACGCTGTGTATTCTGTAGATTGAACCTTTAGGACTGTCTGTAGTTATTTTGGGCATCTGAGGCCGTTTCAGGCCCCGTTTTAGAGCTGCAAGGTGGCTGACAACAGTTTCAGGGTACACTGTGACTTTGACTGTATTGACCGAAAGTGGGTGCACAGGTTACAGATTTCAGATCTGTAAGTTCAAAGGTGTTTACCAGTGAGTAAACACAAGGTTTATCTACAAACTGGTTGTAGGTTGCATGTATTGTTGAGCAGACAGTGAAAAAGGTTGTCTGGTGTATTATTGTGCACTACAGGTCGAGGATTGCAGAAGATTTGCTTGCTGTTTGGTATTATTTTTGTGATAATGGCAGAGAATAGTGGAAGCCCCATCGTTGAGAAGCTCGACAAGAACAACTACCCTTCATGGAAGTTCCGTGTCACGAACTTTTTTATTGGAAAAGGCCTCTACGAGTTTGTTTTAGGTGAGGAAAAGGAGCCGGAGGTGAGCGATCCTCCAATTGCAGAAGAGACAAAGGCACGAAAGGAATGGAATGCAAAAGACAAGAAGGTCATGTATTGGTTGTCTACAGTAATCGACAATAGTATGCTGGGACATATTAGAAATGCAGAGAATTCATATGTAGCTTGGATCATACTTGAAAGTATGTTTTCTGTAAATACAAAGGCACGAAAGATTCAACTCAAGCAAAAGTTGAATACATTGAAGAAAGGGAAGATGCCTATCAATGAGTATGCACTGAAGGTAAGGAGCATTGCAGATGCATTGGCAGCGATTGATGCAATGCCCGATGATGATGATTTGGTGTCGTCTACCTTGGGTGGACTTAACAATGAAAAGACTTAGAAATCTTTTGTAACTTCTGTATATGTCAGAAAGCCATTTCCAGATTTTGATGAGTTGGTCTCCCTTATGATCATTGAAGAGATCAATATGCAGAGTGAGACATATGAAAGAAGTGGTGAATAGTTCCAAGCTTTCTACTCCAGTTCAGGAAGGGGACGTGGAAGGTTCTCTTCAAGAGGCCGTGGTACAGGACGTGGTAGTGACAACCAGCAAAACAGATTGAATCAGCAATTTGGTGATATGCAGGTTTCAGGAGGTCGTGGTAACTTTAGAGGCAAGGGGAGGTTTAGAGGAAGAGGTGGATGGCAAAACAGAGGCTCTAACAATTTTGGTATTGTGTGTCACTACTATTGTGGCAAAATAGGTCATATTGCAGCCCAATGTTATGCTAAGAAAGATGATATCCGCAGTGGTAAGTTGCAGCAAGGAAACTATGCATCGTCTTTACGACAGAATGAAGACAAAAATGAATGTCTGTTTGTTATGCAGTATATGCTGAATGCTGTTAGAGGAAAGGGAACACATGATGATGTTTGGTATGTTGATTCAGGTGCATCCAATCATATGACCAGCCATGCAGAATGGTTTGGAGAGATGCAGGATTTGCAAAATGCAGGTTATGTGCAAATGGGTGATGATTCATGCCACCCAATTTCACATATTGGAAAAGTTCCCTTGTCCTTGCATGATGGTAAGACAAAGAGTCTTTCAGATGTATTACATGTGCCATCTATTACAAAGAACTTGGTGTCAGTCGGTCAAATGGTAGAGCAAGGGCTGCAAGTGAGATTTAATGCAAAGGGCTGCTTTGTAGAAGACTTCAATGACAAGTGCAGGTTAGTTGCAAAGGGAAGTAGAGTTGGACGTATGTTTACTCTGGATGCTGGAATTCCTACTATGAATGCTGCTATGTATGCTAAAGGAAAAGGCATTGTTGTAGACATTGAAATTTGGCACAAACGCATTGGACATGCAAATGTACAAAGGCTAAAATTAATGCAGTCCAAAGGGTTGGTTACAAGTTTGCCTACATTTAGAGTTGCAGAATTTCATAAGATATGCGAAGCATGTCAGTTTGGTAAGCAGGCAAGACAACCCTTTTCACATGATGACAGAGATGTAAGCAGAAATATCCTTGATGTTGTGCATACAGACATTTGGGGGCCTACACAAAATGTATCTCTTGGAGGCAGTTCATACTTTGTCACATTCATTGATGATTGTTCTAGAAAGCTGTGGGTATATTTTATGAAGGAAAAGAGTGAAGCTTTTGAGCACTTTAGAACTTTCAAGAGTGTAGTTGAAAGAGAAACATGCTTGAAAGTAAAGTGCTTGAGGTCAGATAGAGGGGGAGAGTACCTCTCGAATGAGTTCAGTGATTTTCTGAGGTCTCACGGGATAAAGAGACAGTTCACATGTAGATATACCCCACAACAAAATGGGGTTGCAGAAAGGAAAACCAGGCATATTGCAGAAGTTGCACATGCCTTGATGGCTGAAAAGAATATGCCTAAGCATTTTTGGTCTGAGGCTGTTCATACTGCTGTTTATATTATGAACAGAACTCCCACAGCTGCAGTTCATGGTATGACCCCCGAAGAATGTTTTACAGGTAAGAAGCCTGATGTTTCACACTTGAAAGTGTTTGGATGCATTGCGTATGTTCATGTGCCAGATGAGCTGCGGAAGAAACTAGATCCAAAGGCTAAAAAGTGTGTATTTATTGGATACTCTTTAGAGCAGAAAGGGTATTGCTGTTATAACCCTGTCACACGTAAGTTCAGAGTAAGCAAGGATGTCATCTTTGATGAAATGAGCAGTTGGTATGCTTCTAGTGGTGATGCATTGGATGATGATGATGATCATGACAGTCATGTGCAGGCTAAAAAGTAAGAATCACGGACTCTTGGTGGACCAGAGACATCATCTGGTAGTCCTTGGTCTGGGAGACTAAGGAGTATCTCTACATCTTCAGGTGCATCTAGTAGCATTACAGGTAAAGAAAAAGGAAAGAATAAAGTGTCAGAAGGCATTGATGCAGTTCTTGATGGAGACTCTAGTGGCTCAGAGAGCTTGGATGATGAGCTTGGCATTCCTTCAGTGAGGACTCTAGGTGTGCAGAGAGCACGCGTTAATGCAAAGACTCCGTTGAGTGATCCAGTGGTACGCATGTCTAGTAGGGTGAGATACCCTGTTAAAATATTTGGTTTTGAAGGTTATGCATCTCACCATTATGCTTATATGGTGAAACTAGTTGAGGATGTTGAGCCCACATGTTTTGAGGAGGCTGTTGGTCATGCTCATTGGGATGTAGCAATGTATGAGGAGATGGCTGCATTAGAGGCCAATAAGACTTGGGATCTAGTATCATTGCCAAAGGGAAAGAAAGCTATTGGATGTAAGTGGGTTTATAAGATTAAGCACAATGCAGATGGTTCTATTAGTAGATACAAAGCTAGGCTGGTTGCAAAAGGCTATGCCCAGACATATGGCATAGATTATGATGAAACCTTCAGTCCACTTGCTAGGATGGCAACTGTCAGATGTGTGATTGCTTTGATAGTAGCCAAAGTTTGGAGGTTGCAGCAAATGGATGTGAAGAATGCCTTCTTGCATGGTGATCTGTAGGAAGAAGTGTATATGGATCAACCAGCAGATTATGAAGATTTACAGCATCCCATGTATGTGTGCAAGTTGAAGAAGGCGCTATATGGGCTCAAGCAAGCATCTAGAGCATGGTCTGACAAGATCAGAGAGTATCTTGTTAATATTTGCTTTTATATTTCTGATGCTGATCACTCACTTTATGTGAGAAAGGGAGATGCAGGTTTGGTCATCATAGTCATCTATGTGGATGACTTGTTTATTACAAGTGATAGTGATAGTGGGATTGCTGAAGTCAAGGACTTTTTGAAGAAGAAGTTTGAGATGAAGGATTTAGGTGAGCTAAGGTACTTCCTTGGCATTGAGGTGATCAGATGTGATGATGGTATATGGGTGTCCCAAAGACAGTATGGCTTGGATATGTTGTCCAAGTATGGTATGACTACATGCAAACCACTTTCAGTCCCGTTGGAGCAGAATGTAAAGTTGAGTGCTGATGTTGGGGATGAGATAGAAGACCCTACTATGTTCAGGAGGATAGTGGGGAGTTTGATCTACATGACCATTACAAGGCCAGACTTGAGCTACGCTGTTGGTCTTGTGAGCCAGTTTATGCAAGTACCTAGAAAGCCACATTTGGATGCAGTTAGACGCATATTGAGATATGTGAAGTGCACATTACATTATGGACTTTTCTATGAGGCAGGTACAGATGTACAAGTGTTTGGATACACAGATGCAGATTGGGCTGGTAGTATGTCTGATAGAAGATCTACCAGCGGATACATGTTCTCTCTTGGTAGTACAGCAATTGCTTGGAGCAGCAAAAAGCAATCTACAGTTGGTTTGCCGAGTATAGAGGCTGAGTATAGAGGTGCTGCTGTTGCAGCATGTGAGGTAGTATGGCTACAAAAGTTAATGGCTGATTTGGATGTGCAGGTGGAAGGTCCAGTTGTCATTTATTGTGACAACATGAGCAGTATACAGTTGGCTAGGAACCCTGTGTTCCATGCCAGGACAAAACATATTGAGGTACATTACCACTTTGTGAGAGAGAAGGTACTAGCAGGTGAGATTGACTTGGTGTATGTCAGCACACAGGATCAGATAGCTGACATCTTCACGAAGGCATTGGGTACAGAGAAGCTTCAAAAGTTTGGAAGCTTACTTGGAGTTGCAGAGATGTAGTTGAGCTTGAGGGGGAGTGTTGAGATGACAAGCTCAACACATGTGGACATTGATGATGGACCACCTGGTTAGATGGGTCCACACGTCTACACTTAGCACGTCGGTGGTCATTATGATTCTCACATGGCCACTGACTCATTACTTATTATATTCAGGTTGTTACACCTATTTACAGCTGGCATAGTTATAGCACCAGTCGACTAGTGTAGTCAGTTATGCATTGTTTGACTTAGTAGGCCACTTTCCTTTATGTTGTATCTTATCTATACTTTGTGTACATTGTAAAGTGGGTGGAAGAAGAAGAAGAAATCAGCAAGAAAACGTTTTGGCCTCCATCTCTCTTCTTGTCTCTTGAGTGAGCTTCTCCTTGTGCATTCTGTGTGTGTTCGGTGCAGCATCTTGAGCAAGTCCCCCCACCACGCGATTCTTGACACCCAAGGGTCACCCCCTTTCACTTCTCCTTTGGGCCCCTTCTCACCAAGTTTGGCCAATTGCTCGGTCGTTGGCCGTTCGACGTCCAATTCGAGGTTCGAAAAATCCTGTGCATTTGTCTCAAAGTCTCCCACTTCTAGGCATCTCCTAAACTCTCATACGATATTTGAAAAAATTATGAAAATTTCCCAACCATTTCTCGGTGAGTCTTTAATGCACTTTTGGGGCTTGCCGCTTAAAATCGTACTGATTGCAGCTGTTGCCTTTGACGAAGTCCTTTTTTTCCCTAAAATTCTTATTTTTTGGCTATTTTTAAGCACTTCTTGGTGTCAAAAATCATTATCATCGCTCCCCCATCCCATCATTCAATCGCCTATCCAAGAGGAGCATCACTCCCCCACCCCAATAAGCTCAACTATCTCACTTTCAATAGGAGAACAGGGGGAGGATGAATTCCACAAGGAAAAGGATGACAATACAAAAAGAGCTGCTAATGAAAATGAGTCTGATCGACCCTCCAACAGCAACAAACCTTTATCAAGAGGACAGTCAATGAGCAGCAAGGTTTAGAGTTGTTGAGCTAGGGGGGAGAAAAAAGATCACTCTTAAAATCTCCATAAGAAGAACCCGATCCACCTCTGAAGAAAATAGTGAGTTGCAAAGGGTGGAGGAGGAATAAAAAAGACTTGAAGAAGAGCATAAGAAGAAATAAGAAGAGGAGAAGAGTGAATGAGGCAATAGGAGGAGGAGGAGATCACTTTGGCTATTGAAAAATCAGTGGAGCAACCCTCCCAATCTCAGGAATTGGCGATGATGAACCCAGTACGAAACGACATGCCGAGTGTGAGTGCAATAGAGCTGAAGAGGTAGGACCAAGACCAGTGGTGGAAGGCAAGGGCAAAGCCCCTCTAGACGCGACCCCACTAGTCATGGCCACCCCTACAATCACCCTGACACAAGGAACCACTCAAGGGGAGTCAAAGAAAAAAACATCATGGCCTGGGTGCAGTACTTAGTAAGCAAAGTTCAAGAAATTATGCATGCACCTAGTGAAGGAGACCTCCTTATTGCAGGAACAAAGAGGCCAGTAGCAGTTGATGTAGAGCCACAACAAGAGCCAAAGGTACCTCGGTTAGAAAAAACAACTATTTCAATGCCTTTAACCATGTGCAACACTAAAGATCCTGACAAATTCATTAGGAGAGGTTCGGACTCAAGTTTGGACCTTTTAGTTTTAGAGAGAGAAAGCCTCTCAACCAATAAGAGGAGAGCTATTGCTACGGTAAAATATGGTTTTTCCAAATTTGAAGTCTTTTATCTTATTTTTATAGATTTCTAAAAATAAGCATTTTTAGATATTTTTGGAGCATAAATTCATGGACGCACAAGAAACAAGAGGTATTGGCACAATTAAAGACAGTAGATGGAGACATCTCTTGTCAGTCCCACACAGCCTTGCAGTATCTTAGTCATTTCTTGAAATTCTTAAAAAATACACCCGAATGTTTTTCCTTGAGTGTAGTATTCCTCCCTTTTTTCCAAAAAACTCAAATAGTTCAGCAAAGTGCATGTTATCCCTTCATTTTTGCACAAGATTTTTTTATTCTATTCTCTCTTTTCACTCAACATCTTCTTCTGCTTCATCTTCTATGTCAATCAAAGCCTCATGTCCTTTGCATCCCTCCACTTCTATCAAAGCAATCACAATCTACAACAATTTTGATCTTGACAACAATAGGTGGATTTCTACTACCATCTCTATTGGTAGTTGGGTTATGTTGTAGACAAGGAACATAAGACAATGTGGAAATGAATTCATTGACACCTACAAGGGGCAAGTCAAGGATTTCAAGGTCAAAGTCTTGGGGAAAAAAATCAAGGAGGTGCTTATACAACATGCATATATGCACTCAGAATTGTGTTTATAGAACTGATCTATTGACATGCCATGCCATAGACCAAACTATAAGTTCAAAAAATTTCAATAGGCTTGAAACCAATTTTTTATGTTTCAGGTATTTACCAAAGTCTGTTTGGGGTTGTAGATATATATATCTACCAAACCTTGAAGATTGGCAACCTATCGAAAGCATACTTGGAATCTTTGATTCCATTCATGACTCTATTGGTGAGCAGTTGTACAAAGTGACCTATAATAGGTCATTAGCCAAGGATGTTTTTTAAAAAAAATGACAAATTTTACAATGCACGATCAAGCATAATAAGAGTTGGATCTCTCAAACTCTTCCAGTCCCAACGTTGGATAGTGTAGAGTGGCCAATCCCGAAAGCAAAAACATGTGAATCTTATAGATTAAAGATTTATGCATAGATTCAAAGATATTTATGGCCTAATGTAGCTAGCAGACAGGTGAAGACTACAAACTTTATGCCATTACATGTTTTTGTGGATTTTTTAATGATGAGGAAGTTTGAAAAGCAACATCAATGTTCATATGCAAATCAGAGAAATGTATGGATTTCCTGGGTTAGAGCTGGGATATAAAAGAAGTTTGTGGAATTATGTCCAAAGTGGAACATAAATCTATTGTTTGCAAATATATGATTGCATCACAAAATTTTATTCTAACTTTATATTACATGAGATGGCATTATGTGAATGGAAAGATCGTGGCAATTGATCAAGACTTACAAGATGATGCTAATAATCTTGTGATGATGTTGGAGGTTTGATTGGAAGATGAGCCTTTAATGATGCTCAACGTAAGGGAAAACTTCTCGTTACGTCAAGTACAAATGGACCTAATGAATTGTGAAATACGCGGGATCTAGAGCATGGTAGATGCGGAAGCTATGGAGGTTGAAAGAGGAAAAAGAAACTCATGAAGACATTGACCCTGACTAGGACAAATTGTTACACAAGTGAATTAGGCTCCAAGATTGAGACTTGGACTCATAAACATAATCTTGTGTATTGACAGTGACATGACACTTTACTGGAAAGAAAAGAGTACTATCATTGCATTAGAAAAAGAGTGCAAGTACAATGCTTTATAGGATTTGAGTGGTGGTACTTTCTCCTACTATGCATATGGGATTCTGGTCCTGAGCCCTCACTGCTCCTCACAAAGGGACTGAAGTAGGTGTGATTGTAAATATCTCAACACCCCTCCTCAATCACAACCAAAAGTACAAAGTGTGTAGAGGCTTTAGTGAAAGCAACACCTGCAAAGTGTGGGCACACCATAAACATGGCAAAACACCAGAGGCTTCGCAGAAAAGGCTAAGTGTGGGTACCACAAACATGATGAACATCCAGAGGCTGTAGCAGGGGCCTCACAAAGTGTATAGAGGCTGTAGTACAAGGATAACTGAGGAGTTTACAAGTTTATGTCTGAGGCATTAGGGGTAGGAAATACACAGCTAAAAAAGTCTGTATGAATAGAAGGACTAATGAGGTTTGTCCTTCTCCTGGTGGTCTTCTTCTTCTTCTTCATTTTCTCCATTTTCTTCTTCTTCTTTGACTGCAACTAGATAGGCCTTTTGGGACCTCTTTCTGGTGTGGCAAAACTTCTCGGTGTGTCCAATCCTTCTGCAAAAATCACAAAAGAGCTGATCTTTCTTGCCTTTGTACCTGTTGCCAACATATAATGCATGCTCATCTTTAGAGGTACTTGGTTCTTCCTTAGTTTTTAGCTTCTTTTCCTCCTCTAACAGTGATGCCTGGATATCAACAAGTTCAGGGTTTGGCATATTAATTAGAGTTGTTGATACATTATTATATTCAAGAGGCAAACTCTTAAGTAGAACACCAATGCAAACATCTTCTTCCATTTAATGTTGATTCCTAAAAGTTGGGTTAGAAGTCCTTCCATGTAATTTAGATGTTTGGCAAGTGATGTGATGGACTTCATTTCAAGCCTGAAAAACTCAATCAGGAGACCATACTTTGATGATTTAGACTGTGCACCAAACAAAGTGTCAAGTCTCTTTCATGTATCATGTGAAGTCTCACAGTTATCCACATCGTGGATATAGCTGTTATCTAGCTCCAGTTTGATAATGGCCAGAGCCTTATCGTCGTTCTTTTGCCAAGTGATAGCAAGATCTGCATCACGAGGCTTCTTTTCTTTTCTAGTGGTAATGGCCCAAAGGCTCTTCTTCATCAAGATCAGCTTGATGCGGGTCTGCTAGGTATGAAACCCGACTCCTTTGAAATGGGAAGTTGGAGAATCTTTGCCCATGTTTGACTTGAGAGACCAGCAACAAATTAGCTTCAGACTTATCAAATTTAAGCAGTAGAAGAGTTGGTTGAGATGTGTCAAGAGACACAAGTGTTTAGATCACTAAAAATGAGGGTCAATAGACACTATGTTTCTTCCCCGAGTCTTTTAAACTTGCAAAAATCCTTCAAGTTCTTTTAGATCCAGATCTTCCCCTTCTTGATTTGATGTTGGGATCTTCAGATCTGAGTAGCAGTGGGTTGTTCCTGTGGTAGGAGAGAGAAAATGATGAGATTTTTAAGCTTGGTGAAGTTTGGCTATGGTTGTCTTGTCAAAACAGGGACCAGCGAATGGTAAATGAGCTTCCACGAGCTCCATAGGTCGAATCTGCTCAAACCCTTTGAGATGGAGGACCCTCACTAATGGATCTAACTCCCCCTAAGAGGGTTTGTACTCATTTTTCCCGAGTTGAGAGATCTAAGCCTTCAAAGTGGTCACTATCAAAACTGCGCCTAGATTTGGGAAAATGTAAATGCTGGGCATGGAGTGCATCAATATCCTTGATTTTTGTACCAAGAAGTTGCGCCTTGATCTGAAGAACAACTTTCAAGAAGAAAGCTCAAAGAGATATGGCATGGTTGATGAGATATGGCTGCTCCAACAGAGGTAGGTAGGTGCTGTCCATAGACACAGTTATGGCAACAACTTTGAAAAGAGGCAATGCTAAAGCTATAGTTGCCCAATCTCAATGATTGAGGTGCCAAGAAGGAGCTCTAGAAGTAGAGAAACACTTCTCTAGAGAGAAGTTCAAAGATATTTGGCTTGTGGAGAGAGATATGAAAGCTTCAAGCTGACAGGGTGCTATTGGCTATGGCTGCCATGGAAGCTTCATTGAAGGTAGGAATGCAAATGAAGTTGGAGATAGGGTCCAGTACTCAAACTGAACTAAGCAGAGATGGAAAGGAACTGAGAGGAGTGAAAGGAGAGTTGCGCCATGCTCAACTGAGCTCTGATACCATATGAAATATGCGGGATCTAGAGCATGGTAGATGCGGAAGCTATGGAGGTTGAAAGAGGAAAAAGAAACTCATGAAGACATTGACCGTGACTAGGACAAATTGTTACACAAGTGAATTAGGTTCCAAGATTGAGACTTGGATTCATAAACACAATCTTGTGTATTGATAGTGATATGATACTTTACTGGAAATAAAAGAGTACTATCATTGCATTAGAAAAATACTGCAAGTACAATGCTTTATAGGATTTGAGTGGTGGTACTTTCTCCTACTATGCATATGGGATTCTAGTCCTGAGCCCTCACTGCTCCTCACAAAGGGACTGAAGTAGGTGTGATTGTAAATATCTCAACATGAATGAGGACCTAAATACCCCTACTGCTTATTTGTTTAAGTGCAATGGTTACAAGGTAAATAGAATATGTAATCCAAAAGTGTAGTACATTGTCTAAGATACATTTTTCATGTTTGCAAATAGTGTGAATCATGGTGAGCCTTATGTGCAGGTTTCCTAGAGAAAAGAGAGAACTACTTTATGTAAGGATATCCACATTACACAAGTTTTCCTCTTGTCTCAATAGTACAAATGGAAATACAAATGCGAAATTGTAAGAAGGACAAAAAGTGATACAAAAACTATTTGAATTCCATTTCCAATGATGAAAATTTGATTAAAAAAGCTCATGATTATGTAATACTATAATTTTGGCATATTTACAATCTTTGCATCCTCTCTATATCAGAATTATCCAAATAATTAGTGTCATCAGTCGAGTCCTCATCATCTAAGTCAATGGCATTGGAATGGGGATATGGCATTTTGACTTGGGGTTTTGTCATGGAGTTGGAGGGTCATACACAGGTGGTATTGATGTCAAGAATCACGTGGTTGGGGGACTTGCTTGAGCTATTGCGCCAAACACACATTGTATACACAAGAGGAAGCTCACTCAAGAACACAAGAAGAGAGATGGAGGCCAAAACGGTTTCTTGCTGATTTTTTCTTCTTCTTCCACACACTATACAATGTACACAAAGTAAAGATGAGATGTAACATAAAGAAAAGTGGCCTACTAAGTCAAACAGTGCATAACAGATTATACTAATCGATTGATTCTATATCTTTGCTAGCTATAGGTAGGTGTAACAAACTATATATAATAAGTGATAAGTCAATGGTCATGTGAGTATCATAATGACCACCAACGTGCTAAGTGTAGATGTGTGGGCCCATCTAGCCAGGCAGTCCATCATCAATGTCCGCACGTGTTGAGCTTGCCATCTCAACACTCCCCCTCAAGCTGAACTCTATCTTTGCAACTCCAAGTAAGCTTCGAAACTTTTGAAGCTTCTTTGCACCCAATGCCTTTGTGAAAATATCAGCTATCTGATCCAATGTGTTAACATATAGAAACTCAATCTCTCTTGCACATACCTTTTCTCTCACAAAGTGGTAGTGCACCTCAATTTGTTTTCTCTTAGCATGGAATAGTAGATTCCTAGCTAGCTCTATGCTACTCATGTTGTCACAATGAATGACAACAGGACCATGTCCCTACACATCCAAATCACCTAATAAATTTTGTAGCCATACCACCTCACATGCTGCCATAGCAACACCTCTATACTCAACCTCTGTATGAGATAAAGTAACTGTAAGTTGCTTTTTGTTGCTCCATGTAGTTGTTGCACTACTAAGGGAAAATACGAATCCACTAGTAGATCTTCTGTCTAACATGCTACCAGCCCAATCTACATATGTGTATCCAAAGACATGTACATCCTTACCTACCTCATAAAAAATTCCATAATATAAAGCGGACTTCACATACCTCAATATACATCTAACTGCATCCAAATGAGGCTTTCTAGGCATCTGCATAAACTATCTGACATGACCAACAACATAGCTTAAGTTTGACATTGTGATAGTTATGTAAATCAAACTCCCTACTATCCTTTTGAACATAGTAGGATCTTCTATCTCATCCCCAATGTTAGCATTGAACTTGACATTTTGCTCCAATGGTATTGAAAGAGGTTTACATGCTGTCATACCATACTTGGATAACATATCCAAGCCATACTACCATTGGGATAGCCATTTACCATCATCACATCTAATCACCTCAATACCAAGAAAGTATCTCAGCTCACCCAAATCCTTCATCTCAAACTTCTTCTTCAAGAAGTTCTTAACTTCAGCAATCCCATTTTCATTGCCACCTATAATAATCAAGCCATCCACATAGATGACTATGATGACCAAATCTGCATCTCCCCTTCTCACATAAAGTGAGCGATTAGCATTGGAAATACAAAATCCAATATTGACAAGATACTCTCTGATCTTGTTAGACCATGCTGTAGGTGCTTGCTTCAACCCATAGAGCACCTTCTTTAACCTGCACACATATATGGGATGCTCTAAATCCTCATAACCTGCTAGCTACTCCATACTCTCTGATCTTGTTAGACCATGCTCTAGGTGCTTGCTTCAGCCCATAGAGCACCTTCTTTAACCTGCACACATATGTGGGATGCTCTAAATCCTCATAACCTGCTAGCTGTTCCATACGCACTTATTCTTGCAATTCACCATGCAAGAATGAATTCTTAACATCCATTTGTTGCAAACTCCAACCTTTGGCTACTACCAAAGCAATCACGCATCTAACAGTTGCCATCCTAGCAAAACTAGACTGAATGTCTCTTCATAATCTATGCCATATGTTTGAGCATAGCCTTTTGCAATCAACCTAGCCTTGTACCTAACAGAACCATATGCATTATGCTTTGACTTTGTAAATCCACTTATAGCCAATAGCTTTCTTACCCTTAGGCAGGGGTACCAAATCCCAAGTCTTATTGGCTTCTAATGCAGCCTTCTCCTCATCCATTGTTGAATCCCAATGAGCATGACCAACAACATCCTCAAAATAAGTGGGCTCAACATCCCCAACTATCTTCACTATATAAGCATAACGGTGAGCCACATAACCTTCAAAACCAAATCTTTTAATAGGGTATCTGACCCTGCTAGACTTGTGTACCACTGGATCACTCAGTGGAGTCTTTACATTACTATGTGCTCTCTATACACATGGTGTCTTGACTGAAGAAATACCAAGCTCATCATCCAAGCTCTTTGAACCACTAGAATCTCCATCAAGTCCCAAATGACTAGTAGATACATCATTACCATCAAACACTTGCTTCTTTCCTTTGTCTTTGCATGCAACACTTATAGATCCAACTGAAGATGTGGGACTACTCCTTAGTCTCCCAAACCAAGGGCTCACTGTAGGTGTAATACCAGATGATGTTTCTGGTGCACTAAGACTCCGTGATTCTTGCTTTTCTTTATGCACATAGCTATTATGATCATTACCATCAGCTAATACATCACTAGCAAGTGCATACCAACTGCTCATCTCATAAAAGTAACATCATTGCTCACTCTGGACTCACCTGTGAGATAGGATTATAACAAAGATACCCTTTTTGCTCTAAAGAGTATCCAATAAAATACATTTTTTAGCCTTTGGATCAAGCTTCTTCCATAGCTCATCTGGCACATGAATATATGCAGCATAGCCAAATACCTTCAAGTGTGATACACCGGGCTTCTTGCCTATAAAGCATTGTTCGAGAGTCATCTCATGAATTGCAGTTGTGGGAGTTTTGTTTATAATATAGATAGTAGTATGAACAGCTTCAAATCAAAAATGATTTGGCATATTCTTTTTAGCCATCAACGCCCATGCAACTTTTGCAATATGCCTATTTTTTCTTTTTGCAACCCCATTTTGTTATGGGGTATACTTGCAAGTAAATTTCCTCGTTATCCCATGAGTCCTCAAGAAGCCAGTAAACTCATTAGAGAGGTACTCTCCCCCTCCATTTGATCTCAAGCACTTAACTTTCAAGCTTGTTTCTATTTGAACAGCTGCCTTGAAAGATTTGAAGTGCTTAAATACATCACACTTTTCCTTTGTGAAATATGCCCATAGCTTCCTTGAACATTCATAAAAAAATGTGACAAAATATTTGTTGCCACCAAGAGATATATTCTGTGTAGGCCCCCAAACATTTGTATGCACTACATCAAGTATATTTCTACTCACTTTTCTATCATGCAAAAAGGGTTGTCTCGCATGCTTACCAAACTTACATGCTTCACAGGCTTTATTAAAAGAAGGAAACCCTCTAACCAATCCTTTGGACTGCATTAATTTCAGCATTTGCACATTTGCATGTTCAATACGTTTATGCCATATTTCAATGTCTACAACCACTCCTTTTCCTTTAGCATACATAGCAACATCCATTGCAGAAATTCCAATATCTAAAGTGAACATGCAGCTAACTGGACTTCCTTTTGTGACCAACCTACACTTATTATTAAAGTCTTCTAAAAAATAACATTTTGCATTGAATCGAACCTACAACCCTTGCTCTATCATTTGGCCAATAGACACTAGATTCTTTGTGATTGATGGTGTTAAAATACGCGGATCTAGAGCATGGCTATGGTGGCTTGTAAGCATAGACTAAACTCATGATGTCATTGACTGAAGACCACAACTATTACACAAGTGAATTAGGTTCCAAGATGGAAGCTTGGACTGATAAACACAATCTTGTGTAGGATTGACAAAGACAAGACGCTTAACTAAAAATACAAAGCATCATGACATTGTATTCATTCTATATGAAAAGTGGTAGTCAAGTACAATGCTTTATAGTTGTTGGATGGCTATAGTTTTCCTCTCTATGCATATGGGATTCAGTTTGCCTACATGTCCTAAGCCCATAATTGCCTCATACAAAGAGGATATATTAGGTGTGATTGCTAATATCTCAACACCCCTCCTCAATCACAACCAGAAAGTACAAAGTGTGTAGAGGCTTTAGTGAAAGTAACACATGCAAAGTGTGGGCACACCGAAAACGTGGCAAAACACCAGAGGCTGTTGCAGAAAAGGCTAAGTGTGGGTACCACAAACATGATGGTCATCCAGAGGCTATAACAGGGGCCTTACAGAGGCTGTAGTACAAGGCTACATGAGGAGTTTACAAGCTTATGATAAAGACATTTGGGCTAGGCAATACAAGGCTAAAAAATTCAGTAAAAAATAGGATCAAGGATCGTGAGGCCCTTGCTGGTTTTAGTATTTCTTTTGACATGGATCTTCGATTCATTGCAGTTCTTCTTGTCTAGCTTCCTGTACTTGTACTTCACTTTGTTTGCTACTTCGAAGTCTTCATGATTTTTATGCTTCTTATTCTTATTCTTTTTCTCTTTGATCTTTTGGTCCTCTTGATCTGCTTCTTCATTGACTTTGCTTGCACCAATTGTATGAGTCTTTATGTCCATGTCCCCCTCAAGCAAAGGTATCATCATCTTTGAGGTAGTAGAAATGTCTTCAAAATATTCAAATAAATTCATCGATTGCTCTTCAAAACAAGTAAATCCATCCATCCCTACAAGTGGAATAAACAAGTCTTCCATGTAGTTGAATTGAGCAACAAGAGTAATGCTACTCTTCATGAGAAGCATCTTCATAAAAGACTTGATTTTGGTCATTCCCATGATGGAAATTAGCTTCAAATGACTGAGAATAACCAGTAATGAGTTGATCTTTGTATGTATCAAAAGACACAAGCAATGGCAGTGAAGTATCAAAAGATACTAGTTTGAAATTTGATGTTTGTTGCTTGAGTTTGACTTGATAATCTTCAAAAAATATTCATAGCTTCCCCTCCTTGCTGATTTAATGGTTTAATACTTGCTGAAGACTTTAGATTAGAGTGGCCTTGGCTTGGTTTAAGTGGCAGGAGAGAGAAAATGAAGGAAAAATGAGCTTGAAGGCAAGTGGCTATGGCTATCCTATCAAAATAGGGACCAATGACTGGTAAATGAGCTCCCACGAGCTCCACAGGTTGAATCTACTCAAACCCTTTGAGATGGAAGACCCTCACTAATGGTTCTAACTCCCTCTAAGAGGGTTTGTACTGGTTTTTCCTGAGTTGAGAGATCTAAGCCTTCAAAATGGTTACTGTCAAAATTGTGCCCAGATTTGGAAAAATGTAAACGCCGGGCATGGTGTGCATCAATCTCCTTGATTTTTGTGACAAGAAGTTGCGCCTTGACTTGAAGAACAATCTCAAGAAGAAATATTGAAGAGATATGGCCTAGTTGATGAGATATGGCTACTCCAACATGTTGAGATATCGAGCTCCACTCGTGATACGCCAGGGTGGCCGTTGTGCATTTATGTCACCGACGTGTTAGTTGCAGACGCGGTTGGTACACCGCCCCTGAATAATAGCTACACGATAGCTATCCTTATCTACTCTAGTTTGTGGCTCAGTTAGCATGCCACCTTAGTTAGTTGAGTCTGGTTTGAGACCCATATATACAGGGTTCTTCTATTTCTTTGTAAGAGAGTTCATTTTGGCTTCCACAACTAAGAAGAGGAAAACTGTTTTCAGCCTCCACCCTTGTGTGTATTCCCCCATTGTGCAAGCAAGATAGCTACAAGTGAGACTCCTTCCTTCTCTCCCACAATCTTGACATGGTATCAGAGCCTTGTTCGTGGTAAGGAGCTCAAGAAAGCAAGCCAAGCTCGCGGTGTTCTGGTAAGAGGAGCAGTGTTGCTTTCATTTTCTATTTTGGGAGCAGATCTCTGCAGGTAGCACAGCCGGAAATTGCAGGAGTGCATTGTCTCAGGTTGAGACGCCCTTCACGGTGAAGCAAGAGGGCAGTATATGCTGCGGGAAAGAGCTTTAACTCTTGGCGACCCTGTTTTTTTGATTTGAGGCCATTTTGGGGCCTGTTTTGGAGGCGGAAGTTTTCTGCACGCACTCAGGAAAAGGCCCAGTTTTATGCTGTGAAGCCACTGTTCTACAGGTCGGTGAATAGTTACTGTAAACATTGCATTGTATGCTTGTGCGCAGAGACATTGGGAGCTACAGAATCATCCCTGTTGCCTGTTGATGCAAAATCGTCACTAGGAAGTGACTGTGTGGTCAAATACCACTTCCGCCAGTTTTGCAGATTTTCCCTTGTGAGGGTGAAGCTGTGGTTTTTGCAGTGACAGAATTTTTTGCAGTCTTCTGTAATGGCATCTGATTCTCTTTCACAGATTGTCACTAAAAAGCTTGACAAGAACAACTTCCAAGCATGGAAGTTTAGAATGACGAATTTCCTTATGGGAAAAGGATATTGGGAATTTGTTGCAGGAAATGAAGAAGAACTAGTTCTTCCTGATGTTCCCAATCAACAGCAAATGCAGGCATTTAAAGCATGGCATGAGAGAGCCAGGAAAGTTATGTATTGGCTGTCTATCAGCATTTCCGACTCTATGATTGTGCATGTTCAGGATGCAAGTACGCCAAAGGAGGCATGGGATACTCTGTCAAAGATGTATAGCACAAATACGCAAGCCAGGAAAATGCAGCTCAAGCAAGAGTTGCACAATGTGCAAAGAGAAAATATGAGCATCAATGACTACCACATGAAGGTGAAGAAGATTGCAGATGCACTTGCTTCCATTGGGTCGCCAGTGGAAGATGATGATTTAGTTTCTGTGACCTTGAATGGTCTAGGAAAGGATTATGCGCAGTTTCGGACATCCATTTCCGTCCGTGAAAGATTTCCTGATTTTGAAGAGTTGATTGCTCTTCTAATTTCTGAGGAGCAGAGAAATGGTGGTGCATCTTCTTCAGGAGGAACTTCAAAAGAAGCTGTCTTCTACTCAAATGCTGGAAGAGGTAGAGGCAGAGGTAGAGGAGGCCGATTTGGAGGCCGTGGTAGAAATCAAAATATGCAGCAAACTCAAGAAAACCAGTCCTACGGAGGAGGACGTGGTAACTCTAGAGGCAGGGGGAGCCAAAGAGGTCGTGGTGGATGGCAGAGAGGTCAAAATGCAAACAGTAATGTTGAATGCTACTACTGTGGTAAAATGGGTCATATGGCTAAAGACTGCTATAAAAAGCAGAATGACATCTTGAATGGAAAACTGCAACAAGGGAATTACGCATCTTCTAGCAGACAGGGTGATGACAGAAATGAGCATTTGTTCATGGTGCACCACATGAACAATTCTGTAACAAGTGGAGAAGAAAGCAATGATGTATGGTATGTTGACTCAGGTGCATCAAACCACATGACAGGTCATGCAGAATGGATGGAAGATGCAAGGAAAATGGAAAAACCAGGATTTGTGGAGACTGGTGATGATACTGCACATCCTATTGTGCAGATTGGAAAAATTCCTTTGTCTATGCAGGATGGGAAAAAGAAATACATGTCCGATGTATTTCATGTCCCGAATATCACCAAGAATCTGGTTTCTGTTGGTCAAATGGTTGAGCAGGGCTTGCAGGTCAGATTTAATCCTCATGGATGCTTTGTTGAGGATATGAAAAATAAAGGTCGCTTGATAGCAAAAGGAAAAAAGAAGGGCAGAATGTTTACATTGGATGCAGACATGCCTGAATTGAGTGCAGCAATGTTTGCACATGGGACCGGTGTAGTTGCAGATATTGATATCTGGCATAAACGCATTGGTCATGTTAATGTACAGCGACTTAAATCAATGTAGGCCCAAAATATTGTTGCAGGTTTGCCAAAATTCAAGGTTGCAGAAATGCATAAGGTATGTGAAGCCTGTCAGTTTGGAAAACAGGCAAGGAAACCATTTCCTAGACATGTTCAAGAGAGTCAGAAGCCATTGGAATTAATCCACTCTGATGTGTGGACTACTAAAGCTGCATCTCTTGGAGGCTGTCATTATTTTGTCAGTTTTATTGATGACTATAGCAGAAAAGTTTGGGTGTATTTTATGAAAAAGAAAAGTGAAGTTTTTGGGCATTTCAAAACTCTTAAAGCTATGGTTGAAAAAGAAACAGGTCTGCAGATAAAATGCCTAAGGTCAGATGGAGGGGGAGAGTACCTCTCAAATGAGTTTGCAAGGTTCCTGCAGGAGCATGGCATAAAGCAGCAATATTCATGCAGTCATACCCCACAACAAAATGGAATTGCAGAAAGGAAAAACAGGCATATTGGAGAGGTATCTCGTGCCATGCTCAATGAAAAAGACTTGCCAGATTTTTATTGGGCTGAAGCAGTTGCTACAGCAGTCTACATAATGAACAGGACTCCCACTGCAGCAATACATGGAATGACTCCAGAGGAGAGGTATACTGGTAGGAAACCAGATATTTCTCATTTGAAGATTTTTGGTTGCATTGCCTATGTACATGTGCCAGATGAGCTGAGATCCAAGTTGGATCCAAAAGCTGAGAAGTGCATCTTTATTGGTTACTCTCTGCAGCAAAAAGGGTATAGATGCTATAACCCTTCTACTCGTAAGTTTACAGTGAGCAGAGATGTTGTTTTTGATGAGATGAGTAGCTGGTATAAACCTGTAAATGTGATTGATGATGTAGATGCACAAAATGGTAATGCTGCACGGAATTCACAGCAGCAGTCACAAAATATTAGTGGACCTGGAGCGTCCTCTAGCAGTGGTTCACATTCTTCGCCATGGACAGGCAGATTGAGATCAGGAGAATCTTCTCAAAGTAATACAGATAGTGGTATGCAGGTATCACGAAAAGGAAAAGAGAAGGTTGATCAGCCCATGTTTGATGTGAATGCAGGTCACTCTTATGTGGATGGTGAATCCAGTGGCTCAGAACAGAGCATTGATGATGAGTTGGGTATTCCTTCTATTGTTACACCTGGAGTAAGGAAGACCAGGGATGTTTTGAGAGCACCTGGGAGTGAACCCACTTTGCACAGGTCTACCAGAGTTAGGTATCCTGTGGATAGGCTGAAATATGATGGATTTACAGCCATTCACTATGCATATATGGTCAAGGTGATACAGGAACCAGAACCTACTTCTTTTGAGCAAGCCATGGGAAAAGAAAAATGGGAGAAAGCCATGGATGAAGAAATGGATGCCTTGGAAGCAAACGCTACATGCGAATTGGTACCTTTGCCTAAAGGTAAGAATGCAATTGGCTGTAAGTGGGTTTATAAGGTGAAGCACAATGCTGATGGTTCTGTGAACAGATACAAGGCAAGACTAGTAGTCAAGGGGTATGCACAAACATATGGCATTGACTATGAAGAAACATTCAGTCCGGTTGCAAGGATGGTAACCGTAAGAGCAGTCATTGCTATGGCTACATCAAAGGGATGGTCTTTACATCAGATGGATGTAAAGAATGCCTTCTTGCATGGTGATTTGCAAGAAGAGGTCTATATGGAGCAGCCACCAGGTTATGTGCATGCTGTTCATCCTGAGTTTGTTTGCAGGTTGAAGAAAGCTTTGTATGGCTTGAAGCAAGCACCTAGAGCATGGTCTGACAAGATAGGACAATATCTTGTCACTATTGGCTTTCAGATTTCCAAGGCAGATTTCTCACTTTATGTGAGAAAAACAGAGAAAGGTATTATGCTACTTGTCATTTATGTTGATGATTTGATTATGACAGGTGACAGTGATGAAGATATCCTTCATGTGAAAATGCTATTGAAGCAGAAGTTTGAGATGAAGGATTTGGGAGAGCTGCGTTATTTCTTGGGCATTGAGGTGATTAGATCACCAAGTGGGATACAGCTCTTGCAGAGGCAGTATGGATTGGACATGCTGTCCAAATATGGGATGACAGGCTGTAAGCCTATTTCAGTTCCCTTGGAGCAGAATGTGAAGCTGAGCGCAGATGCAGGTGAGCTTCTGGAAGACCCTACTATGTACAGACGCATAGTAGGAAGCTTGATTTATATGACTATTACCAGGCCAGATTTGAGCTATGTTGTTGGATTGGTAAGTCAGTTTATGCAGGCTCCAAGGAAACCACATTTGGATGCGGCTAGACGCATACTCAGGTATGTGAAGTCCACATTGCAGTATGGACTATTTTATGAGACTGGGGTTCAGATACAGTTGCATGGATACACTGATGCTGATTGGGCTGGTAGTATTTCTGATAGACGATCTACCAGTGGATATGTGTTCTCTTTTGGGAGTGCTGCAGTCACTTGGAGCAGCAAGAAACAGCCTACAGTTGCCTTGTCGAGCACAGAGGCTGAGTACAGGGGTGCAGCAATGGCTGCATGTGAGGTAGCTTGGTTGCATAAGCTACTTTATGATATGCATCAGTCTACAGATGGGCCAGTTGTCATTTATTGTGACAACATGAGTAGTATACACTTGGCAAATAACCCAGTCTATCATGCTAGAACAAAGCACATTGAGGTGCATTATCACTATGTGCGAGAGAGGGTTTTACTAGGTCTTATTGATCTAGTTTATGTCAGCACAAAGGATCAGGTAGCTGACATATTCACGAAGGCATTGGGCGCAGAGAAGCTGCGCAAGTTCAGAGACCTGCTTGGTGTGCAGGAATTGGGATTGAGCTCGAGGGGGAGTGTTGAGATATCGAGCTCCACTCGTGATACGCCAGGGTGACCGTTGTGCATTTATGTCACTGACGTGTTAGTTGCAGACGCGGTTGGTACACCGCCCCTGAATAATAGCTACACGATAGCTATCCTTATCTACTCTAGTTTGTGGCTCAGTTAGCATGCCACCTTAGTTAGTTAAGTCTGGTTTGAGACCCATATATACAGGGTTCTTCTATTTCTTTGTAAGAGAGTTCATTTTGGCTTCCACAACTAAGAAGAGGAAAACTGTTTTCAGCCTCCACCCTTGTGTGTATTCCCCCATTGTGCAAGCAAGATAGCTACAAGTGAGACTCCTTCCTTCTCTCCCACAATCTTGACACAACAGAGGTAGGTAGGTGCTGTCCATAGACATAGTTATGATAGCAACTCTAAAAAGAGGCAATGCTGAAGATATAGTTACCCAATATCAATGATTGAGGTGCCAAGGAGGATCTCTAGAAGTAGAAAAACACTTTTCCAGAAGGAAATTCAAAGAGATTTGGCTTATGGAGAGAGATATGAAAGCTTCAAGCTGATAGGGTGCTATTGGCTATGGCTGCCATGGAAGCTTCATTGAAGGTAGGAATGCAAATGAAGTTGGAGATAGGATCCAATACTCAAACTGAGCTGAGCAGAGATGGAAAGGAGCTGAGAGGAGTGAAAGGAGAGTTGGGCCATGCTCAACTCAGCTCTGATACCATGTTAAAATACGCGGATCTAGAGCATGGCTTTGGCGGCTTGTAAGCATAGACTAAACTCATGGTGACTGAAGACCACAACTGTTACACAAGTGAATTAGGTTCCAAGATGGAAGCTTGGACTCATAAACACAATCTTGTGTAGGACTGACAAAGACAAGACACTTAACTGAAAGTACAAAGCATCATGACATTGTATTCATTCTATATGAAAAGTGGTAGTCAAGTACAATGCTTTATAGTTATTGGATGGCTACAGTTTTCCTCTCTATGCATATGGGATTCAGTCTCCCTACATGTCCTAAGCACATAACTGCCTCATATAAAGAGGCTACATTAGGTGTAATTGCTAATATCTCAACAGATGGCACATGTAGTATATCTGTTAGACTCTTTGTTTGGCCATCATGCAAGGACAAGGGAACCTTTCTAATGTGTGAAATTGGGTGGCATGAATCATTACCTATCTACACATAGCCATGATTTTGTAATTCCTGCATATCTCCAAACCATTCAACATGATTGGTCATATGATTAGATGCACATGAATCAATATACCATATATCATTATGTGTCCCCTTTCCTGTAACTACATTCATCTTTTGCTGCATAACAAACAAACACTTATTTTTGTCTTCATTCTATCGTGAAGACAATGCATAGTTTCATTGCTGCAATTTACCACTGCTAATATTATTCATTCTTAGAATAACAATGGGTTGCAATATGACCTATTTTGCCATAATATTGGCAAACAATAGCATAATTTCCAGAACCTCTGTTTTGCCATTCATCTCTTCTTCTAGAGCTCCCCCTGGCTCTAAAGTTTCGTTGGCCTCATGAAACATGCATTTTACCAAATTGCTGATTGAACCTGTTTTACTGGTTATCGCCAGTATGTCCCATACCATGGCCTCTCAAAGAGAATCTACCATGTCACCTTCTTGAACTTGAGTAAAATGCTTAGACCTGTTCACCATTTCTTTCAAACGAGTAACCCTACACATTGATCTCTTTGGTAATTATGAGAGAGACCAATTCATCAAAAACTGGAAATGGCTTCTGTATATATATAGAAGTGACAAATGATTTCCATGCCTTCTCATTATTAAGGCCACTCAAAGTGGATGAAACCAAATCATCATCATCAAGCATTGCATCAATCACTGCTGGAGCATTTGCAATGCTCCTTACCTTCAAAACATACTCATTGACAGATATTTTCCATTTCTTCAAGGTATTTCATGCTTGCTTGAGTTGAATATTTTGTGCCTTTGTATTTATTGGAAACATGTTCTCAAAAATTATCCAAGCTACATATGAAGTTTTTGCATTCCTGATATGTGCCAACATAGTGTTATCAATGACTACAAATAGCCAATACATCACCTTTTTGTCTTTTGCATTCCATTCTTTCCATGCCTTTAATTCATATGTAATTGGAGGGATACTTAGCTCTGGCTCCTTTTCTTCACCTGAAACAAACTCATAAAGGCCCTTTCCAATGAGGAAGTTCGTCACACAGAACTTCCATGAAGGGTAGTTATTCTTGTCGAGCTTCTCAATAATGGGATTTTCATTGTTCTCTGCCATTATTACAAAAAATGATACAAGACAACAAGCTAGTCTTATGCAACCTTTCACAATAAGTGCACAACAATGTACCAAGCAATCTTTTTCATTGATTGCTCAATAGTACATGTAATCGGCAACTTGTTTGTAGATAAATCTTATGTTTTCTTCCTAGAAAACACCTTAAAAATTATAGATTTGAAATTTGTAACATGTGCACCCACTTTCGGTCAATACATCCAAAATCACAGTATACCTTGAAACTGCTGTCCACAACCTTGCTGCTCTAAAACGGGGCTTGAAATGGCCTCAAATGCCCCAAAAAAAAAAACTACAAGAAGCCTTAAAGGGCTAATCTACAAAATATACAATGCTTTGCTTGCACAGCAAATATTACAACAATCTGAGATTTTCACTCTACCCTGCTTCTGGTCCCTCCACATGCACTATCCAAGAGAAAGAGTGGAAGAATGGGAGAGTTTCTTACCTGTTGCTTGCTTGCTCAAACCTTGCTTCTTTTCCTTCACTTCAACCTTCAAAATTAGCCTCTCTCAATGGCACCGCTTTGATACAATGTCAAGAATTGCATGATGGAGGGACTTGCTTGAGCTATTGCACCAAACACACACTATATACATAAGAGGAAGCTCACTCAAGAACACGAGAAGAGAGATGGAGGCCAAAACATTTTCTTGCTGATTTTTTTTTCTTCTTCCATACACTATACAATGTACACAAAGTATAGATAAGATACAACATAAAGGAAAGTGGCCTACTAAGTCAAACAATGCCACTAATCAATTGGCGCTATATCTTTGCTAGTTGTAGGTAGGTGTAACAAAATAACTATAATAAGTCATAAGTTAGTGGTCATATGAGTATCATAATGATCACCAACGTGCTAAGTGTAGACGTGCGGACCCATCTAGACAGGTGGTCCATCATCAATGTCCACACATGTTGAGCTTGCCATCTCAACAATTGAGAGATTTCGATGAGAAGCACAATTGATTACATTTTCAACAATCTCTACTCTAAACGTAAGAAAGTAATCATTTGTATAAGTTGCTAAGTGCTCATCCTACATAAAATCGTAGAAATGAGACTAAGTATGAAATTGTTAAGGCTATGCAGGATTAAATTAGCAAAAAGTAAACTTAGATAACCCATTTGTTGCCTAAGTAGATGTTTCGAGAGTAATTTTGCATTGTAGCAAACTCTCCATCTGCAACTATGGTTGTCAACCTGCTCCAATACTCTGCAAAGAATAATTCATAACATTTCGTGGTCTTGAACCACTACCTTGAAGCCGTTTAATAGATTTTCCGAAGAGCAGTTTTGGTAAAGGAAAACATAGTTAGTGCTTTTCTTTCTCCCCCTCCCCCTCCCCCTCCCCCTCTCCCTCTTATGGAACGTATTGCTTCACATTGTCATAGTATCCTTTAGTTGAGTTGGCTAGAAAGCATCTCCATGTGGAAATATCATAAACAATCATGCTCCAATGAGATCTACAAAGCAAGGAGGAGAATAAAGTTTGGCAATAAAAGAAAGATTTGAGACAACTTAAAAGAAATATACAAAAAAGGCCTTATCTTTCATGGTATGCCATAACCATACATTACACAAGATCCAAATCACAATCTCGGTACCATGGGCATATGTCTAGATACGATGTTCTCTCTTGGGTCAAAACTATTGATAGGAGAGAATCTATGAAAAAAACCTTCCCTTGAACATCAAAGGGAAGATTTACAAGAATTAAGACACAAAAGCAAATAAATAGTAAGATTTAGGCCACATGCATACGAGGAAAACATGCAAAATTTTTAGAGTTTCACCATACCTTAAGACTGTGATAATTACACAATCATTGACCTCCTTTTGAAGGTCTGAGAGGACTCGAATATCCTCCTCGCTAAAGTGAATGGCACTGAGCTGCTACTGGTGTGGCCTCACGATTGTCCTCATGCATGCTAACATGCCTTTGTCTTTTCTGCACGGTCTCTCTTAGCCTCTATCTCCCTGGCCTCTGTCTCATGAGCCTCCCTTTCTTCCTCGAAAACCTTCTGGGCATTTAGCCTTGTGTTGTGGGAATACGAGAGTGTGACATTAGTCACCCTCACCACCTTGTTCTTTTTTAGGGGAGGTCTCTAAAATTTCCTTTCATCTTCTTGTCTGTAATGCCTTGTGGGACCAACAACTTGTTTTATTTGAACATGAGTAACTTGAGGGATGTGAAGTCCCTAGGCATCACTGTCACCTATGGGCATGAGCTGCCAAAATGTAGGAGTCCTAAAAAGATTCTACCACGAAGTCCTGGTAGCTTCATTTAGGCAATCTAGTGCTGAGCCATGCCAATGGAAGTCCAGGTTGTTTGTTTCGCATATATCTTTAATAATCCTAGTAAATGGAATCTTTGCCATTGCAAGCTCATGGTGGTTCATGTTCCTCCTTAGCTCTTTAAGGACTGAGGCATGTTGTTGGTACTGCTTACAATGAGCTTTGGTCTACAAGGGGATCATCCTCTTCTCGGGACCGGATCCTTGATGTGAGCTTGGGCCAGGGGCCAATGCATCATCCTACACATTTTTCCTAGAGGATGCTCCTTGCTATGCAATAAGTGGGACTTTGGATGATACTACCCTTGTGGTCTGCTTTGTTCTAGCCATGTCTATGAAACAGTACAAACATAATATTAAAACTCCCAATGAGGAAAGGGAAAAAACTAGAGAAATGTGACAAAAGAGACCAAACCCACACAATGCGAGAGAGCGGGGTCCCAAAATTAGGAGCCACCCACATCATGTTGTGTGGGGCAAGGGGTCTAAAAATTAGGAGGCTTGAACCACATGATGCAAAGGGAGGGAGGTTCAAAAATTAGGAGCCTCCCATCCCCCCATCCCCCTTGCCCCCCCCACCCCTCATGTTGTGTAGTACTTGGGACCGCAAAACACAAAAGGGGGGGGGGGTCCCATTATTAGCAGTCCCCCCCCCCCCCGCCCCCACGTTGTGCAGTCTCGAGATGTGGGGGGCTACTAATATTGGGACCCAACCCCCCCGAAGGGTCGGGAGCTGCACAACACAATGGTGGGGTCACAACATAGGAGGCCTCCCCCCTTGTTCAATGTTAGCATGTCAAGTTGTACACATGCTGACATTGAATAAGTCGGTGTTTAGCTTAGCTATCTTTGATGTGAATGGTCTTGTTGCGACCTTAGGTTGTAAGTACTCTCTTTAGTATGTGTTATGGATAATGAAGAAACGTGTGTGAGCTCTCTGCTCTGCATTGTTGGCTTCAACCCTTCTCTCACTTTCATCATGGTATTAGAGCCATGAATGGGCTCTAAGGAGGATGGCATTGGTGGAGTAGTCCTTGAAGCTTGAAGACAAAGTATGTCTCTTGAAGAAGCAGGCTGCCATTGATATCATGTGAAAGGTATGCATTTCAGTTTGAATCTTTGGAACTGTTAGAGCTTGTTGGGGGTTGCTCAAGGGATCAAGAACATGTATTATAGCCTATGTATGATGTCATCCATGCTCAACATGAGCAGCTGAATAGAGACGTGGAGTTGGAATTTTTGTGCTTGTTTTTTTATGGGAAGGATTGGATAGCTTAAGTCATCCAATGGTGCACTCTATTGCTCATGAAGGAGGAGCAATGCTATGTAAAGCTTGGAGAAGCTTGTGGTAAACTTGATGCTAATCTTCACAACTAGCAGGTTTGAGGTAAAAATATATTTAGATAGATCACCTATTTGAGCCTAGCTACTACCTACACTCTGCTAGTCTAACCCAAGGCATAGGAAGGGTGGATAGTGCTCTACTACTTGATGAATCACTTGTCAAGGGGGATGCAAGAACCCATGGTATTGATGCTTTGTCTTGATCTCATTTTTGAGCTACATGGTTATGTACAGGTCTGAAAACAAGGACATACATGTTGCTAAACTTTCAGGGAAACATACTCTTGAAATTTGGAAGCTATCTGACATGTACAATGAAATCTTTTGAAGCATAGGCATACTTGGCAAGGTACAAGTGTTATCTTTCATGATTTTGAGCTTCATTTTGGAGTGCCAAATGCTTAGATTTTAAAGGAAATAACAGGCTGAAATCTATCCATAAGTTTCTAGCACTACTATAAGGCACTATTTGGTCCACAAATGCCTTTGGAATGATGCATATGATCATCAAGAATGCTTGGTAAATGTCTTTGCAACAGCCATGTACACCTGGACATGACCAAAATGGATTAAAACTTTAGTTCTAGAATGCATTTACATATCTAAAAACTAGAGGCTGAAATTTGAAATTGAATGTATAACAATTATCACTTGAAGGTTAAAGCGTTTTGACATTCGCTTGTACCTGTAAGGCTTGAGTCATGCCATTAGAGCTATAGGTGTGTTGTGGGATACTGTGAGCATTAAATGCCCAAAGTTTGGACTGATGTACTACTAGTTATAGTAGGGTATTGACCGTTTTTATCATTTGGAAGGATATTTAACTTCCATACATGATGTACATGCATTGCAGTGTGCCCAATTGGACATATATGGATACCTGCATGTAATAGCAATTGTGTGAGATGTCTTGGGGCTGTTTGAGGCACATTACACTCTATTGTTTGGCTAGAAGAGAAGCTACTAGTCACTCTCATTTGATGCTTATAGACTGCTTGTTTGTACATGAATAGTCTACTTGATTACATGCTGGTTATGCAGTGAATGCAGTCTATATATGCATGCTACGATACCCAAGTGATTGCCAACTGACAGGAGGTGAATGTACCATTGTTTTTGGACTGAAACACTGCTTGCCTAAGCAAAGGGTGTACTGAAAACTATCATAAATAGTTGCACACTGAAACTGAACTGTCAAAAAGATTTGGTTTCTAGGTAGCTAGGCAAGGTTTACACTATGGAAAATGCTGAGAGGCCAGACAATATTACCCAAATTGTGGGGGAAAAGCTCAAGAGCAAAAATTATGTCATATGGAAGTTCTGCGTGAAGAACTTATTGATAGGAAAAGGCTACTGGGAGCTAGTGACTGGAGCTGAGGCTAAGCCCAAGTTGCCTACAAGTGACATGCATCTGACATAAGACTAGTTGCGAGCTCATCGAGCATGGATGAAGAGAGCACGTAGGGTTTTGCACTAGCTATCCCTATGTATATCAGATGCCATGGTAATGCAGATAATGAATTGTAGCTCGCCTAAGGATGCATGGGACATTTTGATCAGGTACTATGGCACCACTATAAGTGCCAGGAAGATACAATTAAAGCAAAAATTTAACAATATGGAGAGAAAGAGCAAGTCCATACATGACTATGTAACAGAGATCAAGACCATTGTGGATCAGCTGGCATCTGTTGGTACTCAGGTTGAAGATGAAGACATGGTTGCTATGACATTGAATGGCTTGGGTCCAAAGTATAAGTCTTTTGATACTTCTGTGTTTGTGCAGGCTAAAATGCCATATTTCAATGTAAGGGGCATAGGAACCTCCCCATTAATATAAAAGAAAAAGGAATTTTTTTTCCCTTCAACTCAATTTTTTTTATATTTCCCCTCTCTCCCCACCGACAGTAGTCGGGGAAGGAGAGAGGGAGTGGGAGTGGTGGGGAAGCATGCACCCTCCAGATGGAGGGTGGCCATGCTAGCTAATCCCTCCCCTCCCCTTATATAGGGAAGGGCTCCTCCCCTCCCCAAAGAAGAGGACTATGCCGCCCAGCTGCTGCATAACCCCCCTTGTCTGCACGCCATTCCCCTCCCGCCACGACTCAAGGCATCGCCACCCTCCTGCAGTCTCCCAAACGGGCTTTCTTCCCCCTCAGGCAGTCTACGTCAGCAGCAGCAGAACGCTGCTGACGACCCGCTCCACAACCCGAAATATTTTCCTCCCATGTGGTTTCGACGTAGGCCATCCAGGCCTTTGGAAAAAGGAGAGGCTAAGAAAAATAGAGAAGAGAAAGAAGGTGAGAGAGAGAAGGGAGGAGAGAAAGAAGAAGGAGGAGGTGGGAAGAAGGAGTAAGAGATAAGAAGGGAGGAGAGAGAGAGAAGAGAAAGAAGGGAAGAGGGAGAGAAGAAGGAGGAGGTAAAAAGAAGAGTAAGAGAAGGGAGGAGGGAGAGAGAAGAGAGAAGGGAAGAGGGAGTGAAGAAGAAAAGAAGGAGTAAGAAGAGAGAAGGGAAGAGGAAGAAAAGAAGGAGTAAGAGATAAGAAGGGAGGAGAGAGAGAGAAGAGAAAGAAGGGAAGAGGGAGAGAAGAAGAAGGAGGTAGAAGAGTAAGAAGGAGGGAGAGAGAGAAGAGAGGGAGGAGTGAAGGAGAAGGAGTGAAGAAGAAGGAGGGAGGAAAAAAAGGTAGAGGAAGAGGGAAGTAGAGGGAGAGTAGTAGAAGAAGGGAAGGAGTAGGAGAGAGGTAGTGGAAGAGCAAGGAAAAAAGGAGAGAAGAAGGAGGGAGAAGAAGAAGGGAAAGGAGTGAGGTAGAGGAAGAGGAAGAAGAGGTAGAGGAAGAAAGGTGAGAAGTGGTAGGGGAAGGATAAGAGGAAGGAGACACCCAAACCATTCTCCTGGCAACAAACCATAGCCGGCAATCTTCCAAATCGATCGTGTCTAACTGAAGCCATTAAGGTCTGGACTGCCCAATCTCCGTGAAGGAATGGCTCCCGAAAAGAAAATCGCGGGAAGCGTGGGTGCTCAAGCCATCGGAAATGTTGGAGGGACGAGCGGAACGACCAACGCAACACCCACGAATCAAGCCCAGGTTTCAAGTATTAAAAAACTTAGTAGGACTTAATTCTCATGGAAGGATAATGTCATGCAGAAGGTTTTTCTTATACTAAGTTGCATGCAACGGTAGGGTTGAACTTGCAAAAGTTTTACTCGTCTAAAATGATAAGGCCATCACCTTACCTCACATGAAATGATAACTTCTACACACATAAAATGATAGGGTTATCGTCTTATTTCACATAAAATGATAGCTTTTTTAACCAATTCAGTGCATGACTAGTCCTTTGGAATTCTTGTTTCACGATCATGGTTAAAAGAAACACCTGAAATGCTAACTTCTGTTCATAAGTTACACTCGCATCATTGGAAAATTAAACCCTAGACTTCCATAGATGCAAGTCACATGTGATCCGGTGCATTGGAAATAAGTACTCATTGCCAAGAATAAAGGGAGTTAAAAGCTGTTTAGGGACAACTATACTAACGCACAACGTGCATGATGGTTGGGAACTCCTGCATAGAACTGAATTAAGAGAATCGAAAGAATCATGAGCATCCAAACCATGTCTTGAAAATTTAAAAAATCAAGTGTTTCCATGTGTGTTAATTGAGTGGCGGGAATTAGAAATTATAAGATCCTTGGTTGGTTGCGAATAAGGCATGCCCAATTGCCTTGACTGACCCGCTAGTGCTTCAGTTAGGGACTAAGATACCCTAAGAAAGTATAAGTCAACTTACCAAGACCATTTGTTCTTGTTGAAATTATTGGGATTTCACCAAGTCACGAAAAGACCCAAGATTGGGTGTTGGAAATCTGGGAAAAAGGAGTCACACCTTAGCAGTGGGTCGCACAAACGACCTTCAAAATGTTAGTGCTTGTACTTAGATACAATATTTGAATTCTTTGCTCAAGGAACTAATTCAAGGAAAACACTTAATGCTTTAGGTTGAAAGCCTGGAGGGAGAGGCAGGAATAGTTACCTTAGACTGTCTGCCTGGACCTATCCAAGGGAGTTGTTAGCTGCGCCGAGTATATGGACCTAACCCGTCGTGAGAGATCTCTCCGTGGTTACTGCTTAGAACGGGAGGACGCTTGGGTGCTAGGGGAGGCTCTGGCTGTAAATCGCTTGCCTCCAGATCCTGTACAAGAGGCCCACGTTGTAGGGGAGCTACGTAGCTCTACCCCGAGACCTACAGACCGCTTATTAATCAAGCGTTTCAAGCCGAGCTGCCATGGCTACCTCTCACATAGCCGACACGCAATGCCTACCTCGTGGGCGTAGTGAGCTTACCTCCATGCCGATCGAGCTACCTCCTCTCCCGCGCACTCCGGTAGCTCCACAATCCAAGTGCAAGCTTATCTCCATGCCGATCGAGTTACCTCCTCTCTGGCGCACTTTGGCAGGTCCAAGATCCAAGTGCAAGCTTCAAGCACGCTCCATTCTCAAGGTCCACGCTCCATGCTCCATTGCCGTGAGCAAGAGAAGAGAAGAGAAGAGAAGAGAAGAAGAGAGAAGAAGATGGAGAGCTTCTCCTCCCCGGTCCCTCACCCTCACACACTCACTCCCTCACACTCTCACACTCCCTCTCTCAAGCACAAGCTCAAGCAAGCAAGAACAAGAAGAAAAAGAAGAAGAGGAGAGCCACTTTTGGCCACACATAAGAATGAACTTCTCATTCACTTTTGAACTTGATATACATGCCCTACTTTTTGGGCGGTCATCCCCACTTTTTACATGGCCGGCCATTAGCCTAGGCCCTCTTTTCCTATTTCCCACCATTCTAACTTATCCTATTCCCACTAATGCATACAATTGGCACAGGAGTGAGCCCGGTGCTCTTTTTACAAGGATTCAGGAGCGGCTTCATATTTAATGGTGCGCTTTTACTCTTTTCTTTTCTCGAGGTGACACCATCATTTAGATTTTCAGAGTCTGACCTCCATCTAGGATGCATTTTCCTTCCTTTGTCCTATGCCTTCTTGGTTGTCTCCTTCTTCCATTTTTCCCGCACTTCTGCTCCATTTTTCGTTCCTCTGTGCTGCGGTAAACATTACCCCCTCCTAGCGGAGTGCCAGTCCCATGGCACTGGGGTGGGGAGCAACAGGGTAGTTGGGATTGGTGCTAAGTGGAAATGGCAGGTAGATGACCACTGTCGAAAAGGTGGCGCTCTGATGAGAGATGATGGGGTGTTGGTTCCTGGTGATTTGGAGAGGTTCGGGCTTGCTTTGATCTGCATGAAGATGCTCGGCCTTGGTTACACAGTTGAAATTTGTTGTCAGTGATGACTGTCAAAATCGGGCTCCGTAATCAGTTGAAGAACACATGGTGCCAAGATGTAGCCAATGGCGGGCTCGACTGGGTTACGAACATCCTGTAAGAGAAAGTTGCGCACTCCCTAAGGGGGGTATCTGTCTCACGGTGAGGTGTAAGTGCATGTGCAGTGGAACTGGGAGGTGGGTCTAACCTTGGGCAAGCCCTTGGTAATGTCTCACACTTGAGGACCCAGTTTGTGCATTGTTGGAGGTGTAGTGCAGTGCAAAGCTTAGGGTGACACATTTGAAAGTCCTACCCTTGATGTGCCCTAAGCGTGGAGTGGGGAGAGGGGCTAGGGTTGATCCCTAGGTGCGGTGAGCAAAGTGTGTGCTTTTTTTTTTTGGAAGGCATTTGGCTAGTGCCGATCACCATCAGCCGAAGCGTGGGGAGGTCGCAGGCATTGGGATAGAAAGGCACGGCTTTGGAGATATTCTTTAATTGCAGCTCGGGCCTTCAGAGGTGTGGATGACAAAAAGGGGTGGTTACACCTTGTGAAGCGGGTGTCATTCATGTTTTCTAAGAGCTCCAAGGGAAAGGAGGGGAGGAGGGATGCCCCCATCATTAATCGAGTCATAGCTCTACTATCGATGCCTAGATTGATGTCAAAAAAGAGGGGGGGAAGGTGAGCTTCTTCAGCGGTAGGCTTCTGTAGTAATAGGAATTTGAGCAACCTAAGATAGTTGTAGGTGGTTAGGAAGGCAAGATCTGGGCAAGAGGAGAAGTCTGCGAGGAAGCAGGTGATGGATGGAAGGATATCCTGTTGTCTAAAGACTAAGCATTCCTCGGGAGTTTGGGCATTGACATTATATATTCTAGGAAAATCAAAATCCCCGTGAATGGCACGGTCATAGTCCACTCCATGCTGGCGAGGGTAGGGCATGTAGGAGGGGTTATTTCACTTCTCGGGGAGTGAGCTATTGAAGGCAGTCCAGGCGTCAAAATTGGCATCCCAAATCCTCCGCCGCCACTTTGGCTGCGCCTCATAGCCTTGGACGGATTTGGGAATCCGGTTCACCTTGTCCTGCTAGTAGTCTGCAGGCTCCTGCCTCCACCTGGTCATAATTAGAATCCTTTCTTCCACCCATTGGTTCGCTAGGTCATTGGCTAGATCCTTGATTTTGGATAGGTTACTGAGTGGCAGTGCCCGGTCCAGTGAGCATGGGTAGGAGAAGGACATCTCAAAAGGCCTCGTCTAAAACTCCCGGTCACGCCAGATGACCAATTCCTGCGGCCAATCAATGGGGTTGGGGTCCCTTCGTAGTGGTACTAGCTCATCAGAGAATTTCTTGGTAGTGACCGGGCTCTGCGTTGTGCATCCTCTGCCAGCTTAATTCTCCTCCTTGTGGCCGCCACAATGTGCTCCGGCATGTGGGCATCTTCAGTCTCGTCTGGTGGGAGGTCTGGTAGAGGGGGACTGGGTGCTTTCCTTAGTTCTTTGTCGGCCTCTTGGTCCGAATCCGGACCTTCCTCGGTATCTTGTTTGGCCATGGCTGGGATTGTTTGCGATGGTGGTACGGGCGGCTCCTGCTCTTCGAATCCCACATCCTTGAGCTCAACAGTGGAGAGGCCGGCACTGCGCAGGTAGCTGAATCGTTGTTCCTTAGTGAGTCCCATGCTGGTGGGGAGCTCCCGTTCCTGAAGGCCGTACCTTAGTGCCTGGGTAGTCAATTCCTGTTTTCTTCTCACCCTTTCCACTGAATCATTGCCTTGTGCTTGGGTGACATGTAGCATAGTGCTGAGGAAGGCTTGCCTTTGTGAGTGGGTGCATACATTGGCTGCTTCAGTTCTAGATTTGACAAGTACTCTCTCACACTCTGCCACTGCCAAGGGCTTTGTTAATTGCCTGATTCTGTCAAAGTTATTTGCTTCCCAAGCATTGGCCCTTTCATCCATCTTTTGTCTTTCCTCTTCCATCTCACTCGCCAGTGTGGTCATCACCTGTTGTTGTTCGTTTGTTAAAGCCCAGAGTTGATGCAACTCCCTAGACTTTCGAGCCAACTGCGCTTTGGTGATTTCCTTCGCTTGAGTTGCGATACTAAATTTATGCTCTGCCTCATCAATTTGTTCTGATCTCTCCTATGCCAGCTGCTCATGGCTCTGGATTTCTGCAAGGTACACTCTTCGTTGCATGAAGGCCATGGCCATGAGGGCCTCAGTGTCCTCCTTGGCAACTTCCAACGCCACTTGTAGCCGTTGTAACTCCTGTTGTTGTTCTTGCACTTCCGTTGCAAGGGTTGTGGACCAGCCCTGTGCTAGGAATTCGATCTCTCTTTCTAGCCTATTTTGCTCCTCGAGCTCATATTGAAGCTTTGCCATGGTGTCCCCTGCCCCTCGCTCGGTTCACCTTCTTGAGTCACCAATAGGCCGTACCCCTTGTGCTCTAGGTCGGCATACTGCTGCACCATGGTGTCCCCCTGACCCTTGCTCGGTTCACCTTCTTGAGTCACCAATAGGCCGTACCCCTCGTGCTCTAGGTCGGCATATTGCTACACCAACAACTTTAAACTCTGTTGCTTGGCCACCAGGTTCTGTTCTTCATCCTCCAGCCTCTGTCGTAGGGCGGTTCTCATTGTCCCGAGCCTCCTTCTTTTTTGCCTCTAGCTTCTTGTAACGCCTTGACCTCCCTTTGCCGGTTAGCCTCTTGCCTTGAAACTTCGAGCTTCAGGGCCGCTGAGGTTTCCCTTTCCTTCTCCAGCTCTAGTAGGGCCACTTCTTTTCCTCCTTTGTTGCCTCCAACTGCGCTAGGAGCTCGGCCACGTAGGTGTCGTAGTCTGCTCCCGGTGAAGGGGGATGGGAGCTGTGGTGGTCGATGCTTTGAGTTTTTGCCATTTAGGGTCTTTCTTGGATTCAGCATCAGCGGTGGCAAGTCTTTTCATTCCAGGTTTTGGGACAATCTCTACCACCTTACTGATGAGCATCTGCATCATGCTCCTCATCAGTTAGACCGTGTCCATAGAAGGCATGGGCTGTGGGGCATTTGGGGCGTCTATTGGCATCGGCACGAAGGAGGAAGGTAGGGGGTGTACCAGCAACTTTCCCTTGCCTGCGATCATCGGGGCTGCCCTCGCACTGCCACTCTCTTTGGCTTCATGGTGAGGACCATAGGGGTTGATTTCTCCTGGTCTGTGAGTTTCTTCAACAGACCTGCGAGTGGCCTCAGCCAACTCGGCCAGTTCCTTCATGCTCAGTTTGTAGGCTTCCTCTTCCGCCCTTCTATGCTGTTCCTCTTCTGCCCTTTTTGACTCCTTTTTAACTCTTGCGAGTTCTTCCTCCTCCTCCTTCTGCAGTTGTTCTTCCAACCCACATGACTCTTTTTGAGCCCTCTTCTCCTCGGCTTACTCCCCTTTGCTCAGTGTCTTTGCCTTCTTTTGGCCCTTATTGCTTTTGAGGCCCGGCCTTTTACGGGGGTGGTTCTTCAGGATCCCCTACATCACTAGCCATCCTTTCACTTGAGCCTTCTTCCTCTCGACATGGTGAGTCTTGGTGCTCAATCTGCTCTCCCTCCACACCAGTAGCCTTGATGGCCTCGTCAATGATTGTTGTAAGTATACCTCCGTACCTGATCGTGGAGGCCTTGATGGTAGGTTTTTTCCACGTGGATTGCGTGGTGGAGGTTGGGGATTCCCCACCGGCTGGCATTGCGGTTGGAGCTAGAAGGGCGGCTGAACTCTTTATAGTCTTTTGGACGAAACCATTCCAGTCCACCTCCTCTGGGATTCCTATCGCAATGCTTTCTAGTAGTGGTACACTGATCCTATTCATGAGGGCATTGTACCTGTGGCTGGAGAAGAGAGAATGGATCATCTTAGCCTGCATTTTTGTCATCGGGTCTGGAATGTCGGCTAGACTAATTCCATCGACCATGTATACATCTTCCTTTTTGACTCGCAGCATGGCATACATGTCCCTTTTTGGGCTTCTTTCTTTTTTGGGCATGAGTCCCAGGGCTCTTTCGACAGTGGTGGCATCAAGGGGCACCTGTACCCGTCTTTCTTGATTACCTGCCCTTACCGTGACCGTGCTACAGCTTCGTCCTTCATTGAAATTTCTCAAGAACTTTGCGCACATGCTATAGTCGACAGCCTGCCCGACTTTCTCTACATACTTTTGGAGGCTGCATTTGTTCACCAGCTCTCTTACGACCGGCTCCTCCAAGATAGCCTCATCCAGGTTCATGATTTGCTTGAAAGTAAATTGGGTGAACCCCCGTGTTTCGATGCTGATTCCATATTTCGTCATCTCTACTTCCGTAAATGGAAGTGTGCCTTGTCCTGCCATGGTATGTGCCTGTCATTACCCCAGCCAACGTTAGAGTTACGATTTGATTCATTCCTAGCATAAGGAAAGAAAAAAATATGTGCACTAGTTTACCGGGTAGATTTAAGGAGATGAAACTTTTTTAGAAATGATTAACAACCAATATCTTTTCCTCCTTGCTTTCTTTCCTATTTGAATTTAGTAGGGCGTTGTTAGCCTTCACACTTTTGCTACCTCACTTGGTCAGTCCCTTGGTTGTCACTGGCTCTCCCCCCTCTTTTCTAAGTGGCACGGGGGAGGGAAGGCTCGCATGGGTTGTGTGGGGTGAGCTACTTGGCCATAAGCCAGGTATACAGGTTAGGGTTGTATTCAAACTGGGCATGGTGATCAAGTTCGCCTGGCTCTACAGGGAAGCTTGAGTGATGTAGGTTAAGATGTCATGGAAGATGTCTCCTGAGTTGAGGCGACTAGCAATGTGCAACTCCTCCTTTGTGAGGAATTGGTCGATGTACGGGTGGGCCAGTACCTGATCATCTAAGTGTAAGTTGTGTGTAATGGCCAAAACTCTAAATGAAAGAGGTGCCAATTATGTAGGGTCGCGTTCAATTGTTTTGATTGCCCTCCTTTGCTCAGCATTAGTCATGATCCGGCAGCCTTTTTTCTCCCATTGGAGTCGTAAGGCGTACCACAGTTGCAGGAATGAAGAAGCATAGCTGGCAAGCTACACAAACTCCTCCAGTTCACATTCTGGCGTAGAGCGAGCGGGCTTGCGGTATGAGGTGACTAGTCGTCTGAGAATAGCTTGTTCCTTCAAGATCTCTCCATTAGTGATTAGCTTGGTCGCAATTTTGGAAAACTTGATGGTCATGAACTCGTAGTCTTCCCAAGTGCATGGCAACGAGAGAACATCGGAAGCGAGGGGTTCGTCAAGAAGTCCTAGGTCAAGTCTCTCGTAGCTTCTAGCGAATGTAGTGAAGGTGTCGTCCAACTCCTTGATGCATGTCACTACGTCATTCTCGGAGGTCTCAGTGAGATCCTTGGCCCCACTAATAGGAAGGATCATATTTCGTACGAAGGTTTCAGACCCGCTGGTGGCGATGGAGCAGTTGGGCTGGACAGTAGTGACTCCCTTGCAAGTGTCGTTAATGGGATTGTGCACTTTGGATCATTTGGAAACGCTGTGGCGGGCTCTCGTGCCCTAACGAGCGTGCTGCAATTCATTTGAGCAGGGATGGGGGTGTGCATCTCCTCTGACCTAGATGGTGCTGGATCATCCGGTTTGGGACACTGAAGGTGTTGGGTGGCCTTAGGCGTCACCGTTGTTGGTTTGACGTTCTGTGTGACTTGTGCTTTGCCTGTGCCGATTTGTCCAGCTGGAATGGGGCTGCCCAAAGTTGACTCTTTCGGGTGTCTGAACTTAGGGACCCATATCTAGGGGCTGCCCTCATAGTATCCTTGCACTCGCAGGAGATCTTTCAGCATTCATCGTGGCGTGGCGGTGCACCCATGTCGATGGCGCCTGGGTTGCCTCTTAGGCTGCGACGACTGATAATTTTTGCATTTAGGAGCGTGTTTCTGTGGTCCAATAGGAGGTGGCACTCACAGTTTTGGCACCCATATGTGCATGGGCTCCCTGGCCATGTGGACGGCTTGTGTGGGTTTGCTTCTAGCGGTTGGGATATAGGGTAAGACATCCCTACCCTTCTCCTTAGGCTTGGTTGCGGGGGTCTCCATCGGTGGCTCTGCAGTTGTAGAAAGTGCAAGATGGCCCTTGCTGAAAGTAGTTACTATACGCACACTGCCCATGGTCAGGTGAATGCGGTCTAAGTTGTAGTCCACATTGCAGCTTGTTTGGTTTTTGAAAGTACGCCCTAGTAGTGATTTATCACCAGCCCCTTTAGTGTTTGGTAACACATAAAAGATGATTGGGATACTCACAGACTCAACGGAGATAGCCGCTTGGCATTTCCCTAAGAGAGGGTAAGTGTTGCCTCCAAATGGGCTAAGTTTCGCGTTCGTGGGCTGTAATTTGGGCTAACCAATGCGTGTCCAATGGTCATGTGTCAAGACATTACGGTCAGAGCATCAAAAGAATATGTCCGCTCTGTGGTGACCGTGATTCGAAGGTAGGCGGGTGCCACTACTTCTTCATCGTGATCGGTTAGTTCAGTGATTGTGGCCATGTAGACAGCGATGGGGGGTTTGCGCATTGGTGGTTCGTGCAACGGATGGGAAGGGGGATAGTACTTTTTCATGTGTTTGCCATTGAAGAAGCCTATTCCTTCCCCTTCCAGCGTCTCCAACTCGATATTGCCCGTTCTGCTAAGTGCATGCACCCAGAAAGGCCCCAGCCCTCGAAATTTCATTTTCTATTTGTGCCTTTTCACCGAGTAGAGTAATACGAGGTCCCCATGATCAAAGTTGCGCTGGTTGAGGTGCTTGTCATACCACAGCTTTCGTCGTGCCTTTTCACAAATTAGAGCGTGGATGGCTAAAAGCCGAGTTTTTGTGAGATGCTCTAGTTCCTCTAAGCGGTTAGTCCAAGCCTCTCTCCCCTCCCAATGCTCCTATGTTGCTATTCTCAAGCTAGGGACAAAGAATTCTAGAGGTAGAATGGCCTCCGTCCCGTAGGTCAGCCTAAAGGGTGTTTGCCTGGCAGCCGTCTTATAAGCCATCTGATAAGCCCACAAGGCAGCCATCAGCTTATTATCCCAGTCTCTTCATGATGTGGATACTACCTTAGTAAGCACATTGACCAGGATTTGATTTGTGGACTCCACTTGGCCATTTTCCTGAGGGTAGTAGGGGGAGGACCTTCTATGAATGATTAAAAAGGTTGAGAGCAGGCGGGATATTACTTCGTTAACGAAGTGTGCACCTTGATCACTCACTAGTTCGATTGGACAACCAAACCATGAAAAGACCTATTTCCACAGGAACTTCACAGTGGTCCTAGCGTTGTTCCTTCTGGTGGCTCGCGCCTCCGCCCACTTTGTCAGGTAGTCCATTGCCACAATGATGTAGTGCGCTTGGGAGTATTGAGCCGCTGGACTAATAGATCCGATGAAGTCAATGCCCCGTTTCTCGAAGGGCTGTCGAGCTATTATGGGGGTTAACTCCATCTTATCTTTGCGCATGGGCATCTTAGTCCTCTGGTACTCATCGCAGTGTTTGACGAACTTAGCGGCGTCGCGGAATAGGGTGGGCCACTAAAGTTGGGATTGTAATACCTTGCGAGCGGTCTTGTCCCCACTAAAGTGCCCGCCAGCTATCCCGCCGTGCGCCTCTCCCAATACATCATGCATCTCGTGCTCGCACATGCATCTACATAGTAGCCCATCCTGTCCCAACCTATAGAGTTGACCGGCAATTAGTTGGTATGGCTGGATTTTTAAAATAAGTCTCCTTAGCCTGGCTTTCTCAATAGGTCTCTCTGGCAAGCCATTTTTTAACACTTGGACAACATTGTCTGCCCAGTAAGGCATCAGATAAGCTCTAAACAAGTCCCCTTCACTAGACAAGCCAAATAGGTGTGCATCCGGTAAATCATTAGGGATGCCTTGGGCAGCAGCTTCCCCTGTAGGTATGCAGGACATGTGATCCGCCATGTAGTGCTGCTTCCCTTTACGCACAATCACTGAGAAATCAAACTCCAGCAGGAGAAGTAACCACCTTGCTATGCGGTCTGTGGCACATGGCTTGTTTATGAGATACATCAGGGCTTGATGGTCCACGTAAAAGACGAAGGGTGTGGCCAACAGGTAATGCCTAAATTTCTTCACGGAAAACACCATGGCTAGCCCTTCCCTTTTTGTGGTGGAGTAGATCATTTCTGTTTCGGTGAGCTGCCTGCTAGCAAAGCTCACGGGGTAATCAAGACTATGTTCACCAGGCTGGCATAGAACAGCTCCGATGGTAAATTTGGAGGCATCTATGTGTACATGGAATGCTACACTCCAGTGTGGGGCTTGCAAGATGGGTGCAGTGGTGAGAGCCTTCTTTAACTATTCATACGCATGTTGGCATTCCTCAGTCCACTCGAATACAATCAGTAGCTTGTACAATGGTCTAGCAATCAGTGCGTAGTTTAGTACAAAGTGTTGGTGGTATCCTGTGTGGCCTAGGAAACACTAGGCGCCCTTGTAATTGGTGGGCGTGGGAGGTCGATAATGGCCCTGAATTTTGAGAAGTCAGTGGCAATGCCATTCCATGACACTACATGCCCTAGGATGCATCTGTTCTTCACCCAGAACTTGCACTTGAAGGGGTTCAGCGAGAGTTTGTATAGTCGGCATCGTTTGAAGACAGCTCCTAGTCTCTCTAAGTGTTCGGCTCAACTGGAGTGTATGCATAGGTCGTTCAAAAACACCTCCAGCTTGTGTCACAGCATATCCTTGAAGATCATGCACATTAATTGTTGGAAGGTTGCATGAGCATTCATTAACCCAAAGGGCATAACGATGTAGGCAAAGACACCCCACTCTATGGCGAAGGTAGTCTTGTGCCTATCGTCAGGATGCACTTGCACTTGATTGTAGCGTGAGAATCCATCCAGAAAGCTATAAGCTTCTTTTCCTACTACTCTCTCCAGCATGTGCTTGGTATATAGCAAAGGGTAGTTGTCTCTCTTCGTAGCGGCAGTCACCTTCTTGTAATTCACGCACACTCAAATCTTGCCGTTCTTTTTCATAACTATCACTATGGGCGATACCCAATATGTGTGCTCGATCTCATATATAAATCCCACCTTCATGAGCTTATTGATCTCTTCCTTCACCACATGAGTGTGCTTGGGATTCATAGGGTAAGGTCGCTGCTTTGTTGGCACCGCTTCTGGGACCATGGGAATGTTATGGGTCACAACCCTAGGATCGACTCCTCTGAGTTCCTCCAAGGACCAGGCGAACACATCGACATACTCCCGCAGGAGAGCAACCAGCCTAGTCTCCTCCTCCTTGGTCAAGTCGTCAGCAATGAACATGGGTCGTGGTTTCTTGCCCTCCTTTGCCAAGTCGACTTCCTTTACCTTGGCGGGTCTCTCAATTGGTTCCCTGGCTTTCCCTTTCTCTTTGCTCCAAGCAGAACCACCATTCTATCACCCTTCTTAAACTTTGTGAAGCGTTTGGGTAGGTCTTGTGGTTTCTTTTGCCTCTCTCCTTCTGAGTCTCTAGTTTGCTTCCTGGTCCCCTCCTTAATCCGCTTGTGCCTTAAGTGGACTCGCAAGTCCCCTTTAGTGCGTCTGACATTAGAGGGTTGGGGTATTTCGGGATCACTCTCTGTACTGACTTCAAACTCCGAGTTAAACTCGCATCCCTCGCTTCAGGAAGGGGTTTCGCTCGGGGGTCGTAGTTCATTAGGTGACTCCGTCTTCAGTATTGGGACTACCAGCGATTGTGCCACCCCTGCTTGCTCATAATCCATAGCTCCCACTTGCTCTAGCCAGGTCCTATCGCATTCCATCCACACGACTCCTTTTCCATCCCTTTCCCGTTTCAGCCTAGAGTCCACCTCAATCTACTCGATTGCTCTCCCTTCAATGTCATAATCTATCATGTTAAACCCTTCCTCGCTCTCATCTACCTCAGAGCGACAGTGCTTATACTCCTCATCACCGGAATCTTGCCCCTCCGACTGCTCGTCATCCCCTAGGTTTTCCTCTCCCATATCCTCTTCGTTGGTGATTAAAGCCCAGTTGTATGATAGGTTGAGATCATGCACTTTGGTCCATTCCCATTCAGGCCAAGCCAAGAGATCGCTTAGGGGCTTTAGATTAGCCGCTTCACTGCCTTTCTGTTTAGTGGTTAGGTACCCTTCGATTCCCTGAAGCTCGAGCTTGTTCGTGGGGGTGTGGAACAGGACCAGTCTCCCTAGATCCTGCGAGCTCCCCACCATCATGCAGAGTGGCACAGTGGGCTCCTCTGCTGGCATGCTCAGTGACTTAGCCACTTTCTTATACAACTCTTCCTCATTTGAGAATGGCAGGTCAATGGTTGCCAAGACGTGCATACAATCCCTCTCGTCTTCAGGGTAGGGAATATATTTGGTCAGCGTCCCATAGTGCTTCCGCACCTAGGCAATGCCTTTTAGCATGGTCGAGATGGCATCGAGGTCAGTTGGGGTAGTCTTCCATGTGTCCATCTCAACCCTCACCGCCTCCGTCCTATTCCCCAAGAATATGAGGTTGTTTCCCCAGTCTTCGACCACTCATGCATTCCTCATCCATGGCCGGCCTAGCAGTATGTCTTAGTCCACCCCCTTCATGACAATGAAGTTTACGAAAAACTGCACTCCTGCGATCTTCACTGGCTAGTTTTTTAAGACCCTGAATGGTCTGACCTTCATTCCGTTGGCCAATGTAACATTGAACCTAGCCACTTTCATAGATGGGTTTCCCCAGGCCTGTAGAACTGTGTGGCTCAAGACATTAACCCCTACGCCAGTGTCCACAATTCCTTTTCGTGTTGCATCCCCTAGGGCTAAGATAGGTAGGATTGCATGCATCTCTGTGCCTTCCCAGAAAGTGTTGATGTGTAGTGACCTTGGAGCCGAGTGCAACGTTAGGCTTGGAATTTGCGTGACTGTGTCCTGCTCATGCAAGTCAGCGGCAGCATGCTTCCCCTTTCCCTCCACCCAGTGCCTCAATTCTTACCACAATGGAGGGTGCTGCTGAAGCAGGTCTCCCAAATTAATGGTCACTGGGGTGGTTACTACGGTGGTGAGGAGGTTGTTGGGTAGTTGGGTCTGCTCTCTTTCTCCTTCTACTTTGGCTTTTCTTTCCCAGCGAGGCTACATCTAGGTTACTTGGTCCAGGTAGTGAGATGCCTATTCGTCTTGTTTGCGCTCGGGTTATGACATGCAGCAGGATGGGTGTGTCCTCTCCACCAAAGGTCTCTACACCAAATAACAAGTGCCCTCTACGCCATCACGCATTGGCTGATGGTGTCCTCTCCGCCAAAGGTCTCTACGCCAAAGCACTTGTTTCCATGTCTTGTTGGAGTTTCCTAGCCTTTTGCTCATGGTTATAGGCGATCATGCTCTCTAGCGCCCTTCTGATTGCCTTTCGTTCCTCTTCTAGGGTCGCTACCACTTCCTCTACTGGCCTACCCTGAACTGCCATCCTGGCCAGCAAGTCATACTCGTTGACTAACTCTTGCACCATGATTGGGAATTCTCCCAAGTCCAGTCTGTCCTCTCCTAGTCCGCCTTGGGATCCTGACATTGTTGAGAATCTGCCAATCACACCCTATGTATGCCCCTTTGTGTGGAACAACTAGGCTAGGAAGGTGCAGTATATTCTAGAAAGAGAGACAGATCCCATAGGCACAGTGATGTAGTGTGCTACCAAGCAATCCTATATAATGATGTACTTGACTATCACTTTCATATGATGATAATGCAATAGTACTTGTCTCTTTCTGTCAAGTGTCTGTGTCATTGTCAGTCCTACACAAGATTGTGTTTATGAGTTCAAGTCTCAATCTTGAAACCTAATTCACTTGTGTAACAGTTGTCTTCTTTGTCAATGTCAACATGAGTAGTATCTTCATCTTCCATCCTCCATAGCTTCCGCCTCTGCCATGCTCTAGATCCCCCATCTTTCACATGGTATCAGAGCTCAGCTGAGCATGGCTTAGCTCTTCTCTGCTCTCTCTCAGTTCCTCTTCAACTCTGGTCACCACAGTTCTAGCCCATGACTTCATCTCTTTCACTTGAGCTTCCATGGCAACCATAGCCAGCATCACCCTATCAGCTTGAAGCTCTTATATCTCACTCCACAGGTCAAACCTCCTGGAGCTTCCTTCTGGGAAAGTGTTCCCCTGCTTCCAGAGCTTCTTCTTGACACATCAATCACTGACTTTGGGCAAGCATAGCTTCAGCATTGTGAAATTTCTCAATCTCTGCCCTGTGTCTGCCATAGCCAGACAGGACCTACCTCACTTGGAGCTTCCATAACTCCTCAACCAGGCCACTTCAGCTCCTGATTCCTTCCAAGGGATTGTTCTCCTACTCCCTGCACTTCTCCCTGGCACATCACAGAGGCAATTGGCAATCGACAACCCTAGCATTGCGAAAATTCGTCGTCGTTGTCCTGATCTGCGCCGTTTCTGTTCGAGCTCTCTGCGCATGCCGTACTGCCTGTGATCTGATTGATTGTTATGGGGCTTTGATAGCCCATGAAGTAAGCTATCTTTCCATAAAAAAAGTTTTGAGAATCATCAAGTACAGCTCCTGCAATCTGAAAAAAACCAGGCCCCTGTCTCAAAAACCCTAATTCCACCATAGCCAAAATCTCTCAAACTCATTTTTCTTCATTTTCTCTCTCCTGACACTCAACCCAAGCCTCTATCACTTTGATCCACTATGTTACTGAAGTTCCCAGCAAGAAAAAGATTCAAGAAGATAAGCATCAACAAAATCAAAGCATCAAGAATCATCATCAAGTTCAACCATAGTATCTTTTGATACTACATAGTGTGTTTTCACACTGCCATTGGTTGTGTCTTCTGACACGTTAGATTTCAACTCTGTGCTAGAAAGTTTCAAAAATTTTAAGCTGATTCCATCATGGAAATGCCAAGCATGAAGTGTCTTGGGTGGTTACCTGTCATAAAGAGTAACATTACTCTTGTTGCCTATTTACATTGCATGCAAGACTTGGCTATCTTACTTTGCAGAAAGACATGGAGATGTCTACATCAAAGTTCAATCAATGAATCCATTAGAAGATTTTGGAGACATTTCCACTGCCTCAAAGATGATGTCTTTGCTTGAGGGGGACATTGACATGAACATGAAGATCAGTACAAGCAAAGTTCACCATAAAGAACAAGACCAAAAAGACCATGAAGAAGAGAAGAAGGACAAGAAGAAGATCTGCCATGAAGACCAAATGATCACATCATTCAAAGCTGAAGAACCAAAGATGAAAGACAAGAAGATTTTCCATGCTGACAAAGAGAAAGCATATGCTGAAAAAGACCACAAGGGCCTATCGGTCCTTGTCTCTCATTTTCTGTTTTAAAAGCATTGTATCAGGCTTAATGTTCCTTTCATAAGCTTGTAAAAACTCCTCATGTAGCCTTGTAGTACAGCCTCTGTATACTTTGTGAGGCCCCTATTACAGCCTCTGGATGTCCACCATGTTTATGGTACCCACACTTAGCCTTTTCTGCGACAGCCTCTGGTGTTTTGCCATGTTTGTGGTATGCCCACACTTTGCAGGAGCTGCTCTCACTAAAGCCTCTACACACTTTGTACTTTCAGGTTGTGATTGAGGAGGGGTGTTGAGAATTTGCCAATCACACCCTATGTATGCCCCTTTGTGTGGAACAACTAGGCTAGGAAGGTGCAGTTTATTCTAGAAAGAGAGACAGATCCCATAGGCACAGTGATGTAGTGTGCTACCAAGCAATCCTATATAATGATGTACTTGACTATCACTTTCATATGATGATAATGCAATAGTACTTGTCTCTTTTTGTCAAGTGTCTGTGTCATTGTCAGTCCTACATAAGATTGTGTTTATGAGTTCAAGTCTCAATCTTGAAACCTAATTCACTTGTGTAACAGTTGTCTTCTTTGTCAATGTCAACATGAGTAGTATCTTCATCTTCCATTCTCCATAGCTTCCGCCTCTGCCATGCTCTAGATCCCGCATCTTTCACAGACATTGCTTCCGCTTCTCATTTCATGGGTCGTTGATCAACTTTAATAGCTCTTGCGGCATCCGATTCTCTATGTTGCGGTCCTCCAGATCCTAGTGCTCTCTCAAGGCCCTACAGATGGAGTTCCTTAGTAGCCCGCTATGCTTTGGGATCCTCTCCTAGTAGTGGGTTCCTTGATATTATTATGTTTCCGATTAAGCTCCTTGTTACTAAAAACCGTCGTTAATCTTATCCACAACTTGTGCTACGTGCTTTCTAGTGCTCAGTGTGGAAGCATGCTTTTCCTTTCCTTGTAGTGCACCCTAGGTGATGAAATCAGAAGGTGAGGTGAGGATGCACTAAATGCCTGATGCAGGCTCCACCCCCTGCCTACGGTTGTGGCTTGATGTGGCTTTTGGTGTAGGTCTTGGCCATTCTAAAGTCTTACAGAAAGACCCTGTTGCATTCCTGTTGAGTGCTGAAATGACTTGTTTTTTGGCCGATTTTTGTTATTTTTGAGAGCTGAATGGTTGATTTTATGAGATGATTGATTGGTTTGGAAGTGTTTTGAGAGTGTTTTGGATGATATTGATGGTGTTTTGGAAGTTCATGATGTTTATTGGTGGTTCTGTGATGTTCTGATAGGTTCTGATTGGTTCTGTATACCTTCTGTTTTGTTGTGCCTGGTGTTCTTTTCTTCATTGTGATCATATGAAACATGATAAACAAGCTTGTTGATGTTACAAGATAGATTTTCTTGCAAGAGAATTCCCTTTTTCTTGGTGTTCCTCTTGGGGCTCCATGTTTTTGGTGCGCAGCCGGGGAAACTTGCCATCAACAAGCACCAGAAGAGGCTGAAAATGAAGGAAATGGCATTGCCAAGAAGAGAAGAATTCAATGGATGTTTGTAAAGTTCCTTCTTCCACTGAAGAGTTGGAATTCCTCATAATCAAAGCCACTTTCCACAAGAAGTTCATCCCACAATGGTGGAAACACATCACCATCATGATACATGCTCTATGTGGTGGACAGTTTCCTCTTCCTATTGAAGCAGCAGAAACTTGCATCTTGGTGGCAAACTGTTTGGGAACAAACTGAAGAGCAGAAACAGAGAGAATGACCATCCATGGAAGATTTGGCATTCATTGAGAAGTTTCCAGACAATATCAAGTGGGAGATCGTGAAGAAGCTTCAGGAGTCTTGGTCTGTAGAGGTTCACAAAGACAAGAAGGAAAAGAGTTGGAATTTGTTCGTGGATGCTCAACAGCAAGATACATGGGATGCTTGGTGCACGGATAATCTTCTGTTTGTTCAATTAGCAACCCATTGGAAGTTGGTAGACAGAGTGTTTTTCACAACATACACTGTTGAAACCATCAGAAGTTGGCATTACTATGATGATGGCACCACCACAATGCTCAGACGTATGCATTTTGACACCTTCAGAACCGAATACCTTCCTCTGTGCAGTGGCATGAAAGCAGAATTCAGGGACGTTGAAAAGAAAGAAGTAGAAGAAATGTTGGCAAGAGAGTCCTCCAGAGACTGAAGCCTTCTGTTAACCCTCTGTGGAGCACTAATAACATAGTGGAGCCACACCCCTGATGAATGACGCAATAAAGAGGCAAGCGTTAGAACAAGTCCAGAGGTACGTGAGAAGAGAGAAAGTAAAAATCAAGGCTGAGAACGAGCTCGCAGCAGAAGCCGCCTTTGACGCCCTTGCAGAACTCTTTACAGAAGTCCCAATGGCACATCAAGCCCTTCCTTCTCCTGCTGGAGGTCCACTTCCAAGCCAGATCCGTCCTGGAAATATTGATGATAGGCTAGCGAATGTAGTCCCATTGCCAGTTTTTAAGCTAGAGTACAATGAAGACCCCGATCTTCATGTAGCAGAGTTTATGGTAGCGTGTGTGGCTAACAATGCCAGAACCCCTGAGCATTGGTTGGCAATATTCCCCGCCACTTTCAAGGGCGCGGCATTTCAATGGTATGAGAGACAAGCAGCAGGAACTTTTGGCACATGGGATGACCTGAAGTTGGCATTCCTCACTAAATTCAGGCGTGAAGGTTTTGAAGAGCGGATGAGAGAGGAATTTATGAACCTAAGTCAGTCTTCTGGAGAAAGAGTAGAAGCCTATGTCTCACGAATGGAATCCATCCTGAAGAGATGGACTAACCACAATCTAGATGATGACATTCAGAAGGGGGTGTTTCTCAGAGGATTACAACCAGAAGTCCGTAAGTTTGTGGAGCTGCAATGACCAGCCACCCTGCAAGCTGCAACCGAAGGTGCAAGACTGTACGATGAAGTGGAAGCTAGATTGGCGATGAATACAGGAAGAGGAGTCCTACCTCCTCTGATGCCAGGAATGATGTATCCACCAAATGCAGTTCCAGGGACTGTTCCCTATCCCTACCAACAGATGCCCTCGGTATCACAGTACAGTGCACCAAATCCACAGTGGCCACCATCCATGCCTCAAATGGTGGTTCAACCTCAACAACAATGGTCCCAACCAATTTCCTCCATGCCAAATCAGCAGCAACAGTGGAACCCTACCAACTGGAGCCAACATCCAACAGTTCAAACAGGAGCTCTGAATCAAAACCAGAACAGAGAACCCTCTGTACCAGCCCAACCCGTTTATGCAGTGATTACAGAGACTCCTCAAAACTCTCCTGCCAGTGCCTCAAGAGGAGAAAGCTTGAAGGACTACTTATCCAACTCAGTTGCAAACATCAAAAAGGAGTTGATGGATGTGATTACAGAACAACTACAGACGTTGAAAGTGAATACCGCTAGCATATCCAATGTTGCAGGAGCAGGAAGAGATGTGATGCGGTCAAACACTTGGTGTGATAAGTGTCATCAAGCAGGCCATTTAGCCACTGAATGTACACAAAAACCAACTATTTCTAGGGCCTTCTGTTCCTACTGTTTGCAGAAGAACCATACAGAGGACATTTGCTCTCTGAAGGAGATGCATGATAGGAGAAGGAAGGAAGAAGACGCAAGATTCAACTTGCTGGAATCCAAAATGACAACACAGGATATTGGACCCAAGCCTAGAGAGTTTGGTCTTGATTTCGGACCCAGAAGATTTCCTTCCCAAAGTTACAGAGGAAGACAGTCTGGCGGTGGTCAGAGATCAGAAGTGGAGTGTTATAGATGTGGAGAAAAGGGATACATCTCACCAAATTGTCCAAATCCCAGAAGGTCAGTGGATTACAAGCCCTTATGCAGTCGATGCAAAGGAGAAGGCCACACTGCAAAGGACTGTCCTGTTGAGAATCTAGCAATCACATCCACTTGTATGCCTCTTTGTATGGAGCAGTAGGCAAGGGAAAGCAAGCAATCTAGGATGAGGTCCTGAATCCCATAAGCACAGTGGTGCAGAATGCTACTACCTAGTTCTATATAACATTGTACTTGGATGTCACTTTGATAAGAGATGAATACAATATCATGATGCTTTCCTCTTTCAGTTAGTGTCATTATCATTGTCTGTCTAATACACAAGAATGTGTTTATGAGTTCAAGTCTCAATCTTGAAACCTAATTCACTTGTGTAACAGTCTTGTCTTCTTTGTCTATGTCATCATGAGGTTTATCTCTACCTTCCAACCTCCATAGCTTTTGCCATGCTCTAGATCCCGCATTTCTCACATGGTATCAGAGCGCAGCTGAGCATGGCTTAGCATGTTTCAGGTCCTCTCTCTGCTCCCTCAGTCTCTCATAATCTCTATCCAGTTCAGATCAGTGTATGACTTCTTTTCTCAACTTCATCTTCAGCCAAACTTGTGGCAGCCATAGCCAAACAGCACATAGCTCTGATTGAGCCCCTGGATCTCACACTACAAGCCGTTTCATCCCACGATTCCTTCTAGAAAAACGTTCCTCTACTCGTGGCGCAGCTTCCTATCACATCGCAGCTCAACATCGTGCGCATCAGAAAGCAGCATTGTGTGAATTCGAGATCTCTGTCAGATCTGCGCCTCTGCCTGGTCATACGTCTGATTCTCCCTTTGCGCTGCGCGATGTACCCTGCGGCCTTAGGGCTTTTGAAGCTTACCCCATAGGCTTGCTTCTCATCAACCAGCACGCCGAATAATCCGTCCTACGAGCTGCGCCAGGTCGAAAACCAGTCAGGCTGAAAACCCTAACTGTGGGACTCCATAGCCATTTTTTCCAAGCTTCCATTTCACTTGATTTTTCTTATTGGCTTGAGTCAAGCTAAACCCTGCCACTTTGACTCACTGATTTGATTAGTCTCCAACAACATTTGTCCATCAAATCAAGGAGGGGAGATCTCTGAAGCATTGAAGCACTTAAAGACCATTGAAGATTTGAAGATCTCTCATAGACTTGAGTGACAGTAGCTTTTCAATCAACTGAAAGTTTTTGATACTCTGATCTACTCCAAAACTCAGTCTTCAGCAAGAAATCAAAACATCAAGAATCACCATCTTCAACTCTAGTATCCCTTGATACTTAAGAGTGTTGATTTAACACTATTTTCACCTGTGTTTTTTAGCACATTCAAAAATCAACTCATTGGTGGTCTAATCTCACTCATTTGATGCTGATGCATTTGCCAAACATGAAGATTTTTAAGTGGATTCTTCTTATCAGGAGTGACATAACTACTCTTGTTGCTCACTGGTACTACATAGAAGGTGTTTCTATTCTACTTGCAAAGAGACATGGAGCTGTTTACATTAAAGTACAATCAATGAGCTCAATTGAAGAACTTGAAGACAAGTCTACTACCTTTGGGATAATGCAAGATTTTGAAGACATTTCCACTACCTCAAAAATGACGGTATCTTTGCTTGAGGGGGACATGGACATGGACATGGACATGAAGACTGAAGCTGCAAGCAAAGTAAATAACAAGTACAAAATCAAAAAGAGCAAGCTGGACTACACCGACAAGAAGACCTACATCAAGATGAAGAAGGACAAGAAGTTTTGTTATGCTCATAATGCCATACCTAAAAATATAGAAAACCACAAGGGCTTGCCGGTCCTTGACCTAAATTTTTACTAGATTTTTTTGTATGTACTTGCCATTGATGCTCCTACCATAAGCTTGTAAACTCCTCATGTAACCTGGCATTACAGTCTCTGTACACTTTGTGAGGCCCCTGTTACAGCCTCTGGATGTCCACCATGTTTGTGGTACCCACACTTAGCCTTTTCTGCGACAGCCTCTGGTGTTTTGCCATGTCTATGGTATACCCACACTTTGCAGGTGGTTCTCATTACAGCCTCTACACACTTTGTGCCTTCTTGGTTGTGATTGAGGAGGGGTGTTGAGAATCTAGCAATCACATCCACTTGTATGCCTCTTTGTATGGAGCAGTAGGCAAGGGAAAGCAAGCAATCTAGGATGAGGTCCTGAATCCCATAAGCACAGTGGTGCAGAATGCTACTACCTAGTTCTATATAACATTGTACTTGGATGTCACTTTGATAAGAGATGAATACAATATCATGATGCTTTCCTCTTTCAGTTAGTGTCATTATCATTGTCTGTCTAATACACAAGAATGTGTTTATGAGTTCAAGTCTCAATCTTGAAACCTAATTCACTTGTGTAACAGTCTTGTCTTCTTTGTCTATGTCATCATGAGGTTTATCTCTACCTTCCAACCTCCATAGCTTTTGCCATGCTCTAGATCCTGCATTTCTCACATGTCCAAGCCCAGCCCCAGTGAAAAACAGTGCTACTGATAGTCCGGCTAAGGCCTAAGAGCCTACTTCCAATTTAGTGGAATTGGAAGTTGCTGCCATCACTCATGCAAAGCAGAATGAACCACTTATCCAGAAAGAAAATAACTTTCCTGCCAGAACAGTGAAGTTCAATCTTCCACCAGAAGAACAGAATAGAACAGAGCCTGACAGTGCCGTACAGAGCCCTACAGTGCCACAGAGAGTTACAGAGACAGTTACAAAGAGACAGGACCAGAGGTCCAGGAGATAGAAGAAGAGGAAGTGCCACAAGTGACAGAAGAAGTTCCCATGATTCCTTTGTTGGAAGAAAGAGGGAAAATGAAAATGGGTGTTGCCCCATTCCCTAATCGGTTAGAGAAGCCAATGGATCCTATTAAGGAATACGATCTGGTCAGAGATCTAGATACCTTTAAACCAAACCTCACATTCCGACAATTATTGATATTGTCTCCCAATTGCCGAAAAAGGTTCAAAAGTATACTGACAAGAAGACGTGGTTTAAGGATTGCTCCCTCAACAGTGACAAAATCCAACAAGGCTCCAGAGCCTGTCAAAGAAGTGGACGTGGCTAACGCCTTCCTAGATGATGGACCTAAAAACAGGCCGGCACTGGCTCATGCACTAGCGGGGCCTCGTCACTACACACAAGACAACCCCTCGGCCTCGCGGCCAGGAGCGTCTATCAAAATCTCTGCCTTCCTAAACATTGCGTTTGTAATACGTTGTAGTCCAACTAATCTTAACCCAATATTACTCCTCAGAGGGAGTCCCTTTCACATAGCCAAAAGGCTCGAATCACATACACATGGGGTTCCTCCAACGGCTGAATGCCGTCAACCCTCTGTGACTCTCCTACACCTTGGGGATTGGCCCCTCAGTGCGTCGCTCAACATATAGACATATCGCACAAAAGTCGCTCAAGGTACCAAACAAGCGTGTCCAGGAATGTACCATTGTCCTTACTTCTCTTTCCCCTAGACCCCACGACTAGCCTACGGCTTAAGGTGTCCTGTCTCTCACTCAACGTAGGTCATGTTCTAATAAACCAATTGCAATGCATGTCCAGGAGCTGATCACTGATACTTTTAAATTCTTTTCATGCTCTATGCATTTGGTGGATGCCTAGTGCTCAAACATTTAGCAAACAGTATTGTGCACAAGTGCAGAAATATTCTTTTAATGGTTTCCAACTACCGTTCGTGCTTCGTTGCATGGGCTTAGCACCGAGGTGATCCTCGTGCTACTAAGCTCTTAATTTTAATTATCATCCGTCCTAAAATGCTATGCATAGAAATCAGCAACTTTTCCATCACTTCACATGGCATTTAGACATATTTCAACTTCTCTACCCTTCCCCGTTTAAGTATTGCATCGTTGTATGGATTTATAGGGCATTTTGACATCATTTTATGTATAAAAAGCGGGAAAAACCACACTAGAACAAGAAAGTGGGGTTGAATTGAGGCAAATCCTCATGCTTCAGTCCCCACAAACATTCACAAACATTGCTCTTATTTATCCTTATTTTTCGAACCCCAAAATGCATTTTTCCCTTATTTTTTAGGATTTTTTCACCATTTTCTTGTATTTTCCCTTATTTTCCTACATTATTTAATTACTGAAAATTCAAAACAGGTTATGGGCTGTGGCCCTTAGTTCCTTCTTGCAGAAAAATGAAAGTTTAGTTGATGTTCCTATTTACTTCCCCATTTTTATGCCAAAAACCCTCATTTTCCCTTGATTTTTCATGTTTTTCGTGTTTTAATGTATTATTTTGAACCACAAGATGCATATTTTTCTGATTTTTTGATTAGGACCAGCAAGAACTCATAGAAAACAGCAACATGAACAATTTTTATCCCACATGAACAACATTTCATCAATCAAAAGCTATCAAAGCTCAAATTTCCTTTGAAAATTTCAAATTACCGCTTATTTGCGTGTTTCGGGTTTCCTGTCCATGGCTGTAAATTTGGAAACCAGCAGCACTTCATGTCCAGCACAATCACCAATCACCATTTCCAGCCCGTGGAGCAATCCGATCCATGCCGGACAAGCCTCCATCATTCTTTCTTCTTCCTTCTTCTCCCCACATGAACTTGCCTTTAGAAGAGAGAGAGGGAGGAGAGAGAAAGACTGAAATCAGAGATCTTCAAAGAGGGCATCATTGCGTGAGCGAAGGGCGGCGATAGAGTCAGCATACAGAGGGGAATGAAGCCCCATAATCATTGTGGGGGGTTGTTTGCAGGCTGCCATCTCCATTGATCAACAATGGGGCGCAATTTTCGGCGCCATGTTGATCATGCTTCCTCATCTCTTCTCTCTCCACGATTTGGTTGTTGCATTTCATGTGGCATTTCATTTTGGGCCCCAAGGGTCACTTACCCATTTGGCCAAACTTTGGTCCACCTTTTCAAATCTTGACCACTTTGTGGCATTTTCCCCGTCCGGACTCGGAATCGAGCTCTGAAAAATCCTGGGCGTCCAGCTTAGCATCCCACATTGGCTAGTAGCTCTTGTCAACCCGCACAACTCTTTGAAAAATTATGAAAAATCAACAAGTGTCGCTTGGGCGCCTTTAAAGCACTTTGACGCTTAAAATCGTCCTAGATCGAGCCGCCGCCTTTGACGGTGAATATTTTTCCCTTGATATTCATAATTTTTAGCTATTTTTAAGCACTTCCCGTCACCTAAATTCCGCTCTCATTGGCGACCACGGGATAGGGCGACTTAGCCCGTCGAATCCACGAATATATCTGCACATAAACAACCAAAGAAGCATCAAACTGATACAAAATAATTAAATAATAAAACTCAGCACAATGCTTCCCCTACCCCTGGACAGAACCAAGGCATGATATCCACAAGGAGTAGGCCTAGCATCATCTAATAGAAGATCGGAAGTGAGTCACTAGCCAGCTGCTCCAACACAGCCAAACTAAAAACACTATCAAAGAGGTTGCCCTAAGTGGTAGTCTGAACTACGTACCAACTAAAAACAACACACCTAGGAGCTCTTGCAAGGCGAGGACTCCTATAGCCTGATCAAAGAGTATTTTCTTTCAGTACATTTCCTCTTTTAGGGTTTGTATTGGATGAACATACTTGGGCATGTAAAAAGGAGGGAGCTGAGCGTAGTGACCCAAGGAGAACAGGGCATCAGCCTCAGGACCTGTCTCGGCACCCAAGAACCTACCAAGCCCTCGCAAGGCGACACTTAATCCTTTTCTAACGCTCACTTTTATTTTCGCTCTAACCTTCCTTGTTGTGTCATTATTATTTTTTTGTTGAGATATCGAGCTCCACTCGTGATACGCCAGGGTGACCGTTGAGTACTTATGTCACTGACTTGTCAGTCGCAGACGCGGTTGGTACACCGCCGATGAATAATAGCTACATGATAGCTATCCTTATCTACTCTAGTTCGTGGCTCAGTTAGTATGCCACCTTAGTTAGTTGAGTTTGGTTTGAGACCCATATATAGGGTTCTTCTATTTCTTTGTATGTGAGTTCTTTTGGCTTACACAACTAAGAAGAGGAAAACTGTTTTCAGCCTCCACCCTTGTGTGTATTCCCCCATTGTGCAAGCAAGAAAGCTACAAGTGAGACTCCTTCCTTCTCTCCCACAATCTTGACATGGTATCAGAGCCTTGTTCGTGGTAAGGAGCTCAAGAAAGCAAGCCAAGCTTGCGGTGTTCTGGTAAGAGGAGCAGTGTTGCTTTCATTTTCTGTTTTGGGAGCAGATCTCTGCAGGTAGCACAGCCGGAAAGTGCAGGAGTGCATTGTCTCAGGTTGAGATGCCCTTCGCGGTGAAGCAAGAGGGCAGTATACGTTGCGGGACTGGGCTTTAGCCCTTGGCGACCTTGTTTTTTTGATTTGAGGCCATTTCGGGGCCTGTTTTGGAGGCGGAAGTTTTCTGCACGCACTCAGGAAAAGGCCCAATTTTATGCTGTGCAGCCACTGTTCTACAGGTTGGTGAATAGTTACTGTAAAAATTGCATTGTATGCTTGTGTACAGAGACATTGGGAGTTACAGAATCATCCTTATTGCCTGTTGATGCAAAATCGTCACTAGGAAGTGACTGTGTGGTCAAATACCACTTTCGTCAATTTTGCGGATTAGCCCTTGTGAGGCTGAAGCTGTGTTCTTTGCAGTGACAGAACTTTTTGCAGTGTTCTGTAATGGCATCTGATTCTCTCTCACAGATTGTCACTGAAAAGCTTGACAAGAACAACTTCCAAGCATGGAAGTTTAGAATGACGAATTTCCTTATGGGAAAAGGATATTGGGAATTTGTTGCAGGAAATGAAGAAGAACCAATTCTTCCTGATGTTCCCAATCAACAGCAAATGCAGGCATTTAAAGCATGGCATGAGAGAGCCAGGAAAGTTATGTATTGGCTGTCTATCAGCATTTCAGACTCTATGATTGTGCATATTCAGGATGCAAGTACGCCAAAGGAGGCATGGGATACTTTGTCAAAAATGTATAGCACAAATACGCAAGCCAGGAAAATGCAGCTCAAGCAAGAGTTGCACAATGTGCAAAGAGAAAATATGAGCATCAACGACTACCATATGAAGGTGAAGAAGATTGCAGATGCACTTGCTTCCATTGGGTCACCAGTGGAAGATGATGATTTAGTTTCTGTGACCTTGAATGGTCTAGGAAAGGATTATGCGCAGTTTTGGACATCCATTTCCGTCCGTGAAAGATTTCCTAATTTTGAGGAGTTGATTGCTCTTCTAATTTCTGAGGAGCAGAGAAATGGTGGTGCATCTTCTTCAGGACGAACTTCAAAAGAAGCTGTCTTCTACTCAAGTGCTGGAAGAGGTAGAGGTAGAGGTAGAGGAGGCCGATTTGGAGGCCGTGGTAGAAATCAGAATATGCAGCAAACTCAAGAAAACCAGTCCTATGGAGGAGGACGTGGTAACTCTAGAGGCAGGGGGAGCCAAAGAGGTCGTGGTGGATGGCAAAGAGGTCAAAATGCAAACAGTAATGTTGAATGCTACTACTGTGGTAAAATGGGTCATATGGCTAAAGACTGCTATAAAAAGCAGAATGACATCATGAATGGAAAACTGCAACAAGGGAATTATGCATCTTCTAGCAGACAGGGTGATGACAGAAATGAGCATTTGTTCATGGTGCAGCACATGAACAATTCTGTGACAAGTGCAGAAGAAAGTAATGATGTATGGTATGTTGACTCAGGTGCATCAAACCACATGACAGGTCATGCAGAATGGATGGAGGATGCAAGGAAAATGGAAAAACTAGGATTTGTGGAGACTGGTGATGATACTGCACATCCGATTGTGCAGATTGGAAAAATTCCTTTGTCTATGCAGGATGGGAAAAAGAAATACATGTCCGATGTATTTCATGTCCCGAATATCACCAAGAATCTGGTTTCTGTTGGTCAAATGGTTGAACAGGGCTTGCAGGTCAGATTTAATCCTCATGGATGCTTTGTTGAGGATATGAAAAATAAAGGTCTCTTGATAGCAAAAGGAAAGAAGAAGGGCAGAATGTTTACATTGGATGCAGACATGTCTGAATTGAGTGCAGCAATGTTTGCACATGGGACCGGTGTAGTTGCAGATATTGATATCTGGCATAAACGCATTGGTCATGTTAATGTACAGCGACTTAAATCAATGCAGGCTCAAAATATTGTTGCAGGATTGCCCAAATTCAAGGTTGCAGAAATGCATAAGGTATGTGAAGCCTGTCAGTTTGGAAAACAGGCAAGGAAACCATTTCCTAGACATGTTCAAGAGAGTGAGAAGCCATTGGAATTAATCCACTCTGATGTGTGGACTACTAAAGCTGCATCTCTTGGAGGCTGTCATTATTTTGTCACTTTTATTGATGACTATAGCAGAAAATTTTGGGTGTATTTTATGAAAAAGAAAAGTGAAGTTTTTGGGTATTTCAAAACCCTTAAAGCTATGGCTGAAAAAGAAACAGGTCTGCAAATAAAATGCCTGAGGTCAGATGGAGGGGGAGAGTACCTCTCAAATGAGTTTGCAAAGTTCTTGCAGGAGCATGGCATAAAGCAGCAATATTCATGCAGTTATACCCCACAACAAAATGGAATTGTAGAAAGGAAAAACAGGCATATTGGAGAGGTGGGTTTATAAGGTGAAGCACAATGCTGATGGTTCTGTGAACAGATACAAGGCAAGATTAGTAGTCAAGGGGTATGCACAAACATATGGCATTGACTATGAAGAAACATTCAGTCCGGTTGCAAGGATGGCAACCGTAAGAGCAGTCATTGCTATGGCTGCATCAAAGGGATGGTCTTTACATCAGATGGATGTAAAGAATGCCTTCTTGCATGGTGATTTGCAAGAAGAGGTCTATATGGAGCAGCCACCAGGTTATGTGCATGCTGTTCATCCTGAGTTTGTTTACAGGTTGAAGAAAGCTTTGTATGGCTTGAAGCAAGCACCTAGAGCATGGTCTGACAAGATAGGACAGTATCTTGTCACTATTGGCTTTCAGATTTCCAAGGCAGATTTCTCACTTTATGTGAGAAAAACAGAGAAAGGTATTATGCTACTTGTCATTTATGTTGATGATTTGATTATGACAGGTGACAGTGATGAAGATATCCTTCATGTGAAAATGCTATTGAAGCAGAAGTTTGAGATGAAGGATTTGGGAGAGTTGCGTTATTTCTTGGGCATTGAGGTGATTAGATCACCAAGTGGGATACAGCTCTTGCAGAGGCAGTATGGATTGGACATGCTGTCCAAATATGGGATGACAGGCTGTAAGCCTATTTCAGTTCCTTTGGAGCAAAATGTGAAGCTGAGCACAGATGCAGGTGAGCTTCTAGAAGACCCTACTATGTACAGACGCATAGTAGGAAGTTTGATTTATATGACTATTACCAGGCCAGATTTGAGCTATGCTGTTGGATTGGTAAGTCAGTTTATGCAGGCTCCAAGGAAACCACATTTGGATGCGGCTAGACGCATACTCAGGTATGTGAAGTCCACATTGCAGTATGGACTATTTTATGAGACTGGGGTTCAGATACAGCTACATGGATACACTGATGTTGATTGGGCTGGTAGTATTTCTGATAGACGATCTACCAGTGGATATGTGTTCTCTTTTGGGAGTGCTGCAGTCACTTGGAGCAGCAAGAAACAACCTACAGTTGCCTTGTCGAGCACAGAGGCTGAGTACAGGGGTGCAGCAATGGCTGCATGTGAGGTAGCTTGGTTGCATAAGCTACTTTATGATATGCATCAGCCTACAGATGGGCCGGTTGTCATTTATTGTGACAACATGAGCAGTATACATTTGGCAAATAACCCAGTCTATTATGCTAGAACAAAGCACATTGAGGTGCATTATCACTATGTGCGGGAGAGGGTTTTACTAGGTCTTATTGATCTAGTTTATGTCAGCACAGAGGATCAGGTAGCTGACATATTCACGAAGGCATTGGGCGCAGAGAAGCTGCGCAAGTTCAGAGACCTGCTTGGTGTGCAGGAATTGGGATTGAGCTCGAGGGGGAGTGTTGAGATATCGAGCTCCACTCGTGATACGCCAGGGTGACCATTGAGTACTTATGTCACCGACTTGTCAGTCGCAGACGCGGTTGGTACACCGCCGATGAATAATAGCTACATGATAGCTATCCTTATCTACTCTAGTGCGTGGCTCAGTTAGTATGCCACCTTAGTTAGTTGAGTTTGTTTTGAGACCCATATATAGGGTTCTTCTATTTCTTTGTATGTGAGTTCTTTTGGCTTACACAACTAAGAAGAGGAAAACTGTTTTCAGCCTCCACCCTTGTGTGTATTCCCCCATTGTGCAAGCAAGAAAGCTACAAGTGAGACTCCTTCCTTCTCTCCCACAATCTTGACATTTTTTTCCCAACAAGAAGCCACCCCTAGGAAGTCAAGGTATCGGCCCCAGGTTTGATTCGTCCCCAGGAACCTACCAGGCCTTCGCAAGGTGATGATCAACTGCTTATATATTTTCATTTCTTTTCTTTTCTTTGATAGGGGTTAGAACCCCTTTTTACACATCTTCGTATTTATATTCATCTTTTAGGATATTCAGGATTTCTTGGCATCATTATTATTATCTTCTGGCAGGCTTCTCTAACTGCCTCACTACTAACAAGAACTCCTAGAATGGCTGCCTAGCAGGCTAGCAGAACAGGGCCACTAGGACGTCCTTCTAAAACAGGTCTTTCAATGTCTAACAATGTCTTTGCAGGAGGCAATAACTACTCCGACCTCCTTCAAACATACTCAACCTAAACCTGGGACTTCATGCCTTGGTTGCCGGTCCCCAACAAAAATGTATCCCCTCGACAAGTACAAATACACATATAACAGGAAAGAAAGGTACTCGTAAAGGAGAAATATCACCTGGATTGGCCGCAAGAAGCTTCCATCGCAGCAAAGGCTCCTCCAGGCTCCACAAAATTCCACGAACCACGAAACTTGTCCAGCACAATACTTAAAACAAAAAACCCGATTAAACGCACCCGCACTAGACAGGGAAACGGCCCTCTTGGCCTAATGAAATCAGACATGATTTTGCTACAAAACTGAATCGGCCCTCTTGGCCTAATGAAATCAGACAATACTATGCATAACATCCACCTGGAAACAACTATGATAGACATCAAAGCATACCATTCCCAGGGGAATAAAGGCTCGTAGCCCTAAACTAGATGCATTAGATTATGACCTATCCCTCCTGCGTATATTGCAAGAGGTGTTCGCATCACATGTCATCTAACCAGTCTGTGGGTCCAAGATAATAAAGGTAGATGAGTCTCGCTTACCCTCTGCATCACCCAAATCAACCATCGTCTGCCAAAGAGGGCATGTTCAGAAAACATACCCCACAAACGACCAGGTCCTGTCTCAGCATCAATAGATATATCGGGACAAGGGCCACAATTAAAGAAGAGGTCTTCTTCATACGCGAAATTAGCCAATGAATCGGCAAACTGATTCCAATTCCGTGGAATCAGCTGAAAAGACACTCTATCAAATTCGTCTAGCAGGGTTATGGCAGTATGATGGTACATACAAAGGATGGGGTTTCGTACCATGTACGTCCCATTGAGTTGATTTAAAACCAACTGAGAGTCCCCTTTCACCAGTAACTGACGGATACCACCCTTCTTCGCAATATTCAAACCCATAATCAGGGCTTTGTATTCTGCCATATTATTGGTAAAATTCGCTCCGAGATAAGCAGCTAACTTCATGACAATGCGTCGTCGAGGGTCTCGGATGACAACTCCTACACTTCCTTTTTTGCATGGACCCCTGGACGCCCCATCAAAGTACAAGGTGTACGTCCATAAAGGGTTTATATATCCTGCCATCCTGAATTCTACTCGTAATTATGGTAATCAAAATTCAGCATATTCAACGGGTGGACTGTAGGCTCCATCCCTCCATCGTCATTGAATTCAACGGGAATGCTCGTCAAAATTTGTAGGCAGTGATGGCAGAAGACCTTGATGTCCCAAATAAATGTCCCGCCTTCTTGCTCAATCACCTTGTATCCTTTGCTCCACCAAATGAGCTTTCCCTGATGATACCTTTGTTCTAAATATGGGTGTTCTAAATAAGGGATCAGACGACCCATCAACCTCTATCACGATTTCCTTGCAGATGTTTGATCGATCTCTCCCAGACCTGCAAGGCAGTCATAGCATTAGTGCAATCAGAAATAATAAGGTTTAATCTTATTAAGATTAACCTTATTTTTAAATTCTACCCCCTCAATCTCAGCTAACAAGACTGTGGATTTATTCTTTCCTATTCTAACGATCCTATAGGGCCCATCCCATTTGGGCTCTAGCTTGCCTGGAAATAATTCACGTCGTGCGTCATAATACAGAACAAGCTGTCCTTTCTTGAAGGTGTATTTCTTGGCTTTGAGGTCATGTAGCTGCTTCATTCGGTGCTTCGCCACTTCTTGGTGCAACAAGCTCTGCAACTTAAGCTCATCTAAATGTGCCAGTGTCGTCAAGCGCTCAAAAAGTGCGTCTTCATCACTCAAAGAATGATTGATGGCAAACCGAATAGTCGACAGCTCAATTTCCAAAGGCAAGACACACTCCTCCCCATATACTAACTTGAACGGGGTATGGCCAGTGGCTCGTTTGAAGGTCGTATTATAAGCCCACACTGCCACATATAATTTTTTATCCCAATCCCATTTCTTTTCTGACACAATTTTGGACAGGATGCCCACAAGCTGCTTGTTGGTGCTTTCAACTTGCCCATTGGCTTGCGGATTATATGGGGTTGTCTTGTTATGCTTGATTTGCCACATCTCTATCAAACCTTTAATCACCTTATTCAGGAAATGGGTTCCGCGGTCCGACATTAATTCTTTCGGCGGACCAAACCGGCATATTATCTGCTCTAACAGGAAACTAGCAGTTTCTTTAGCATCATCTTTCCTTGCTGCACGTGCTTTTGACCACTTTGTGAAGTAGTCGGTTGCTACAATGATGTACCTCTTTTGCGTAGTCGACGACGGAGTAATAGGACCCACAAAGTCTATTCCCCACTTCTCAAATGGAAGTATCGCCATAATAAGGGTGAGTGGTCATTTCCTATTCTCTCGACTATCATGTCTTTGGCAGATATCGCATCGCTTAACATACGCAAACGCATCCTGGAAGATGGCAGGCCACCAATAACCTACTCTTAAAGCCTTTTGTGCTGTAAGCCGTCCAACAAAATGGCCACCGCAAGCAGAATCATGGCACTCTTCCAAAATGAATGGCACCTCGTCAGGCATCACACATCGGCGATAGATATCATCAACCCCTTGCCGATATAATGTACCTGCGATCAAAGCAAACTTTAACGCTTGCTGCTTAATTTTCCTTTTCTCAGCCTTAGATAATTCGGATCCCACCTCTCCTGTTGATAAATAATGCGTTATTGCAGCATACCAGGAGGGAATAGATGCCGTATCTATCTTAAGTAACAACTCCATGTCACTACCTTCAGCCACAGATTCTTTCGGCTCCCCAAAGTCCACAAGGCATTCCACGATGCCTTGCAACCTTGGTGGCTTACTCTTGATTTCGTAATCAAATTCCTGCAAAGTGATCAACCACTTTGCTAGACGATCAGGCGGTTGTAGCTTATTCATCAATAGTCGAAGTCCCTTCACCTTCGTATAAAGCACGACTTTCTCATAGAGAATGTAATGCCTAAATTTCTTGGTCCCAAAGACCATTGCTAGACACAATTTCTCCATGTAAGTATAATTGATTTCGGATACCCCTAGCTTCCGGCTAGCAAAAGCAATCGGGTGGTACCACTTCTCTTCCCAAATTTGGGCTAAACAACAGCTGATACTATACATCGTAGCTGTTGAAAATATATAAAACACCTCACCTCTTTTAGGTGCTTTTAAAATGGGCGCTCTTGCTAGCTCTTGTTTCACATCCTCGAATGCTACCTTACAAGGGTCACCCCATACAAACGAACAGCTAAAGGACAATAAATTTGTAAGCGACAACGTTCTTTCTGCTAAGGCGTTGATGAATCGACGGTAGTAACCAACCGAAGACAGAAAGCTATGAACCTCTTTTGGAGTGCGTGGTGGACCCATGGCAACTATAACTTTAACCTTCTCGGGGTCTGTCGCAATTCCTACCGAACTGACCACATGACCCAGTAATAGCCCATAAGGTACTCCAAAAACACACTTCCGTGGGTTTAAGGCGATGCAGAATTGTCTACAGCGCTCAAAGCATTTTCTTAAAATGATTAACTGCCTTTCTCTCACGGTGGCAGCCCCTAAGTCATCAATAAACACCTTCAACTCTTCAAGGGATATGCCACCGAATGTCTTATCTGCTGTTCGTTGCCACGAACCAGGCGCATTGCATAAACCAAAGGCCATCACATGGTACACAAAAGTACCAAATACAGTGATGAAAGTTGTTTTTAACTTGTCCTCTTCTGCAATTGCCATTTGGTTGTATCGTGCAAAGCAATCCATAAACGAATATATCTCCCTACCCACTAATTGATCCAAAATTTGGTCAATAAATGGCAACGGGTAGTAATCCTTAACTGTCTGCTTATTCAGCTCCCTAAAGTCTACACATAATCGGATTTGATTATTATTCTTCTTCCTTATCACAACCGGCGAACACCATTCCGTGTGTTGCACAGGAAAAATCAAACCTGCTTTTCGAAGCTTCTATAACTCTTCAAACAACCCGTCCCTCAGTTCAAAAGGCATACGCCTTACTTTCTGCCGTACAGGACGACTGCCCTCTTTCAACGGAATTGTATGCACAGCAAGACTAGGAGGGATGCCTCTCAACTCATTATAACTCCAGGCAAAGATATCACGGAATTCCTGGATCAAGGCCACATAGTCTTCCCTTTCTGATGAGCTGAGCATAGAACCTAATTTGATTGGCCGCGAATCATCAGGCGTACCAAGGTCTAGCTCGATAACATCTGCATCTCTTATACGATCTTGGCCCTCTATCGGCTCGTTCAAAGTGATCTGATAGATGTCCTCTGTGGTGGATCCCTCTTTGGACTCATCACTCGATGCTGTTTCACTGCCAGATAAATCTTCTAATGTCTCCAATTCTGTAGAAGATAGAGGAGCTCTCTCACTCTGCGGGGACTCAGGATAAGCATCAACCACCACACGCTGGGCACCTCTGCCGAATATCAATCGACCGGCGGGTATATCTACTTGGCAGTCCGCTTGCAAGATCCAAGGTCATCCAAGTAATACTTGATAGCTTGGGCGGCCTACAAAACGAATCACCCTAAAGTCCAACATGCATTCTACATTTGCAACAGTGACATGGACCTTAGTAATGCAGCCTTCCGGCTGTCTCAAACTATCATCTGCCATTCTGAGAATTGTGGAGGTATCTTTCTGGATCGCAAGACCCAACCTTTCCATCAGTTCAGAACTCATAATGTTAACAGATGATCTCTGTCGACAATGGTGAAATCTACTAATATCCCATCGACATAGGCTGCAACCCTTGGGCAATGCTTCTCAGCATGCTCGAACCAATCATCACCTACTCGCGCAATACCCAAAGGTTCTACGATATACCTGGTACGTAGGATCTTTCTAAATTCCTTGCGTACTCCTGGGGAAAGCTTAATAAGCTGTAAAAGATTCACATCCAGTTTGACTTCACAAAGAGAGCTTGCCAAATCGAATTCATGATAGTTCGATAGAGCTCGCTTTTCACGCCAAACCATCCGCTCTTTAGGTCGCTAAACCGGCTTTATTGCCTCTTTCTTAACTCTCACCTTCTTCTTTGGTGGTTCCTTATCGGCTTTACTTTCTACGGGCTTCAAAGGTCCCCCTTCCAGGGCAGGATCCAAAACTTGCATTCCTTTGTCGCCTTGTTTAGGGTTTCCGTCGATAGGCTTATCCTTGTCGGCTTCTCTACCCTTTTGACCTCTTATAAGGACAGCTCGTAAATTAGAGGTTTCAGCATCATTAACGCGTACAGCCTCAATCAAACTGACCCCACTACCACTTGGTAGCTCCTCCACTGTAGTCTTTGGTTGTTGAAGTATTTGTTTAGGCCCGTCCTCTCGCTGGGAATCATTTCCTTGCGCACGATGATGAACTGGCCCTGGTTGCCGACTTCCTCACTGGAGGGAACTGATCTTACTCCAGCAAGTAGCTGCTAAATGGCCGGATTTTCCACAAATATCGCACTTAACATTCGGGCAATTCCTTGGATAGTGCTGCCCACCACACCATTTGCAACTAAACCTCGAAAGTGCACCCTCCTCTGGGTATCTACTTCCTATCAAATTTTGTTGTTTTTTAAGGAAGTTGACATCAACGGCTATTTGTCGATACTGCTCCGTAATCATGTCAATATAATGCTTCATCATGTCCTTAACCTCGCCAAGAACATTGGAAGAACTCGACTCATAGCCTTGGTCATTACCATGTCGTTCCATCGGCCTAACAATTCGATTAGGCACTGGTTATTGAGCCACAGGCATGGTGCTAGAATTGACCGCATGGCCTCCACCATTTGGAGCCATTTGACTGCCCGTAGGCATCGACATGCTAGGGGGAGCTGGTAATAAAGGGACATTCTGCATCATATTCCCTCTCCCATTAGGGTTAGCCATTGCTATCCCTTGGCCACTACTGCCATTGGCCATTGCCACATTATTTCCCAATACTAAACCCATATTCGAATTGCCTTGAGAAGCATAGGCTGCTTGTAGTCGGGATTCCACCTCTTGTGCTTGTGTAATGGCAGTATCTATATCCCCCAAGGGGACACTACTCAACTGCAATTGGATATTAAAGTCCAAACCATGTAGGAAATATTGCAATTGGGCAGCTGCGGGGATGGGAATAGAGGTGTCCAACTTACGGAAAACCTCTTTTATCTTCTTCGCATAAGCTCGAATATCCTCGTGTGGTTCTTGGCGGGTCATGTTAAGTACACACAACCAATATTTTCCACCCCTTTCAAGGGCAAACTCCCTTCGAAAAGCTCCATAAAATGCATCAATGTTCACTATGGTTCCGGCTTCTAAACCATGATACCATATAACGGCTCTTCCTTTGAGAGTCATATTGAAGAACATCATTAAATGTCCTTCCTCTTGAATGCGACAGTTAAACATCAGCTTTTGAAACTCCCTAATGTGGAGTTCCGCATCTTCCTCAACTAGCCCATTAAAAATGGGTAGCGGGTAACCTAGAGCCGGCAAATCCGCCATTCCTGCTGGAATTGCAATAGGCTGCGCCATGACGAGGATTGGATTTGCACTAGGAATAGGGGACGGTGGGGTTACACCTCCCGTACTTGACGTGGACTGGCTTATCGAAGGAAGGGGAGCACTAGAGCTTCCACCTTCTCCTAACTTACTGCTTGTGGTACTAAGACCACTAGATCCACTCCCTCGTAAGGGTTCAGCACTGCTACGCTTAGGGGAATATCTCCTAAAAATTTCAGCACGTCGCCTAGCTCTTTCGTCTCGTTCTTGCTTTTGGATTTCTGCTAGACGATGCTTATCAATAAATAACGGATCAATCTCAGTATCCTTTGGCATAAACTGCTAGTTGGTCCCTAGACAACCAAGATTCGAGAACCGCCACTTTTAAGCGGCTCCCGGCAGATGCACCACTGATGGACCTAAAAACGGGCCAGCACTGGCTCATGCACTAGCCGGGCCTCGTCACTACACACAAGACAACCCCTCGGCCTCGCGGCCAGGAGCGTCTATCAAAATCTCTGCCTTCCTAAACATTGCATTTGTAATACGTTGTAGTCCAACTAATCTTAACCCAATATTACTCCTCAGAGGGAGTCCCTTTCACATAGCCAAAAGGCTCGAATCACATACACATGGGGTTCCTCCAACGACTGAATGCCATCAACCCTCTGTGACTCTCCTACACCTTGGGGATTGGCCCCTCAGTGCGTCGCTCAACATATAGACATATCGCACAAAAGTCGCTCAAGGTACCAAATAAGCGTGTCCAGGAATGTACCATTGTCCTTACTTCTCTTTCCCCTAGACCCCACGACTAGCCTACGGCTTAAGGTGTCCTGTCTCTCACTCAACGTAGGTCATGTTCTAATAAACCAATTGCAATGCATGTCCAGGAGCTGATCACTGATACTTTTAAATTCTTTTCATGCTCTATGCATTTGGTGGATGCCTAGTGCTCAAACATTTAGCAAACAGTATTGTGCACAAGTGCAGAAACATTATTTTAATGGTTTCCAACTACCGTTCGTGCTTCGTTGCATGGGCTTAGCACCGAGGTGATCCTCGTGCTACTAAGCTCTTAATTTTAATTATCATCCGTCCTAAAATGTATGCATAGAAATCAGCAACTTTTCCATCACTTCACATGGCATTTAGACATATTTCAACTTCTCTACCCGTCCCCGTTTAAGTAGTGCATCGTTGTATGGTTATAGGGCATTTTGACATCATTTTATGTATAAAAAGCGGGAAAAACCACACTAGAACAAGAAAGTGGGGTTGAACTGAGGAAAATCCTCATGCTTCAGTCCCCACAAACATTCACAAACATTGCTCTTATTTATCCTTATTTTTCGAACCCCAAAATGCATTTTTCCCTTATTTTTTAGGGTTTTTTCACCATTTTCTTGTATTTTCCCTTATTTTCCTATATTATTTAGTTACTGAAAATTCAAAACAGGTTATGGGCTGTGGCCCTTAGTTCCTTCTTGCAGAAAAATGAAAGTTTAGTTGATGTTCCTATTTACTTCCCCATTTTTATGCCAAAAACCCTCATTTTCCCTTGATTTTTCATGTTTTTCGTGTTTTAATGTATTATTTTGAACCACAAGATGCATATTTTTCTGATTTTTTGATTAGGACCAGCAAGAACTCATAGAAAACAGCAACATGAACAATTTTTATCCCACATGAACAACATTTCATCAATCAAAAGCTATCAAAGCTCAAATTTCCTTTGAAAATTTCAAATTACCGCTTATTTGCGTGTTTCGGGTTTCCTGTCCATGGCTGTAAATTTGGAAACCAGCAGCACTTCATGTCCAGCACAATCACCAATCACCATTTCCAGCCTGTGGAGCAATCCGATCCATGCCAGACAAGCCTCCATCATTCTTTCTTCTTCCTTCTTCTCCCCACATGAACTTGCCTTTAGAAGAGAGAGAGGGAGGAGAGAGAAAGACTGAAATCAGAGATCTTCAAAGAGGGCATCATTGCGCGAGCGAAGGGCGGCGATAGAGTCAGCATACAGAGGGGAATGAAGCCCCATAATCATTGTGGGGGGTTGTTTGCAGGCTGCCATCTCCATTGATCAACAATGGGGCACAATTTTCGGCGCCATGTTGATCACGCTTCCTCATCTCTTCTCTCTCCACGATTTGGTTGTTGCATTTCATGTGGCATTTCATTTTGGGCCCCAAGGGTCACTTACCCATTTGGCCAAACTTTGGTCCACCTTTTCAAATCTTGACCACTTTGTGGCATTTTCCCCGTCCGGACTCGGAATCGAGCTCTGAAAAATCCTGGGCGTCCGGCTTAGCATCCCGCATTGGCCAGTAGCTCGTGTCAACCCCACGACTGTCTAAAAAATTATGAAAAATCAACAAGTGTCGCTCGGGCGCCTTTAAAGCACTTTGACGCTTAAAATCGTCCTAGATCGAGCCGTCGCCTTTGACGGTGAATATTTTTCCCTTGATATTCATAATTTTTAGCTATTTTTAAGCACTTCCCGTCACCTAAATTCCGCTCTCACTAGATCCGGGTACTCCAGAGACTGGCGTATGGATAGAAGGCTGTTTTATTGCAAATGCACTGATTGATGGAGGTTCATCAGTGAACATTATGACGGATGTGACAATGAAGGATCTAGGCCTACAAGGTGTGCAACCAACCCAATGGCTCATCAGACTGGCGGATCAGAGTAGAATCAAGCCTTTGGGCATTCTCCCATATGTGAAGACTACAGTGGCTGGAAAAAATTATTGGCTAACCTATCTGGTGGTGAAGCCAAACTCTTATGGTACATCCTATCCTCTGTTACTGGGTAGACCATGGCTTTTTGAAGCCCGAGCAAGGACGGATTGGTTCAAAGGAACCTTGACCTTGGGTAGAGGACCCAACAAAGTGGTGCTGAAACTGTATGGTTCTCAAAAAGGACATGGATCCACCTCCTTGGAATTATCTTCTGACTCCCCTAATGAGGCTACAGATGGAACATCAGCAGACGAAGATGCTTTCAAATAGATCCTTCCCAAGAAAATAGTGGCATGTTCCTTAACAGTGGATACTGTAAGCCGACTTCCAAAAGATGCAAAGCCATTATCAATGGGTGAATACTTCCTGCATGAACCAGGAATGACTTCTGAAATCACTTCTAACAGTGAGATAGAAGCATGGATGTACTGCTCTCCCTGTTACATGGCTATGGCAGAGACAGAGACAGAGGCAGGAGAGGAAATAGAGAATTTGTTCTTCTGTTACAGAGCGCCTACAGAGACAGAAGCAGAAGCAGAAGCAGAAGCAGAAGTAGAAGCATAAGTAGAAGCAGAAACAGAGACAGAGACAGAAGAGGATGGATATGATATGGATGAAGAAGGTTATGGAAGTGAGCTAGAAGAGTCTATCCCACCTGCAGAGGATATATATGAAGAAGAAGTTCCAGAAGCTTCAGAAGCAGACGAGCTCATGCTATGGGACAGAATGGCAATGGTACCATTTGGTCTGGTAAATGTATCTTCTCGTATGCAAAATCTTTATAAGAAATGGATTAAGAAGAACAAGCCGTTTTTCAGCAGTGGCTCATGCCGTTCTCACCCATCCTTGCCAAAGAAAGATGATGATGATGCACCGTGCCAACAAGCACCAATCCCACCAACCCAACAGGCATCAGAGGGTCCCTGTTATGTGACATTCCTGGATGTGTCATCTTCAGAAGAGGAGTCTTCAAGCCAAGAGGTAATTAATTTGGAAACCAAACCCGAAATGGCCCTAATCCCATTTCAACATCTTAAGGAGCAACCTAAGTCTCCACCAAAAGAAGAAGTTGGTTCTAGTGGGACATCAGAAGAGGACACCACTCCCTTGAAGGAGTCGGATTTGTATCCAGAAGCAGTCCGTGGGACCTTCATCCGTGAAGTAGAAGGTGAAAGGCAGTTAACTTTTGTGGATGCAGAAGGCACTGAACGCCACTTGAAGGTGGGTAGCAGCCTCCCAGAAGAGGAGTTGTCAACCTTGTACAACTTGTTGAAAGAGAATTTGGACGTGTTTGCATGGTCCTACAAAGACCTAAAGGGGATTGATCCCACAATATGTCAACATCATATTGACTTGGAGCCTGATGCCAAGCCAGTACGGCAATGACATAGGCGAATGAACCCGAATTATTCCACATTGGTGAAAGCGGAGCTGCTGAAGCTTCTGAAAGCCGAGTTCATCTATCCAGTGGCAAATAGTGAATGGGTTTCACCCATCGTGGTTGTACCCAAGAAGAATGGCAAATTGCGAATATGTGTGGATTTCCGAAAGCTTAATTCTAAAACAAAGAAGGATCACTTTCCTATCCCTTTCACAGACCAACTGTTGGACACAGTGGCAGGACATGAGCTTTATTCCCTTCTGGATGGATTCAGCGGATACAACCAAGTGCAGATAGCAGAAGAGGACCAATCCAAAACAACCTTCACCACAGAATGGGGGACCTACGCTTACCGAGTGATGCCATTTGGGCTCTGCAATGCCCCTGCTACTTTCCAACGAGTCATGATGGCCGCATTTCAAAATCATCTGCACGACTTTATTGAAGTATATTTGGATGACTTCTGTGTCTATAGTTTGATCCGTGAACACTGGGAACACCTGGAACAATGCTTTGACCGATACCGGGAGTATGGGATTTCCCTCAACCCCAACAAATGCATCTTTGGGGTCTCTTCTGGAGTTCTGTTGGGCCACATTGTCTCTGCACAAGGGATATCAACAGACCCTGCAAAGATCGAAAAGATTGCAGCTCTAACAGCACCTACCAACCTCAAACAGTTGAGGGGATTCTTAGGCCATGTGGGTTACTACAGAAGGTTCATAGCTCATTTTGCAACAAAGGCAACCTCCTTGCACAAGCTTCTGAGGAAAGATGCAAAGTTTACTTGGACGGAAGAATGTGACAAAGCCTTCCACACTCTGAAGCAGTGTCTGATTGAGGCACCCATTCTGCAACCTCCTGATTGGACGAAAGAGTTTCATGTACACACTGATGCATCAATTGAAGGCTTAGGTGCTGTCCTTTGGCAGAAGGGCTCCTCGAAGCTGGATCAACCGATCTATTATGCAAGCCGAAAAGTCACTGATAGGGAACGGAACTATACAGTGACAGAGCTTGAGTGCTTGGCAATGGTGTTTGCCCTAGAGAAGTTCCGCCATTACCTCCTATCTACCCACTTTAAATTTTATGTGGATCATGAGGCCCTATCCTTCCTGATGAACAAAGAAGATGTGAAAGGACGAATGATGAGATAGCTCCTTCTATTCCAGGAGTTCGACTTTGAGGTGATTACTAAGCCCAGTCGTTCCCATGTTCTAGCTGATCATCTGTCGCGTATCCCACAAACTGCAAACGAGGAGCAGGATGACCCAGACCTCCCTGATGCTTCCCTATTCTTGGTAGAAACTGTAACTCCCTGGTATGCAGACATTGCCAATCTGCTGGCAACTCAACAGTATCCTCCTGGTATTTCTAGTCGGGAAAGGAAGAAGCTCATGTTAGAATCAGCCCCCTACACCCTGCTAGGTGGCGCACTATACAAGAAAGGCAAAGATGAAGTGCTCAGAAGATGTGTTGCAAGAGAAGAGATTGGGATTGTTCTGAAGGCTTGCCATGACGAGCCATGCGGAGGTCACTTTGTAGGAGAAGCCACAGCCAGGAAGGCTCTGCTAGTAGGATACTGGTGGCCTACCATTCATAAGGATGCCTATGATTACTGTAAAAGATGTGATGCTTGTCAAAGAATGGGGAAACCCACCAAGACAAGTGCCATGCCACTGCAACCTATCCTTCCTTTGAAGCCTTTTGAGAAGTGGGGCATCGACTTCGTAGGTCCGATCGATCCTCCTACCAGAAGGAAATAGAACCGATACATCCTCGTATGTACGGATTATGTTACAAAGTGGTGTGAAGCTAAAGTCCTAAAGCGGGACGATGGTAACAGCGTGGCCCTGTTCATGTACGAGAATATCATCACCCGTTTTGTTAGTCCCTTAGAGCTGGTAAGTGACAGAGGCACTCATTTCCTTAACAAAGTCATGGAAGAGTTGACAGAGTTGTATAAGATCCGCCATCGCAAGTCCACTCCTTATTACCTCAGAGCCAACGGCCAAGTCGAAGTCACCAATCACATCCTCTACTCGATTATGACAAGAACGATTGCCGCACATCGTCGTGATTGGGACGATCGACTTACAGAGGCCCTCTGGGCGTATAGAACCTCCCATAAAGCAGCAACATGACAGACACCCTTCCAGCTGGTGTATGGTACAGAAGCTGTTTTCCCTGTTGAACTGGAATTACCCTCTTTGAGAGTGGCCATCAAAGAGCATTTGGGGAACGATGATTCACTGCAACGCCGTCTCCTGTACTTGGAATGTTTGGACGAAATTCGTAGGATGGCTCTACAGTGCATGGAAGCCACACAAGCTCGACGCAAGGCTTACCATGATAGCTTCATCAAGCACAAGGAGTTCCAAGAAGGTGATTTGGTCCTAGCCTATGATTCACGATTTGGCAAGTTTCTTGGCAAGCTCCAACAGCGGTGGCTGGGCCCCTATAAAGTACTTGCCGTCAACCCTAATGGCTCTATCCAAGTGCAGACCATTGATGCCTCTGATGATCCCTTTCTGATCAATGGATATCGCCTGAAGAAGTACTTCCCTCCTTGGGGATTTTGACAATCATGGTCACTTGACCTTTTCCCTCATTGGCGCGGCACTGTACTTCTTATGATGCTACTTTTGATAGCCGTTCTTCAGTCACTCCTAATGAAGTGGACGCAACCCTCTGTCCCCTCAAATCCCCCTTCCAGCCTTGATATCTTATCCTCTATTTTCCACCAGCGACAGTGGCGAGGTGGGTTCTGACAAATGGTCTTTCTACCATTCCCTTGCTTAATTCGAAAAAAAAACAAAGAAAAAAAAAACAAATATACATATCGGTCATGGGAGAAAAGGACTTAGGTCCCTGTCATGCCGACATATTCTTCGAGAAAAGGTGAAAACACCCTCGGGAATAGGGGAAAACCAAAAAAAAAAAGAAAGAAAGAAAAAAAAAGACAAAAAAAAAAGAAAAACAAATCTGTTATAAGAGAAAAGGAAGCAATTCCCTGTCATAGTAGGCCTTGTTCCAAGAAAAGGTGGTAAACACCCTTGGGCGAGAAGCTGGCTGTGGAAAAGGTGGTAACACCCAGCAGTCCAGAAAGTGGATTCATTAATTGATATCCCCAGAATCCAATTTCGAAGCTACCTCCCTTGGTACGCTTTTTCCTGGGTCTTTCTGCAGAGTGTCTACCTATCCTCTCGCAGACGACATGTTCCTATCCAATACAATATTCAATTTGATGGCTACCTCCCTGGGTATGCCTCTTCAGCGAAACTGATGATGCAATCTTCATCGACAACCCCTTGAGTGATGTGAGCTTTCATCCTAACCGGATGGGGAAGTGAGTATGGTTGCCCTCTATCATTATCCACAGAGCGTGAGACAGAGGATGGGGCGAGTGACCAGTCTTTTCCCTTCAAATCAAATGAGAGGTGAGAAGTGTGAATGAAGTGTTGCATGCACGGGATGTGCCTCTCAATGCACAAAGCACAATTTGTTTTGTGCACTGCACCATAAGGCTCCCTGGCCTTCCTTCTCGCACCGTATGCCGGCACAGGGCGGGATGCACAGTTGCACCATCAAATGCGCACAAGGCATACAATCTTTGCACAAGTGACTGTGAGGATTACATCAACGGGTTTCAGGAAAAGGCTGCCCTTCTGTATTTATCACCAGAGCGTGAGACAGAGGGTGGGATGAGTGTGACTGGAGTTTCTTCAATCAATTAGCGAGAGGTGAGATTGAGGGATGTTACGGCTCCCTTGCCTTCCTCCTTGCACTTATGCCAGACGGGTTGGACGCACTAATGCACCATCAACTGTGCACCCTAGCATACTCCTTCTACACCATTCCCCTATTGATTTCTCAACCGGGTACGAGATATGGATTTCCATACTTATTCCTTGAGTGATATTAGTCATGGGGCGAGTGACTGTTCTTTCATTCCACTTGAGTGACTGTGAGTTGAGTGCAATATCCCTCATCATCAACAACGCATTTCCTGCGATTCCTTCAATCAGCTACCTCCCTGGGTGCTGCCACGTGGTCCCTGCCATGACGTACGTGTGCTGAGAAGACGCCTTGGTACCTCCAGAAGCCGACAACAACACTGGACGTGCCATCGACACTCAACCTTGCTTCTTGACGAAATGGGCCAAGTTTTTCTAACCCTCCCTCTTTGGTTTCTTCGTGACAGTCATGTTTTAAGTGTGGGGACGTTAGTGGATGGTCTATGGCATGGTCCTAGGTCCCTGTTGCTCGGTTAATCCTATCCATTAAGGTCTTAAGTGTGGGGACGCGTCCCTGCGCGTCTACATTGTATATCGTCTGCATATGCCTTACCCTGCTCATGCATGTATGCCATGACTTGCTTTTACCCTAATGGGATCCCTTCCCACCCACCCGGTTATGTTCCACCCACCCTTGGGGCTGTTTCCTTGCAGTTTTCTTTCATTCCCTAATTTTGAGGTCCTGTCCTGTGAATGCATCCTACGTTTACCGAAGTCCCAATCCCACCTTATAGCCCTGTTCCTCTCTTTGAACTGACCATTTTTCCTTTTTACTACCCCTGTTCCGGTGTACGGGTTTTGAGTTATTAATTTTTGAAGCATTTTGTGCAAATTAGCCGGTTTTCCATGTGAACGCGCTTTGCTTGCTTCGGAACCGTGATCTAACGTCATAGCCCTGCCAACCACTTTTCCCCTGATATTTTTCCTTTTTACGCCGTGTCATTTTGATGCATGGTTTGTCCAATATTAATTTTCCGATTTTTTTAAGACCTTTTCGTGCGTCTTTTTGACCTTTTTCCATGTGAACCTGCCCTATTTGCATTGGAATTCCAATTTGATGTGCCAGCCGTGTCCCTTGCGTCTTCCCCCACTTTTTTCCTTTTTTCTCCTCCCTCTTTTGACTTCTGGATTTTTACTTATTACTTTTTCAGTGAGTTTTTGGGTGTATTTTTGGAGTTTTTTGCATGTGAACCCCTCCTACTTCCACCGGAACTGCAGTTTAACGTGACCATCCTGTGCCATCCCTTCCTTGGACATTTTTCCTTCTTCCTGCATGTCATTCCGGTGAACGGTTCGTCCGATATTAATTTTCGATCCCATTTTCGGGTTTGTTTTTTGGGTTTTTCCCATGTGAACGCGTCTTATCTCAGTCGGAACTATGTTTTGCTGTGATAGGATTGTCGAGCCCGTCTTTCTGCACAGTTTTCCTTTTTTCTGCACCTCATTCCGATGCACGGATTTTTCGATATTAATTTTTAATTGCGTTTTTGGTTCATTTTTTGTGTTTTTTGCACGTGACCGCCCTTTCCCCCCCCGGAACCTCCGTCATATATTTTCCTTGTTTTCCCCCGTCGTCTTGCCCACTTTTTGTTTTTACGCTATTTCGTTTTGACGTCCGGATTGGGAGATATTAAATTTTCTTTACTTTTACGTGTTTTCATGCGACTCGTCCCACGCGTGAACGCGCCCGTTTTCAATTTTACGCGTCTTCACGCGCCCCGGTCGCATCCGCGTGCCTCGTCCCCGCATTCGGGTGCCTTTCAATCCCATCACGGCAAATTTTTTTTACCCCCGCCCCGCGCACGCGTGCGGGACAGGGGGGTACGCCTCTTTTTTGGGCCCTACCCCTACTCCACCCCTTGGGCACCCCCCCTATGCCCTACCCTACCCCCAACCCCTACCCCTACTCCACCCCTTGGGCACCCCCCCTATGCCCTACCCTACCCCCAACCCCTACCCCTACTCCACCCCTTGGGCACCCCCCCTATACCCTACCCTACCCCCACCTCCTACCCCTCACCCTTTCCCCTAGCCCGTCCCTCCCCACCATAACCGTCTCCCACCTACCCTCCACCTCCTCCTCTGCGTCCTCTCCTCTTCCCCTCCTTCCCCTCCACCTTCTCCCTCCCTCTCTCTTGCCCGCCCCTCTGCAGCGCCCTTGCAGCCGCCTCCAGGCCGTTCGACGCCCGCTTGCGCCACCCTCTGAGCGCCCTCGACGCCTCTTCCACGCCGTTGGGTCGCCTGCCCCGCCACGACACCTCGTCTCCAGGCCGCCACGTCGACTACGCTGGCCCCCGTGCCCTCGTCGCCCTGCGCCCCGTTAGCAGCGCCGCCCTGACGAGCCCCTCGCCGCCCTACGCCCCATCAGCCGCCCGCCCCGCTCGCGCCGCCTCCTGCCCTGGACGCCAGCACACGTCCCCTCTGCCTCGCCGCCAGCCCATGACGCCGCCACATCCGCCGAAGTCGCCGTCGGCCACCCCTCGTCGGCCGCCCTGCAATATCCGCCACTGTTGACGCCGGAACCCGACGCCGCCCTCCTCCTCTTCCACCTCCTCCTCCTCCCTAACTAACCTAAGGTTAGTTTCACTAACCTAAGGTTCGTTTAAATAACCTAACATTAGGTTAACTAACTTAACCTAACCCCCCTAATTAACCCTAATTAGGTTAACTAACTTAACATAACCCCCCTAATTAACCCTAATTAGGTTAACTAACTTAACCTAACCCCCCCTAATTAACCCTAGTTAGGTTAACTAACTTAACCTAACCCCCCCTAATTCACCCTAGTTAGGTGCCTACCCCTACCCTACCCCTACCCCTAACCCTAACCCTAACCCTAACCCTAACCCTACTTAGGTTAACTAACCCCCTTTAGGTTAGTCTCCATTGACTTAGTCCCCCTGACTGACTTATCTGACTTCACCTAGACTAACCTAGTTCCATCTAACTAACTTGACTAGACCAGATTTGACTTACCTGACTTACCTAGACTACCTTGACTTAGCTGACTTACTTTCAACTTACTTACCAGACTCAGCTGATTTTTCCGATTTAACTGATTAATTAATTTCTAAATTAATTTCCACCTCATAAAAATTCGAAAAAATTTCTAAAAATTCCCTTCGCTTTTTGCCAATTTTTGAAAATTTGTCAGCTGGAAATTTCCACCCCTAAAAATTTCTGAAAATTAAATATTTCCCAATTTATCCCCCAAATTACCAACAAATGTAGAAAATTCATTTAAAAATAGTAAAAAAATTCTAAAAAATTCCCCTAATCCATCTTGACCCTTTTTCCTTCATTTTTCATTTTAAAATTCATTTTTCACTTTAAAATATTATCATACATGGTACCCCTATTGTTAAAAAAAAAAAACCAACACACGGAAATTAACCATACAACTCTCTATTTTATTTTCATACCCTAAATTGTGGATATTTCCTCCATGGCTGCATTTTCATTTTTTCCTTCATCACATATTCATGTGTTATATATCTTGATTTTATTATTATTATTAAAAAAAAAAAACCACAAAAAAAAAAAACAAAACAAAACCAAACAACAAAACAACTTCACAAACAAAAACCAACCATAAATAATCCCAACTTACAAAAAAAAAAAAAAAAACCAAAATCAACATACCCACTAAGGTGTTGTCTTTGTTGTTTCGTCAGTGGTCTTTACTTTTCTTTTACTGGATTCACTTCTTTTGGGGGACTCTTCCGTGCGCATTTAGGCATTACATACACACCCCTTCCAGGTATTTATTTTATGTGCTTTATTTATTTTCATTTCCCCCTTAATCACAAATTAATTGTTAAAATGAACTTTTTATTCACCCACAGTTTCCACGCGCCTTCGCGCTATACACACACATTCTTTTTAATTAAAATAAACTCGCCGTTCACTTCGCACGCGCTACGTGCGCTAAAGAGGCACTTTAATTTTTAATTAAAATGAACCAGCCGTCACATGAGCACGCGCTGGCAAAAAAGCGCTCCACATCACCTTAATTTGTAATCAATGAACTTGCATTTAGAGACCCAGTCTGGGTATCGAAGTCCGGGATTCGAAATAAAGCACCGTTTTAACCTAATAATTGGTAATTAAATTTATAATAAGGAACTGCCGTTTTCTTGCTAAGGTTTATCACTTAATAAAAAATCACCCATTTCTTAATAATTTCTTAAAATCAACCCTTCATTCAATTAATTCCCCCTCACTGCACTTAATTCCCCTTTTTAACGAACCGTTTCGTGGGATGGGTATGCGCCGTCATTGGAGTTATTTCCATGGTAAACACTGGTTTATCAACGATGTAGTCTTGATATGTGTTGGATGTGGTATTATTTTGGTTTCCTGTCTTTGTTACGGTTACGGGTATGGTATGCAGTTTTTTCTTTTATTGCCTGATACGGGGTTCCGGGTGTTTGTCTGATGCATAGCATGAAGCTTTCGGTCGCATATGTCTCGAGGTCATGTCGAATTTTTTCTAGGCTGTGGTTTGCTTGGGGTTAGTTGGTCGAGTCACGTTTTATTGTGTTGGTTGTTCTCTTATCCTTGGTTTTTTGTCTGTTGCTTTGCAGGCATTCTCCTTGATTGTCTGTGTTTGTGGTGTGTGTGTAACCATCTGAATGGTGCCTTCTCATGCTCCTCCCCCTATCCAGTACGTCCCATTAGTTAGTAGGGATTACTCTTCCCTACTTACTTTTGAGCCTCTCACGAAGGCGGGACTCGCTGCTTTTGTGGCTACTTCTTTTCCATTGCTTCCAGAGGATCCGTCGTTATGTGATGAGTTTCTGGCCTCTTACAGCAAGAAGACAGGACTAGTCCAGGGAATTTCTATGACTTTGACTCCTCGAGGCTTAGGGAAGGCTCTATCTCTACCCTCCAAAGGTGAACCTTTTGTTACCACTCGTCAGCTTTTCTCTAATGAAGAGATTCTGAAGCTGTTGCAAAAGCAGACAAGGGAAATGCTGGATGTTAAGAAGGTGATCAACTCTTCAGGAGTTTCCTTTTCCATGATCACTGATCCCGTATGGAAGACGATCTGTCAGTTTCTCCAGGACAGGTTTATGCCTGCCAAAACGCCATCCCAGTACCTGTCCAAAGAGCTTTTTACAGCTTCCAAGATGGTGTTGAAAGGAGTTGCTATTGATTGGAGCACTTACCTCCTCACTAAAATGGATCAACATTTCGTCAAAGTCACCAGGGGTAATGTTACCAATGTCACATATGGATCATATTTGTCTGCCTTCTTGACCTATTCAGGTTTACCGAAGACTGTGCCTCCACCTCCTCCATCAGATCCTGTACCTCCTCCTCCACCTTCCGATGAGTCAGAACCCATTGACATAGAGGATGATGATTCTCCGCCTCCCCTGGTCATCCAGCGCAAACACTTGAAGAGGGTAGCGGATAAAGCTCCTTCAGTACTTCCTTCCGTGCCCATTCCTGCTACCTCTGGCAGTGATCTCCCTGGGTATCTCACTTGTAATAACCTATTCAGAGCACATCGCGAAGGATCATTAGAGATCTTCGTTCCCTCCCTGAACAGTCTAGTCTCAGGAGATGCCATTCCTTTCCTGTGTTCCATTGAGTTGTCAGTGACAGCCTGTGTTCAACAGCTGTATGCGTCTTTTTATGAAGAACTCATGCAGTCTAAGGACCAGTTGCATAAGGCAACATCTGAGTTAGCTTCTGCTAAGGATACCCTAGCAGATTTGTTTAAGCAAATGGAACAACAAACCCAACTGGTTGCCACCCAAAGCGATGAGATCTCTTCTTTGAAGATCCAGTTACTAGAGGCTCAATCACAGGTTACTAGCCTTTCAGAGGAGAAGGAGAGGATGTCCAGAGAAGCGCAGGAGTTCCAAGCTATCTTAGATGACAAACTTTCAGCTTTACAGATTGCTAATGACACAGTGGCATCCCAAGCCTCCCAAATCCAGCAGTTGCAAGATCAACTGGCAAAATCCCGCTCTGTTCCTCCAAGCCCTAATGTTCCCTTGATTCCTTCTCTTTCACAGCAGGACTTGGCTGCTCTTCAGAGACAGGCTACTTTGTGCCCTCTATTCCAAGATAAAGTGGAAAGATTGCAGTCCAGAATGGACTTATTATGGTCTACATTTGAGCAGTTTCAGGAATATGTCTCACCAGACCATTCTTTCTTTGTCCACTACCAGTTACAGAAGTTGGTCTTCTACATGAAGCTTTCCACGATGGATTTATCTCTTCCAGAGGATGGATGGAGTGGGGCTTGGTCTGCTGAGTTGTTGACAGAGGTAGTAAGAATGGTGTTTGAAGATTCTGTCATGCCAGATACCATGTTGATGTCATACATGTATCTACGAGGAGACTTGTTAATTTCAGATGAGGTGGATATGGCATGGTATGTGGGGGATGTGGTCTTACAGGCTATTTTGTATGTCAACCATTTGGAGTTGCGCATAGCTGACATGTTCCAGAGTTACTCCTCCAAAGTGGCTGATTGTCATGATAATTCGTGGCATCCCATGATTGATTCTGTGGTCCCGAATCAAAGACAAAACACAGCTCTTACCTCTGCCCAGAGTACTAATCAACTGAGGATGGATCTCTTAGCCTATCTTTCAAAGCATAATCCGTTTGATGCTACCTTCTTTGATGCCTATCATAGATGATCTCTCTTAGGACCTTCTGTTCCTACCCTCCTCTATTACCAACAAATGGCTCACCGCTATGCTATATATCTTTCCCTTTGTCAATCTAATCCCGCAACTATTTTACCCCTTCTTTTCCAACCTTCATCTTTCCCTCAAATTCCCATTTTTACATACTGTTCCTTTATTGAGGATAGGGTATTTTCCCCTTCTCCACCCTATCCTTCTCCATCCATTCATGTACCCTCCACATTTCCTATTTATCAGTTAACACCCTTCCTTAGTGATTCCCTCCAAATTTCTGCCACTCCTTCTTTAACCTTTTCTTCCTTTTATGATTTTTCCTATCCCTCACTTCATCCACTTTTCCTTATTCCATTACCCTCTCCTAACACTTCTATATCTCAACCACCTCAGTTGGTTAATGACTATGACCGTTTGATAATCAGATTTCCAGAAGAAGGGGATGGAGTTCAGATGATTCCCTTACAGGACCTCAGATCAATTGGCCAGTAATTCTAGGAGAATGGACAGCTTCCAGTCAAGCTTATCAGAACTATGTTTATTTTGCTCAGTAGTATTCACAGTCTGCAGATCCCTCAGTGAGATTAACTGCTCACTTTGCTTGGTACCTGGCGTATATGCATAGACACTCTCATAATGATTCCAAGCATATTCCAAAGTTGTGCATGAATATCAATGTGAGCATTGGTTCCCAGCAACTGGATATATTGTATTTTCATGCCCTTTGTTTGCCTAGCAGATACTTGGTCCTGTTGGAAAGGATGTGCTGTCTTCAGTTTTTTCAAAATCCTCCCAAAAACTTTGTAGATGAATCCTTGTCTATGGATCGTTTCCGACAACATCAATCTTTCAAGAGGGATCATCTTCATTGATACCTTTCCAATGTATGGTGGAATCTTTTTAATGAAAATCTCTCTTTTTGGAGGAGTCATTCAGATGGTTGTGTTGTGTATTAGTGTTTGTGTTGTGAGTTCATTTATGTCAAACGAGCGTGGTGGTTTTCTATTGGATTGGATTTCGTGTGCGAGCTACATTTTGGAGAATTGTGGTGTTGGGGTCGTGGTTGCAGAGTTGAAGCTGATGCAGATGAAGAAGAAGCAAACTCTTATATCCTTTACAAATTTTTTGTGATTTTTAGTTTGATAAGAAGTGTTACTGTATAAAGGGTTTTCCTTTCTTTGTATTTTTATATTAGATACAGGTTATAAGTTGGGGTCATGGTGGATGGATTCTTTTTGACGAGATATTGAAGATCAAAGTTGCTATTTTAAATGCACTTGTATTCCCTTTTTCCTGGGTTGTGCGGACGCTTCCTTATTAAGTGTGGGGATATGTTGAGTGCTGAAATGACTTGTTTTTTGGCTGATTTTCGTTGTTTTTGAGAGCTGAATGGTTGATTTTATGAGATGATTGATTGGTTTGGAAGTGTTTTGAAAGTGTTTTGGATGATATTGATAGTGTTTTGGAAGTTCATGATGTTTATTGGTGGTTCTGTGATGTTCTGATAGGTTCTGATTGGTTCTGTATACCTTCTGTTTTGTTCTGTTTTGGTCTGTTTTGTTCTGATTGTCTTCTGTAAAGAGGGATGGAGTATTGATTGATGAAGATTGAGATATTGAGAAAGCTTATTGAATGGTTTGTGAGAGTTTGGAATGGTTTGAGAATGAGTTATGTGGTTTTGATGATCTTCTGTAACCTTCTGTAGGTCTTCTGTAGAGCTTCTGTCTCTGTTCTGTTCTGTACTGTAGCTGTTCTGGTACTGTTCTGTGACTGTTCTGTATGCTTCTGTATGTGTTCTGATGGATGAGAGTGTAGCTTGGGAAAGTTTTCTAGCCTTGGAAAGAGGTGAATACAAGTGCAAAAGAGCTGGAAGAAGTAGCTGCTAAAGACTCAAGTGAAGACTAGAGTGAAGTGACAGTAGTGAGCTATGAAAGGATACTGTAGTGGCTCTGGTGACTCTTCATATTAGACATACCTCTTGGGAGGGGTATCCACGACCTAAGGGAGATTATTGAGAGTGATTTTGAGAGATTGTAGTGAGGATATAATATATTATTGATAGAGAGAGAGAGAGAGAGAGAGTCAGAGATAGCCAATTCTACTCAAACAGAGTGATTGTATATGAGAGATTGAGAGAGAAGATTATGAAGATATTAAAGATGAATACTATGTGATGTATTTCCATTCAAAGATGGTGTATTCCTTTGCTTTCTTTGTTCCATTGATGGATTTTGTGAAGATATTGAAGAATATGATTGATTCTATCAAATTTGTGGGAGATCTACATGATGCTGTATGAAGATTTGTTGTGCCTGGTGTTCTTTTCTTCATTGTGATCATATGAAACATGATAAACAAGCTTGTTTCATATGATCACAATGAAGAAAAGAACACCAGGCACAACAATCTTCATACAGCATCATGTAGATCTCCCACAAATTTGATAAATCAATCATATTCTTCAATATCTGGTCACCGAACGTTGCATCCAATTCCAAAATATGTTCGCCCGGTTCCTAGCTATTTGGGGTGAATCTTCGGTCACCTTGTTTGGCATCCAGCTTCCAAGATCAAATGGGTTCCCTGGGGGGGTCAGAGACGTGACCAGGGCACCCAGGACTGTGGCCTAGGTGAACCACCTTCTATTCAAGCTTTGGTGCTCTGGTTCGATTCTGGGAATCGGATGGGTTGGTCCGACTTTGGGAATCAGACGGGTTGGTCCAACTCTGGGAATCGGATGGGTTTGGTCCGATTCTGGGAATCCGATGGTCTGGGTCCAACTCTGGGAATCGAACGGGCGGGTCTAGTCTTACTTTGGTCCGGCTTCCCTTAGTCGGACGGGGATGATCCGACCACTGCAATGGGTCGAGTGACTCAAGTCTGGGACTCAGACACGTGGCCCGACTTGGTGGATTGGTCCGATTGTGGGAATCGGATTCAACTGGTCAGATTTTCAACTATTCCGACTCTCGAAATTGGACGGTCCGATTCTGGGAATCGGATGGACTGGTTCGACGGCGCGATCGATGGCCCACAAGTTGTGCACGGTGCCTTTAGGTCAATGCCTACTCTATCAAATTGTGCCGCGCTTTCCAAATCAATGTGAGCAACATAGGGAAACGTTTGGCATACCTCGAAGCAATGGGACGCTCGATCGGTTAGTACTTCATGATCTCCCGCAGCTCTCTCCCTCTCTCGCTCTCTCTCGGGCTTCCAGTCTTACAGTCGTCTCAGAAAACAAGGTGTCAAATGTGGGTACCCTAGTCTGCTAGGCCCCGTATTACCTCCCTCAGTCTGTTGTAGACTTAGAGACTAATCTCATACACTCCACCAGCCAGATGTTTGAATCTGTGTCCCAACTTCCCTGTCTCCACTAACAACAGAACCCTTCTGTTCCCTTCTTTTTCCTATCCTACCGTTAACCTATTGCAACATAAAACAGAAACATAAAATAAAGACAGATGGTCCTACTCTACATTTAGCAGAAAATCAAAATACTTACTTGCTCCAGGGATTAAAACCTCCTAATCCTCCTAACTATCTCGAGCACCAGTTCAAGCTGCAAACCCTACTGCGATGCTTGATACGATGCGCGTGGCGCTCAAGGATCGATTCCATTGGTCTCGGCACGGAATCAAAATGTAGGGGAGCTACGTAGCTCTACCCCAAGACCTACGGATCACTTATTGATCAAGCGTTTCAAGTCGAGCTGCCATGGCTACCTCTCACATAGCCGACACACAATGCCTACCTTGTGGGTGTAGTGAGCTTACCTCCATGCCAATCAAGTTACCTCCTCTCCCGCGCACTTCGATAGCTCCACGATCTAAGTGCAAGCTTCAAGCATGCTCCATCCTCAAGCTCCACTCTCCAAGCTCCATTGCCACGAGCAAGACAAGAGAAGAGAAGAGAAGAGAAGAAGAGAGGAGAAGATGGAGAGCTTCTCCTCCCTGGTCCCTTACCCTCACACACTCACTCCCTCACACTCTCACACTCCCTCTCTCAAGCACAAGCTCAAGCAAGCAAGAAGAAGAAGAAAAAGAAGAAGAGGAGAGCCACTTTTAGCCACACACAAGAATGAACTTCTCATTCACTTTTGAACTTGATATACATGCCCTACTTTTTGGGCGGTCATCCCCACTTTTTACATGGCCGGCCATTAGCCTAGGCCCTCTTTTCCTATTTCCCACCATTCTAACTTATCCTGTTCCCACTAATGCATACAATTGGCACAAGAGTGAGCGTGACACTCTTTTTACAAGGATTCGGGAGCGCCTCATTTAATGGTGCACTTTTACTCTTTTCTTTTCTCGAGGTGACATCGTCATTCAGATTTTCAGATTCTGATCTCCATCCATGACACCTTTTCCTTCCTTTGTCTTGTGCCTTCTTGGTTGTCTCCTTCTTCCATTTTTCCCGCACTTCTGCTCCATTTTTCGTTCCTCTGTGCTGTGATAAACAGACGTGACTTGAGATGGGATCTCGCGGCCTGTGTACTAGTCTACGTGCAGAACTTGGAATAGTGATCTTATAGATTGCTGGGATGGCCTTAGGGCATGAGGTTGGATGTAATCCGGAATTATGATAAATAAAGAACAGATGCTTGAGGAAAAGGAACTTGCTTGAGATTGTTTTTGTGTTAGTGCCTAAGTTATGTAAAGGAACCTGTGATTAATTGGTTTTAATTAAGGGAGCTGATTTTGCATATCAAAATGTAATGTGTTAGCTAATTAGATAACTAAAGCAAACTGAGGAAAGTGCGATGGACGTGAATCAGGTCCGTCCTATAGAAGGGTGGTCCCGTTTAGCTGGGAACTTTTCTCAAATGATGAGATGATAAGACAATGAGGACCTAGAGACTTGCCGGTAGGTAGGAACCCTGACCTCAGGTTGATCCCAAGAGGGAACGACTGGACTCTTCCACTCGGGGCAGACTAGGGAAGACCTAGATCGCAAACCCTGCGTCATTCCCTACGAGTGCCAGGCGGAGCCTTCTAGACCCTCCTCCCAATGGGCTGCTAAGACATGTCCCGCGGACATACGGGCACGTTACAGTTGGTATAAGAGTGAACCAACGGAATCTAATATTTACAAAGGAACTTAATGGTGGAAGCAAAATAGAGCAATGTTTGCCGTTGAGAACATTTCCTTACTTACTTATGGGTGCTGGGCTGCAAAGTCATGAAGCATGGAACAAATTCTTGGTGTTTCAGGTTATGTTTATGATTGCAATGCGTGCTTCGGATTATCGACGAAGGCTAGGCATGATGAATATTCTAGACCGCATCTACAATCCTTCACCCCTGTACGTAGAACGGAGATGGACGGGAGAATCAGGAATATATTACATAGGAGCCCACCAACTTGTGTACCTTCAGACCAACTTGAAGAGAATCAAGTGGATGGAGGATTTAAAGATCGTGAAGCAGTTCATCTTTGTCGAAGCTCACTCAAACGCAACCCTGTACGTTGGCAGTCGGCAAGTCAAGCATAACAAATATGTGTATGATGAAGTGACTTGGGTGATCCCTGCCGACATAATCAAAGTGCTGGGCCGTTATGAGAAGAAGGGTACCAAAGGAAGGGATACCCCAAGCTTCCTATGACATATCGATTCTTGAAAATCCATGACCCCTCTCCATACTATTACTCAGTCCTTGTAGCCAAATGTAACACAATCCTATTTTCCCTAAATTGATGTGCCAATCAGCTTGTTCTACTTTTCCAAAAGAAATGTACTCAAAGGGGCTATGCCCTCATGAATGAATATGATTTTTATTACTGTCTGTCATGGCTGTAAATGTTGGCAAAGGAGTTAAGTGACTAGGTCACTTGGCTAAAAGCTGTACTGGATATATTAATGTAATGTGAGAAACGTTTGGTAAGTTTTTTTAACGTAAAGAATCTTATTGCCCAGGCGCAACCCCAAGTGTAGGTTCCAAGTCCGACCCCTGCACTAAGTATAGCTGTGATTCAAGGAAGAAGTTCCTTCTCAAACAAATCAAGCCACCTGAATTCAATGGTAAGGGAAGGACTGTTCAAACTGATGCTGAGGTCTGGATTGAGTCCATGGAGGACTATTTTGAGGCAGCAGGAACTGCACCTGCTAACCAAGCTATGCTCGCCAAATTAAAGCTTATCGGCAAAGCAATACTTTGGTGGAAACAATGGTGTAGAGACCAAGGGATCTCGGAAGGGGCAGTCACTTGGGAGAAGCTTAAAGAAGCTGTGCGAGGGAGGTATTTGCCACCTGCCTATCGCACATAGAAGATGAACGAATTCTATGAATTGAAGCAGCTTGGACTATCCCTTGATGCATATTATTCAAAGTTCGTCTCTCTCTTAAAGTATGCGCCACAAATGGATATGACACAACAGGTGTCAAAGTTTTGTGCTGGGTTAAATCCACCCATAAACACCCGCTTGGAATCAATGCAGCCAATGGACCTACAAGATGCACGCATTCGAGCTACACCAATAATATACGAGGTGCAGACCAAGCCAAGGAACAATAGGACTTGGTCTTACGGGGATCAAAACAAGGGAATGTATAGATCTCAGGCTAAGAGAGCGCAGGGCCAAAATCAGGGACAAAGGAAGAAAGCTAGGACCAACGCTATCAACAACTTTGTTCCTACACAAGGTAATGGCTCCAATCTCTGTTGCTTCCATTGCAACGAGCCTGGACACTTCAAGAGGCAGTGTCCCAAGCTTAGCCGAGGACAATGCCAAGGGCCATTCCAAGGAGCCGCCCATGGCCAAGGAGCCACCATCATGGCCAGAGGGAGAACCTCCAGTATTGCCAACAAGGACTTGGGCAATGAAGAAGATCCATCCATGGATACTAACATTGAGAGGGCAATGGTTCATGCCGCTCTTCACAAGAAGGGTCCGAATCGCCAATTCTCAGTGATCCAAACTCCATCGGATTTGGAAGGTAAAAGCTTGAAAACCCTAATCTATTGTGGTAGTACACATTCCTTCATTTCACCGATCTGTGCAAAAAGACTAGGGATAACCACAATAGACACACCTACTTTACTTGTGGAATTGGCAAATGGTCGCGAGGTCTCTTGTACTAGGCAAACTGCTAAGGTGAAATTCCTACTGGGTGGGAAGCCGACTTCGGTGAGATTCAGGGTAATGAACCTAGGTGTCCACGAATGTTTGCTCGAAATGGATTGGCTAATACCCAATGATGCCCACATACACTATGGAAAGGGCCAAGTCTCCTTTCCAAATTTTGAAATGGAATTAGTTACAACTCAAGGAGAGGCTGGTAAGCCAAAAATTCAGCTCGCAAAAGCAACACGGATAATAAAAGGAGTTAGGAAGGGTCTACCTGTTTATCTGATTAAACTAAATAAACTAGATCAGAATTAGGAATCTGGGGAAGAACCTTCTTGGTTAAGGGAATACATAGACGTATTTCTTGAAGAGCTGACAGAACTTCCTCCTAAAAGGGAAGTCGTCAAACTAGCGCCAGGGGCTGCACTAGTCGCAAAGAGACCATATACGATGTCTATCCCAGAAGCGATTGGAATTGAAGGAGCAACTCAAGCAATTGTTAGACCAGGGCTATATCCATCCTAGCACTTTGCCATGGGGAGCCCCAGTGCTATTCTAGAAGAAGAAAGATGGAACGCTTCGGTTGAATCAATCGACCATTAAAAACAAATACTCCATTCCAAGAATAGATGAACTTCTTGACCGTCTTCAAGGTGCAAAGATCTTCTCTAAAATAGATCTCAGGTCTGGATATTATCAGATAAGGGTCAAGGAAGAAGATATCCCGAAGACTGCATTCAGCACAAGGCATGGACACTTTGAATTCCTATTGATGTCATTCGGGCTGACAAATGCTCCAGCTACGTTCAACAGGTTAATGCAGGATATCTTTAGGCCCTATCTTGATGACTTTGTACTCGTCTTCTTTGACGATACCCTAGTCTAATCTAAGCAAGAAAAAGATCATGAACCCTAGCTTTGCATTGTTTTTGAAACAATGAGAGCATACAAGCTTTATGCCAAGAAGAAGAAGTGTGCATTTTTTAAGCGACAGATTGAATATCTAGGATTCATTGTATCAGCGGAAGGAATTTTAGTGGATCCGAGAGACATTTTGGAATGGCCAACACCAACTTCTGTCAAAGAAATACGTAGTTTCCTTGGGTTGACCGGATGGTACAGGATCTTTATCAAAAACTATGCTTTGATTGCAGCTACTAAAGAAGCAAGTAGCAATTGTATGGTCACCTGCTGAACATACCAACTTTGAAAAACTAAAGCAAAGCTTGGTATCAGCACCCATCCTGAAACTTCCTGATCTTAGTAAGGAGTTTGAAGTGGTAACTGATGCTAGCGCACTTGCCTTAGGATGTGTGCTTATACAAGAAGGTCATCCCATAGCATACTCTTCAAGAAAACTGAAGAGCCATGAAAGGAATTATGCCACCCACAATCTGGAGCTGTTGGCTGTCATCCATACTCTCAAAATTTGGAGACACTACTTAATGGGTAACAAATTTGCCCTAGTGATAGACCACAAGAGTCTTAAATGGATCTTCACCCAGAATGAGCTCAATATGAGGCAATGTCGATGGATTGAAGTGCTCGAGGAATATGATTTTGAAATCAAATAGAATGTAGTTGCCGATGCACTCAGTCGCAAGGCATTTCTAAATTCTCTGATTTTGCAAGATCCATCAACAGCAAAATCTATAGCCACAAAGGTATCAATTCCAAACAACCCAATTCTTGAGCTAGCTAGAGAAGAGGCATGTCATGACCCAGTCTATCAGAAATTGCTAAGGGAGATCCCCATCAAAGACCAAGACTCGAAGCTAAAGACAAAGTATCAAGAATTCTTTGTTAGTAGTGGACTTGTCTACTTTAGGACAAGATTATGTATCCCCACAAGCCAATCTCTCAAGAAGAAGATACTTTGGAAAGCCCATGACTCCCCTTTCTCAAGACATCCTGGCTATGCCAAGACCCTAAGAGCTATTATTGGGATAGGCTCAAAGGTGACGTTCTCAAATATGTCACGGAATGTTTGTCTTGTCAACACATTAAGGCAGAACATGTCAAAATGCCAGGGAAATTGCAACCACTTGACATTCCCCAAATGAAATGGGAACTTATTAGCATGGACTTTGTTGTTGGCCTACCCCAAGTTCAGGGAGGATAAAACTCTATTATGGTTGTAGTAGATATGCTCACCAAGGTTGCACATCTTATCCCTGTCAAGACGAACTATAAAGCCTCAGACATCGCAAGATTATTCATTAAGGAGATATTCAAACTACATGGGTTACCTAGAAGAATCATTAGTGATCGTGACTCTCTCTTCACATCACACTTCTGGAGGGCTATCTTCGAGGCCATTGGGACTCAACTCTGTTTTAGCACAGCTTACCATCCCCAAACTGATGGTCAAACAGAATGAGTCAGCCAAGTCATTGAAGATATGCTTAGGGCACACTGCTGTCGCGAACCCAAAAAGTGGATTCAATATTTGCCACCCAGTGGTTGAGTTTTCCTACAATGCTTCTTACCAATAAAGCATTCATATGACCCCTTTCCAAGCATTGTATGGGCACGATTGTCGTACTCCTTTGAGCTCCTCGGATCCAACCTTGAGGGTTGAAGCTTCAAAGCAGATGCTGGAAGACATGGATGACCAAATCAAATCAATAAGACAAGACATACAAGACGCCAAGGACATACAGAAGGCTTACGTGGACTTGAAATGACAAGACAGATCCTTCGTTGAAGGTGATATGGTCTTCATTTGTGTACGCCCTAAAAAGAGTTCACTATCCTTGGTTGAGTACAAGAAGCTGAGTCCAAGGTATTGCAGACCTTATAAGATCACTAAGTGCCTAGGACCTAATGCTTACAGACTACAGCTGCCTGCAACCCTAAAAGTTCATAATGTATTTCATGTTAGCCTATTGAAAAAGTATCTACCTAATCCAAATCATGTACTTGATGATCAGCAAGTTGTAATGCCTAGCCAAGGAGTCCTTGAGCTATGGCCTGATAGAGTCTTGGATGCCTGGGAGAGGCATTTGAAGTCAAGGACCTTGAGAGAATACCTCGTCTAGTGGAAAGATTATGCCAAAGAGGATGCCACCTGGATGGATGAAGATACTTTCATCCAACACTACCCCCAGGTTCTCTCAAGATGAGGACATCTCGATTCCTCTAAGGAGGAGAGAATGTAAGGGGCATAGGAACCTCCCCATTAATATAAAAGAAAAATATTTTTTTCCCTTCAACTCAAATTTTTTAAATTTCCCCTCTCTCCCCGTCGACAGCAGTCGGGGAAGGAGAGAGGGAGTGGGAGTGGTGGGGAAGCATGCACCCTCCAGGTGGAGGGTGGTCATGCTAGCTAATCCCTCCCCTCCCCTATATAAGGGGAGGGATCCTCCCCTCCCCAGAGAAGAGGACTACGCCACCCAGCTGCTGCACAGCCCCCCTCGCCTGCACGCCATTCCCCTCCCGCCAAGACTCCAGGCATCACCACCCTCCTCAGTCTCCCAAACGGGCTTTCTCCCCCCTGGTGTGACAGTCTGCATCAGCAACAAAACGCTACCGACGACCCGCTCTACCACTCGAAATATTTCCCTCCCATGTGGTTTCGGTGCAGGCCATCCAGGCCTTTGGACCTAGTTGAACCCCCCCTCCCCCCCTCCCCTGGGCCTCCATTTAAACGGCCTCTCGCCGCTTGGCCCAGGCATTCGTTTTTTTTCCTGGATTCTTTTTACCACGGGTAAAAAGAGAAAAAGGAGAGGATAAGAAAGATAGAGAAGAGAAAGAAGGTGTGAGAGAGAAGGGAGGAGAGAAAGAAGGAGGAGGTGGGAAGGAGTAAGAGATAAGAAGGGAGGAGAGAGAGAGAAGAGAAAGAAGGGAAGAGGGAGAGAAGAAGGAGGAGGTAAAAAGAAGAGTAAGATAAGGGAGGAGGGAGAGAGAAGAGAAAGAAGGGAAGAGGGAGTGAAGAAGAAATGAAGGAGTAAGAAGAGAGAAGGGAAGAGGAAGAAAAGAAGGAATAAGAGATAAGAAGGGAGGAGAGAGAGAGAAGAGAAAAAAGGGAAGAGGGAGAGAAGAAGAAGGAGGGAGAGAGAGAAGAGAGGGAGGAGTGAAAGAGAAGGAGTGAAGAAGAAGGAGGGAGGAAAAGAAGGTAGAGGAAGAGGGGAGTAGAGGGAGAGTAGTAGAAGAAGGGAAGGATTAGGAGAGAGGTAGAGGAAGAGCAAGGAAAAAAGGAGAGAAGGAGGGAGAAGAAGAAGGGAAAGGAGTGAGGTAGAGGAAGAGGAAGAAGAGGTAGAGGAAGAGAGGTGAGAAGTGGTAGGGGAAGGATAAGAGGAAGGAGACACCCAAACCATTCTCCTGGCAATGAACTACAGTCGGCGATCTTCCAAACCGATCGTGTCTAACCAAAGCCGTTAAAATTCGGACTATCCAATCTCCGTGAGGGAATGGCTCCCAAAAAGAATGTCATGGGAAGCATAGGCGCTCAAGCCACTGAAAATGCTAGAGGGATGAGCGGAACGACCAACGCAACACCCACGAATCAAGCCCAGGTTTCAAGCATTAAAAAACTTAGTAGGACTTAATTCTCATGGAAGGATAATGTCGTGCATAAGGTTTTGCTTATACTAAGTTGCATGCAATGGTAGGGTTGAACTCACATAAGTTTTACTCGTCTAAAATGATAAGGTCATCACCTTACCTCACATGAAATGATAACTTCTACACACATAAAATGATAGGGTTATCATCTTATTTCACATAAAATGATAGCTTTTTAACCAGTTTAGTGGGCATGACTAGTCCTTTGGAATTCTTTTTCGTGATCATGGTTAAAAGAAACACATGAAATGCTAACTACTATTCATAAGTTACACTCGCATCATTGGAAAATTAAACCCTAGACTTCCATAGATGCAAGTCACATGTGATCCGGTGCATTGGAAATAAGTACTCATTGCCAAGAATAAAGGGAGTTAAAAGTGGTTTGGGGACAACTATACTAAATGCACAACGTGCATGATGGTTGGGAACTCCTGCATAGAACTACACTAAGAGAATCAGAAGGATCACAAGCATCCAAACCACGCATTGAAAATTTAAAAAATCAAGTGTTTCCATGTGTGTTAATTGAGTGGCGGGAATTAGAAATTATAAGATCCTTGGTTGGTTGCAAATAAGGCATGCCCAATTGCCTTGACTGACCTGCTAGTGCTTCAGTTAGGGACTAGGATACCCTAAGAAAGTATACGTCAACTTACTAAGACCATTTGTTTTTGTTGAAATTATTGTGATTTCGCCAAGTCATGGAAAGACCCAAGATCGGGTGTTGGACATCTAGGAAAAAGGAGTCACACCTTAGCAGTGGGTCACACAAACAACCTCTGAAATGTTCATGCTTGTACTTGGATACAGTACTTGAATTCTTTGCTCAAGGAACTAATTCAAGGAAAACACTTAATGCTTCAGGTTGAAAGCCTGGAGGGAGAGGCAGGAACAGTTACCTCCGACTATCTGCCTGGCCCTATCCAAGGGGGTTGTTAGCTGCGCCAGGTATATGGACCTAACCCGCCGTGAGAGGTCTCTCCGTGGGTACTGCTTGGAGCGGGAGGACACTTAGGTGCTAGGGGAGGCTCTGGCTATAAATCCCTTCCCTCCAGATCCTGTACAAGAGGCCGACGTGACTCGAGATGGGATCTCAAGGCCCATGTACTAGTCTACGGGCAGAACTTGGAACAACGATCTTATAGATTGCTTGGATGGCCTTCGGGCATGAGGTTGGATGTAATCTAGAATTATGATAAATAAAGAAGAGATGCTTGAGGAAAAGGAACTTGCTTGACATTGTTTTTGTGTTAGTGCCTAAGTTACGTAAAGGAACCTGTGATTAATTGGTTTTAATTAAGGGAGTTGATTTTGCATGTCAAAAAGTAATGTGTTAGTTAATTAGATAACTAAAGCAAACTAAGGAAAGTGCGGTGGAGGTGACTCAAGTCCGTCCTACGGAAGGGTGGTCCTGGTTGGCTAGAAACTTTTCTCAAATGATGAGATGATAAGACAATGAGGACCTAGAGACTTGCCGGTAGGCAGGAACCCTGACCTGAGGTCGATCCCAAGAGGGAATGTCTAGACTCTTCCGCTCAGGGCAGACTTGGGAAGACCTAGATAGCAAACCCTGCATCATTCCCTGCGAGTGCCAGGCGGAGCCTTCTATACCCTCCTCCCGATGGGCTGCTAAGACGTGTCCCGCAATTGGACAAACGGGCACATTGTTACATTCAACGAGCTGGTTGCATTGCTTATCCATGAGAAGGTTAAACTTGGCTTGGGTACAGGCTCTAGTAGTACAAAAAGCAAGGATGCAGTCTTTTATTCCAATCAACGTGGCCGTGACAGCCATGGTAAAGGCTATGGTTCTAGCAGAGGAGGCAAAAAAAATGCATCCTATGGAAATAATAACCAGCAGGGATCAAATGCAAGAGGAGATGGAAACTTCAAAGGCAAGGGGAGATCTAGTTCTCGTGGTAGATGCTCTTGGCAGTAGAGCAGTAGCGCCCATCTGACAATCCGAATAAGGATAAGGATTGTCATTACTATGGAAAGTATGGTCATATTACAAAGGACTATTGGAAAAAGTAGGGCAATCAGAAGGGCAAACAACATGGACACTTTGCTTCATCCAGTCATGCAAATGATGCTTCATGAGATAGACTGTTTGCCATACAGTATGTGAAAGACAGGGCTACTGAAAAATCCAGTGATGATGCAATATGATACATTGATTCAGGCGCATTGAATCACATGACCCCTCATGGTGATTGGTTCATTGACATGGTGGCTGAGAGAAATGGCTATGTATGCACATGTGATGACACGCATCATAGCATTGAGCATAAAGGCAAAGTGCCTCTTGTGATTCATGATGGCAGGAAGAAGCACTTACATGATATATTGCATGTCCCATCAATTACGAGGAACTTATTGTTTGTGGGCTAGATGATTGAGCAGAACTTGCAAGTTAGGTTCAATAAGCATGGGTGCTTTATTGAAGAATTTGGCAATGGATGCAAGTTGATTGCTTGCGGTCACAGGAATGGCAAGATGTTTACTCTTGATACCACTTTGCTAGAGCTAAATTTAGCTATGTTTGCTTGTGGTTCTGGCACTATTAGAGATTTGGAAATTTGGCATAAGAGAGTGGGGCATGTTAACTTGCAAAGGCTGCAAATGATGTAGAAAAAATACATTGTTACATTTTTATCCAAGTTTGTATATTCTGACATTGGTAATGTCTACAATGCTTGGTAGTTTGGTAAATAGTCTAGGTTGCCATTTGTCAAGCATGTAAGGCAGAGCACACATCCATTGCAATTAGCATACTCTAATGTCTGGGGGACCAACCCATAATGCATCTATGGGAGGCTCCAGGTACTATGTGACATGTATTGATAATTATAGTCACTACACTTGGGTGTATAATAGTGAAGGTAAAAGATGAAGTGCTGGCTATTTTTTAGCAGCTTAAGAAGCAGGTAGAGAAAGAGTTTGACTGCTATATCTCTTGCTTGAGATCAGACAGTGGTGGTGAGTATGTGTCAAATGCTTTTGACAGTTTTTGGCTGAAAATGGCATATGCAAGCAGCTTACCTGTAGCTATGCTCCACATCAGAATGGAGTGGCTGAACGTAAGAACATGGTGTTGATGGAAGCTACTCATGCAATGATGAATGAGAAAAGCATGCCATTGTATGATTGGGTAGAGGTTGTTATGATAGCCATGTACATTCTTAACAGGACTCCCATTGCGGGTATTCATGATGTGACACCTTTTCAGAGGCTGTATGACTACAAGCCAGATGTAAGTCACATGAAGGTATTCGGTTGCATAGCTTATGTGGATATCCTTGATGAGAAGAGGAGGAATCTGGATCCTAAAGCACATAATTGTCTTTCTTAGATATTCATAGGAGAAGAAGGCATACAAATGCTATGATCCCTCTACACGTGAGTGACACTTGTGAGCAGGGATGTGATTTTTGATGACATGGCCTCTTGGTATGCATCACCTATTGCAGTGCCATCTAATATGCCTTCTACACAGGTGTCTATAGTTGATTTGCAGCAAAGTATTGCATTGTTAGGTCCTATAGTGACAAATGTTTCTTCTTTTGTGTCTCCTTGGACAACTAGATTGAGGAGGACTGTAATACCATCCACTAATGACATTATGTCAGTGAGGGGGAGACATGATGTATTGGACAACAAAGGGAAGGAAAAATCCTTTGAGGATGCATTTGGTTTGATGATACCTAGTATCATGTCTTCAGACTATGACTTGTTGGCAATTTAGACAGTGAGCTTGGCATTTTGACTATCTATATGCTTGGCACGAGGCACAACAGGTACATTTCGCCTCATGAGAGAGGGGAATTGAGTAGTGCACCACAGATTAGATGCTTGTAGAGAGTCAGGTACCCTGTTGACAGGTTGACTTACAATGGTTACTTTGCAAAGCACTATGCTTATATGACAAAGGTGATGGAGATTAAAGAACCACGTACATATGCTAAAGCAATGAAAGATGAGCATTGGTGCACAGCTATGGATGAGGAAATTGATGTCTTGGCTGAAAACGAAACATGGGATCTTGTGCCACTGCATGCAAGAAAAAAGACCATTGGATGCAAATGGGTCCACAAGATCAAATGCAAGTCGGATGGCAGTGTTGAAAGGTACAAAGCCAAGCTAGTTGCTAAGGGGTATGCTCAACAATACAGATTGATTATGAGGAAACATTCAGTCTTGTTGCCAAGATGGAAACCATACACATAGTGATTGCATTGGCTGTTGCTAAAGGCTAGAAATTGCAGCAGATGGATATTAAGAATGCCTTTCTTAATGATGACTTGGCAGAGGATGTCTACATGGATCAACCCAAAGGGTATGTTCACCCTGATTTTCAGCATTATGTGTACAAGTTGAAAAAAGCATTGTATGGGTTGAAGCAGGCTCCGAGAGCTTGGCATGCAAGGATTAGTAACTACTTGCAAAGCTTGGGATTTACTGTTGGTAGCAGGGCTAATCATAGCCTATTTATGAAAAAGACCGAAAGTGGCTTGGTAGTGCTGGTCATATATGTTGATGATTTGATAATTACTCGGGATGATGACTTGGGCATACAACATGTTATGGAAAAGCTAAAATCAGAATTTGACATGAAAGACTTAGGTGATTTGAAGTATTTCTTGGGCATTGAGGTGGTCAAAGCTGAAAATGGTTTATGGTTGATGCAGAAGCACCATGCCATGGAAATGCTAAAGAAGTATGGCATGGCTGAATGCAAACCATTGGATACACCTCTTGAGCAGAATGCCAAGCTAGACATGAGCACTGGAGTTGAAATTGAGGATGTGACTATGTACAGGTGGATGGTCAGAAGTCAGAAGTCTGATCTACTTGACCATCACTAGGCCTGACTTGAGCTATGCTGTAGGGCTCATAAGCCAATTCATGTAGAAGCCCAGAAAGCCACATTTGGATGCTGTTAGGCATATTATGAGATATGTTAAGTCCACTATAGATTATGGGTTGTTCTATGTGAGAGATAAGCCATTGAAATTGGTTGGATATACAGATGTAGATTGGGCAGGATGCTCATATGACCATAGATCTACAAGTGGCTATGCTTTTGGCTTGGGAAGCAGAATGATTAGTTGGAGAAGCAAGAAGCAACCTATAGTTGCTTTGTCAAGTGTACTGAGGTTAAGTACAGGGGTACTGCATTGGCAACATGTGAGATTGCATGGCTACTCAAGCTTATGGCCTATTTGGACATACAGGAGGATGCTCTAGTGACTTTGCTATGTGACAATCTTAGTAATGTACTCCTGGCTATGAATCCAGTATACCATGCCAAGACTAAACACATTGAGGTACAATAACACTTCATCAAAGGGATGGTTCTTGCACGGAGAGTTGATCTCATGCATGTGAAGACTGATGAATAGGTTGTGGATATCTTTACCAAGTGTTGCGTAGGCTTTGAAGAGGGGGAGAGACTCACCACCGTAGATGAGCACCGAGAGCTATGGAGGTTCGAGAGGCCTGCAACATGTAAAGCAAAAAATCAATCGACTATCAAGTTTTGTGATATATATAATGCTTATATGTGCCAACATCACTCGATGCCACATCAACAAGAATGTGTGCCCACACATGTTAGTAAAAGTGCATGCCATGTGTCTGCCACACTATGGTCTCTTTACATGTGAAGAAATGAGTGAGACACCATGTAATCACTAGTGAGGCTCCTCGCATGTGTTGCAATGAATGCGTATGCAATCACCACGTGTGCAATACCTGAGGCTATAAAGAGCTGAGCTAGGAGCAAATTTGCCTCCCTATTTTTTTGCTCACTTGCTTCCTCTCTATTGCTCTACTGTCTCTCTCTCTCTCCCTCCCCCTTGACTTGTGTTGCTTGATCGAAACTGTTCTCACTCTCTGTCTTTAGGTGCAACCCCCATTGCACTCTCTTTTGGACTTCTATTATTTTGGTTTAGTAGCTTGCATCCCCCTGGTCCCCCTCCCCCGATCATTGGAATCATACAATGCAAGGAGGGGGGTTTCAAAATCTCAAGGTCCCCCCTCACATTGCACAATCCCCTCCTCCCAAGACAAGGACCAGCATAGTGTGAGAGGAGGGCTTTGAGATTTTGAATCCCCCCCTTGCATTGTGTGGTCCGCTCATCTCAAAACAAGGAGCAAAAAAATGAGAGAGGAGGGCCTCGAGATTTTGAACCCCTTTTCGCATGTTGTGCAATCCCCTCATTTCAAAACAAGGACAAGCACAACTTGAGAGGAGGGCCTTGAGATTTTGAACCCCCCCACAATGCAAGAGAGGAGGGCCTCAAGATTTTGAATCCCCCCTCATATTGTGCAGTCCCCTTGTCTAAAAACAAGGACCAATACAATGTGAGAGGAGGGCCTTGAGATTTTGAAACCCCCCTCCATTGTATGGTCCCCCTGTCCTAAAACAACCATCAAGGACTAGCACAATGAGAGGGGGGCCCTCAATATTTGAACTTCCACTCACATTGTGCTATTTTTCCATGTTCCCATCCCAAACCACCAAGGATCCACACAACATGATGGGGGGTCTCGAGATTTCGGACTCCACCCCCTCGTGCTATGTGGGTTCACCTCGCTACAAACCGCTAAGGACCCCCACAATGAGAGGGGGAGCCTCATGGTTTGGGTCCCCCTTTTCTGATTGACATTTCTCATATAGTTGTGTTTGCAGATATGGATGCTACACAGGTGGAACATATGGATGGGACTCATGAGCCTACAAGGAGTGAAGCCAGCAGTCCTAACATTGTAGCGCAAGAGCCTACTAGTATTGAAGGCACTCCTAGTGCTCTGACACAAGAGCCTAGGAGGAGTGGACATAGTCCTAAGGAGATGCTTGTAGATTTAGTTGGTTGAGTGGGACAAAAGCATCTGCTACCACAAGTATCCCATGTGTTTTCTATTGCTACCTCTGTAGAGCAATGGATCAAGGCCTCGCGAGTTTACCTAGAGGAACATGAAGTCCCTTTTTTGGAGTAGATGTCTGCTAGAGAGGTTTATATCAAGGGCCTATAGTATGTTCACATGAATGATGTCTTTGTTGATAAGCCCCAAAGGAAAAGGTTCTATAGGGTAGTGCTAAGGGTTCCTGAGGAGGGCATGAAAAAGGTAGATTTATAGTGTCCTACACACAATCAGACGTACTGTCTCATCAAGTACTTTCAAGGGTTTGTATGCTTTCTGTATGTGTTGCTAGGGGATGAAGGAAGAGAGCTTGTCCAAGTCCTAGAAAATAAGAACAACCCTGTGAAGTGGAGACAAAGGGAAAGCAAGAAGTTTCACAACTAGTAGAGGTGGCCAGTGAGAGGAAGCAAAGTGCTCAACTCAATGTTGAAGCTTTGAGAAGGGAGAACATAGAGGTGGTGGGTTCTATTGTTGAGAAAGAGGTTGAGAAGCATGTTGGTGAAGTTTCGATAGCTCTACTCCCCTCTTTCCCTATTGGCGAAAGGTAGTGTGTTCTCTTATCCAATATCCATGCCCTTTTTAACATCAAGGAGGACTACTACCTAGCCATTGTTGCACAAAATCTAGAAATAGATTCTAATCTTATTGTATCGAATTGGGATAAGTATCTACTTGTGGATTTAAATGTCAAGGAAATAGAACACCTCTTTGTAGTAGAGACTTTGACTATGATTTTCCTTCAGAGGAAGAGTTCGAGGCAAAACAAAAAAAATTGAATGTTTCTCACTTGGGCAGATCAAACAAGGACACCGTTGTCCCATATGATAGTTGTACGTAGTGAAAATCTAGCTCTCTTATAGGAAGAGGAGAACCCCACAAGGTATCCCTATTTCTTGGGTTGTTCACACATATTGTCATAAACTACACAACTCTTCGCCCATCTTTACTTCAAACCCATGCATAAAAGATTTTCCCAAAATAACATCATGTTAGCATGAATCCTGAACAAATAAATGGTAATCATCTTGACCATCTCCTATAGTCATCTTTATAACTGGATATGTTGCATAAAGCTCTCGTGTAGTATTATTGGTGGCTCTCATCTACCACTCATGCTCAACATCAACATGCCATTTTTCACTCTCATATATAGACTATGAACTATGACATTTATCTCTGAAGCAAAGCAATACATGGCTTTTCCATCTCTCCAATATTATTCACTATCCTTGTCGTTTCTCATGCCCAATGAATTCTAGAGAAATGACTGCAAGGAATCATCACAAGTGCATCATTCTCTGCATAGTGCGCTTCTATGCACTAGCTATACATCCTTCACAATCTTCATGCATTATGCATCTTCAACAAGAACACCATCATCATTCTTCCATGTTAGCTCCTCAATCATAACGCCCTAAATGTTTGGTTCTTTTGAAGTCTAATTTACCTATCGTCTAATTTATCTATCTCTTCCTCTTGATAATGACTATAATTTCCTCATGAAACTCTGTTCTTGAAATGCCCAAAACCTCTCCTAGAGTAAACTCAACCTTACTATTCAAGATCCTTTCGTCTAGCACTTTTTTAAAATCAATGGCCAAATCAATGTCTAAATCAAGCTTGTAACCTAGTTGTTTATTTGGTTTTACAGTCCCCTTCTTTAGTACATTCTCTTTTCTATGATTAGGCCTTGATTTAGAAGGTGGTGCCTCAAGCTCTCAACCCTTCCAACATTTTTAGAAGTGCTAGAAGCATCAACATCCCTCTTTTGTTCCTCCTCAACAATCACCTATGTACCTTGAGTTTTTGTTAAATATGCATAGAACGAGTATGTATCAACTAGAGAATTCCATGTAGTTTTTATTTTGATACACTTTCTTACATTAGATAAGTCACCTTGCTTCATTTATCCTTATTTGTAGTTTGCAATGCAAAAGACTACGAGTCTCTTTTTTTTTTGGTTTTTTCCCAATTTGAACATCATAAGTAGAAGCCAAAGTTTATTGCAAAAGGCTACCTTGTATGTGTTAGATAACATTTCCCATATTTCCAAAATACCAAATTCTATCTATGCATGTCTTTAAAGGCCTCACAGTCCTTGCACTCATGGTCAATGCTATTGCACCACATGCGTTTGCATATGCAATATTCCTACTAAAGCACTTCATATCAAGAAACGAATTCGGGCTTGAGGTGTTTTAAAAAAGTTACTCGCCGAGCTATCACATAAGCAACCACATGTAATTTTCTTAATATCGAGTATTGCATTAAATTAATTTCGCAATTCGACACGAGAAGATACCTCAATGTTCCTAGCCAACAAAAAAGCAAAGATGCCTCATAAATAATATTATGACGGCTTGATCATAATTTTTCCCGCATTATATTTGATTTAGTATTCCCAATTCCATTTAATGCATCAAAGATCACATTGATTTCATAATCGCAAGACAAATCGCAAAAGCCTGAATTGGTAGATGAAGAACGCGTAAGAATGAGCATGATATTGAGTAAGTTAAGTATTAAAGAGTATGGCATGACTTTATAAACTAGATAAGACATGAGGTAACTTGGCCAAAAACCACCAAATAAAGTTGTTTTGAAGAAAAAAAGACGTTTTTGAAAAAATAGGCCAAAATTCATGACTTTTTGACGCCTAGAGGGAGAGAAAGCAATAAAGTAATAATCCCCTGTTAGATATGATCAATGCCCCACCCTTATTAGGTGCCACCAATGATCCATGGTGCTCAAAGTTGTAAGGCCCCCATTATGAGGAGAAGCCAAATGTGAGCCCGGACATTGGTTGAGTCCTAACTTGTATATCAGATGAGGTCTATGTGATCGGATGGCAAAAAGGTGACCGATGTGGGTCTAATCTTTGGGTTAGATAGATGGTTAAGCTGGTAGTAATTCGAGGCGCATAGCATCGAGTTGCGGGTCATATGGTAGGTTGGTCAGGCCGACCTAACGACCTTCGCGGGCTATAAAAGCTAAACCCCTTCACAGCCATCTATCATTCATCTTTCACCCAGTCAGAGTTGTTGTTCCAACTAGCCTTAAGCTCTTCACCTATCTTCTGTCTAGATCACCATCTAAGCTTCACACAATGGAAGCGCACGGGTGGACAGAGCCATCTCTGTATCAGTTGTTTGGAGCTAAAGAATTTACTGATTCTCCTCTTATCTGTTGTGTACTCTTTATCTCTTTCTCAGATTCTGTTCGCTGCGCCGTGTAATTTTTACATGGTATCAGAGCCCAGGGGGCTCTAGAGATTAGAGAGTGTATAAGAGGCAAAGGTTTCAACAACAAAGAGGAACTATGTCGACTTCTGGAAGCGGTTCTGGCGCATCAGGAAGCGGTGCAGGAGGTGGTGCTACTGTACCAACTATTCAAACACTGAGGATTCGTCCACCAACCTTTAGCGAAGGCAAGTTAGATGGTACAAACTACACCTTGTGAAAGTTCAAAATTACAACTATCCTTGATTCTTATGAGCTTCTGGAGACTGTGCTGGGGACTGACACAGAACCACAGCCTACCCCCGACCCATCAAATTCTAGTGTGATGATTCCTCCGAATGCAGATCTTCTACAGGCTTGGAAATGAAGGAATGCACATGCATTGTGTGCCTTAGTTACAAGATGTTTTGATAGTTTGATTCAGCATACAACCAAAGCATCAAATGCTTGGAATGTACTGAGGACTCAGTATGAAACACAAAACCAAACAAGGATTCAAAACTTGGAGAATCAAGTAGCAGCGGAGAAGTTTGCTGAAGGAGAGATGGTTGAAGAATTCATCACTCGAATTAAGAATCTGCGCGACCAGATGGCTGGCGCTGGGATACAAAAGACTAGCGAAGAGCTAGCTCGGATGTGTCTTCAGATTTGTCCACAAAAGTTTGATGGACTAGTAACTGCCCTTAATACTCAGGTGAGACCTCAAGCTTTGACTTTTGAGGAGTTTTGTGCATTATTGATGGAGGAGGAGTTGAGGCCGAAAGCCCGAGAAGGAAGCAACAATGGAGATGCTGCATTCTCTGCCAATGCAAAAGGCAAAGGTGGTTCCTCCACCAAAATGATGGTGACAAAACAAAGAAGGGCGGCAAGAAGAAGTTTCAAGGAGAGTGCTTCTACTGCAAGAAGAAAGGACATGCAATTGCAGATTGTTGTGTCAAGAAGGCAGATGAAAAGAATGGTACCCTTAAAAGTAAAGGGAAAGAGACAGCCAATACGACTGAAGTAGAGTTGGAATTATTCATGGCGACCATTGAGGAAGTGTGCTCCTCGGCACAAGAAGAATCTACCACTGACTCATGGGTGTTGGATAGTGGGGCCTCCCGTCACATGACCAACAAGAAAGGTCTATACAGTTCTATGTAGCCTCTACAAGAATCCATCACTGTGACGGTTGGAAATGATGCTAAATACCCTGCTGCGGGCACAAGTACTATTTCTTTTGTTGCTACAAATGGTGAAGTCAAAAATCTTTCAAATGTGTTGTATGTTCCCGAAATCAGGAGAAATCTATTATTATCAATTGCTGCCATAACTGATCTTGGTCATGAAGTGAGGTTCAAGAAGACAGGTGCAAAAACTCTTGATGGTGCTGGCACAATTGTTGGCAAAGGAGAAAGAAGAAACAACCTGTATGAGCTAAGTGCTCTTATATATCCACCGCTGGAGTGGGCACAAGTAAGCTTTGGCATGAAAGGTTTGGACACATCGGATTTGCAGTGTTGAAGGAGATACAAAAGCAAGGTATGGTTGCTCACCTACCTACAATAACTGAATTGAAGGAACCATGTGAAGCTTGTATGATGGGCAAGCAAAAGAGAAAGGAATTTCCACAAGAAAGCAAGAATAGAGCACATGCTCCTTTAGAGTTGGTGCATGCTGACTTGTGTGGTAAGATGCCTACACAGGCCTTGGGGGGATCTTCTTATTTTATGTTGATTGTCGACAACTATAGTAGGAAGATGTGGGTGTACTTCCTTCGTGATAAGGCTCAAGCTTTTGGTAAGTTTAAAGAATGGCTAAAACTTGTTGAGAATGAAACAGGGAAAAGTGTGAAGAAATTTAGAACAGATGGTGGTGGTGAGTTCAACTCAAAGGAGTTTGAAGACTTTTGCAAGAGCAAAGGGATCAAGTGTCAATTGACGATGCCTCACACACCTCAGCAGAATGGTGTTGTGGAACGCAAGAATCGCACCATTGTGGAGATGGCAAGATGCATGCTAAAGAGCAAGGGATTGCCTAGCCATTTTTGGGCTAAAGCTGTTAATACTGTAGTCTACATTCTAAATCGGAGCTACACAAAGGCTCTCAAGGGAAAAACACCTCATGAGGCTTACACTCGTAAGAAACCATCTGTCTCACATTTTAAAGTTTTTGGATGTGAATGTTATGCACACGTTTCGGATGAGAAGAGAAACAAGTTAAAACCAAAAAACAAAAAATGTATCTTCTTGGGTTATAGTGATGAGCAGAAGGCTTATAAATTATATTTCCAAGAGGCAAAGAAGATCATCGCGAGCTGTGATGTGGTGTTCAAGGAGGAGCCGCATAAAGTGGAGGAGGAGAAGGCAAGTTCTTCCACTTTATCATCAAGCGAAGAAGTAGTCCACTATGAACCTGTCCCGAGAGCTATCCCTATACTTAAGAAGGAGGAAGCATCATCTTTAGATGATGAGGAAGCATCATCTTCAGATGATGAGGAAAAAGTTCACCAACTTGACATCACCCCACCGGAAAAGCCATTGCCGCACTGGGTGAAGCAGCTCTATGACCACAATAATCCTATGCCTGCATCTGTTGAGAAGAAGGCAGACGGACCAAGGAGGTCTCAGAGAATAGAGGAGCAAAGGAGGGCTTCTGCTCACATAGTCAATATGGCCTTGATGGTTGAGATTATGAGAGAAGTAAAGGAGCCAACTGACTTAGAAGAAGCACTTGTAGATCCATCATGGAAGGCTGCTATGCAAGCGGAATATGACAGCATAATGAAGAATGACACTTGGGAGCTAGTGGATCGACCAGCAAAGCGAAAGGTTATTGGCACCAAGTGGATCTTGAAGGTAAAGTACAAGGCTGATGGTACCTTAGAAAAGTACAAAGCTAGACTGGTTGCCCAAGGATTTTCACAAGTTGAAGGGTTTGATTTTCAAGAGTCATTTGCCCCAACTGCCATAATGACCACTATTCGCACAGTACTTGCAGTGGCTGCCCACAAGAAGTGGCCAGTGTACCAAATGGATGTTAAGTCAGCGTTCTTAAGTGGTGACCTCAAGGAGGAGGTGTACGTGGCTCAGCCACTAGGGTTTGAGGCCCCCCATTCTGAGAACAAAGTGTGTAAGCTGAAGAAGGCATTGTAAGGGTTGAAATAAGCCCCCAGAGCATGGTACTAGTGGATAGATAAGTTCTTTTTAAACCTAAACTTCCAAAGATGTGCCTCAGATGCTAACTTGTATGTTTACAGGGATGGTAAAAAGTATGTAGTGATTGTCCTATATGTGGATGACCTTCTTATTACAGGTGATTATGAAGATATGATCAACCAAACTCAAAAGGCTTTGAGTTCTGAGTTTGAAATGATAGACTTGGGCTTGCTACACTATTGTTTGGGGATTGAAGTTTGGCAAGAGCCAGGAAAGATCTTCATCTCTCAGAAGAAGTATGCATGGGAGATCTTGAAGGCATTTGGCATGACCGAGTGCAAGGAGATAGCTACACCTATGGAGGTGAATGCAAAGTTATCCGTTGAGGATACATCAACACTAGTAGACATTGGGAGATACTTGTGTAACACCAGACCAGATATCAGTTTTGCTGTTGGTGTTTTGAGCAGGTTCTCAAACAAACCTCATGAGAGTCATTGGAAGGCTGGGATGCGGGTGCTCAGATACTTGAAGGAAACACTTGACTATGGTATCACATACAGTTTCGAAATTTCTCTTGTGGGAAACTGTGACTCATATTGGGCAAGAGACAACCAGTGATTCTAGGAAGTCAGTTTCTGGTTATTGTTTCTCTTTGGGTTCCAGAATTTTCTCTTGGATTAGTAAGAAGCAGCCAACAGTGGCATCGTATTTTACTGAAGCAGAGTACAAGGCAGCTTGTTTTGCTGCATGTGAAGCAGTATGGTTGAGAAGGATTCTGTGGCATATGGGAGTGCAGGATGAAGAACCAACTGTGCTGAGATGTGACAATCAGAGTTGCATTGCCATTGGCAAAAATCCAGTGTTTCATGCATGCACCAAACATATAGAGATCCAGTATCACTATGTGCGTGATTTGATGGAGGATAGGATAGTGGAACTGGTCTACTGTCCAACAGAGGAGAATGGAGCAGATATCTTCACCAAAGCACTTACGAAGGATCTGCTTCAAGTTCATCTTCAGAGACTCAGCATTGGGCCGAGGAGATAGTTCACCTATGGGTGGAGATTGAGGGGGGGTGTTAGATATGATCAATGCCCCACCCTCATTAGGTGCCACCAATGATCCATGGTGCTCAAAGTTGTAAGGCCCCCATTATGAGGAGAAGCCAAATGTGAGCCCGGGTTGAGTCCTGACTTGTATATCAGATGAGGTCTATGTGACCGGATGGCAAAAAGGTGATTTTTGTGGGTCTAATCTTTGGGTTCCGCGGCCCCTGGCTGGGGGGGTCCCAAGGGGGCCAACGGCCCCCTTGGCGGGGGTCCGGGGGCAGCGCCCTTGGCCCGATGGTAAAGGGAATATTCCCTGGTCGACTAGTGGAGGCTCATATGGTAGGTCGGTCAGGCCGACCTAATGACCTTTGCGGGCTATAAAAGCTAAGCCCCTTCACAGCCATCTATAATTCATATTTCACCCAATCAGAGTTGTTGTTCTAGCTAGCCTTAAGCTCTTCACCTATCTTTTGTCTAGATCGCCATCTAAGCTTCACACAGTGGAAGCGCACGGGTGGACAGAGCCATCTCTGTATCAGTTGTTTGGAGCTAAAGAATTTACTGATTCTCCTCTTATCTATTGTGTACTCTCTATCTCTTTCTTAGATTTTGTTCACTGCGCCGTGTAATTTTTACATCCCCATGCCACCATCCAACAGATAGGCAATCAAAATGCATTTTTAATAAAGCTCACTTGACAAGTAGCCAAGAGAATGAGTCGATTGTATGCTTCCCCTCATGCCCATAAATACACTCCCTCTCCTTCACAAAGAAAGTAAGAAGGAAGACCTCTTGATGATGGAAAATTTTCTCTACTTCACTTATCCATTAAGGCTTTGAGCTTGAAAGAGGAAAATACCCCCCTTCTACCTCATTTCCATTCTATCTACCCCTTGTTATGTCTTCCTTCTATACAGCCATATTGCTAAGAAAAATGCTGGTAAAATTTTTCTAGATGACCACCAACTCCCCTTGAACTACCGCATCAATTTAACCAGACATCCATGGCTCTGCGAGGTCACAAAAATTCAAAAAGCTCATTTGAAGCAAGGGAAGCAAAGAATGCGATCGATGGAGAAAATGATGCGGTAGGAATTGGTGAAACCCCATTACATCAAACCTGAGAGAGGTAACATCTCGGTGGTTTGAAAAAAATTAATGTTTTATAAGCTTATCAATATATTTGGCTTTAAATGATTATAAAAGCATTCTAAATTAAATACATATGAACTGCCACACTTAGAAAAATAACCTAAGTAATATAATAATTAACTATTCAGTGAAAAGACTCTTTAGAAAAAATGATTATATGCCTATCATTCAAAAAATATCGTAATTATAATTTATTTCTTGATATTTATTGTTATTTCATTAATGACACATGTGATCATAATAACAAATAAAAGGTAGGCAGCATTAGGGAAGGGAATATTTTATAATTTTTAAAAAAGTGACTATCTCTATTTCATTTTGTTAATGATAAACATACACATATGATTTTTATAATAATTTATAGAAAATCATTTAGATAATATCATGAAATAATCAATGCATTAAATCAACAAAAGATTGTATAGGAAAATATCTACTAGACACGCATGACTTAGGTGCGTAATATAATTTAATGTCTGAAAGATGAAAGAAAAATTGTACTTATGATTTTTGCATTGCCTAGCATAAAATTTTCAGAATAACAATTAGTATTGCACTTAAGACATAGCTAAATGAAAATTGTTCTTTAGAGATATTCTTGAGAGTTTAGCAAACGGTTGTACATCGTCCGATTAAACCACATAATATGGGTAGAATAAAACAAAAATTATTTTCTTGCTGAAAATATTAATGATTCAATTAGCGAGAGCATCAATATCATGAGTTGACCCACGTATGAGTTAGCGAGAAAACCTTACCTAAAATATCGAGACTGTTGAAGCAAATACCAACATTTTTTTGTTGCTATCCATGTGTGTTTTGAGTGTCTCCTCGACCCTGAAAAGCTTCACGAGCTCTACCACCTCTAGCTCACTGAGTAGAGTAAAAGATAGTGTCTCTACCCTTAGATGTGCTTGAACCTGTATTTAAGCCAAGCTTTACTTCTTCATGTGTAGCAGCAATGCAAGTAACTCATTCCAATCAGGGGGTTCTGTTCTCACAAAAATGGACGTATTAAATGCCTAATACTCATTGTCTAATCCATTCAATGTCACTGCAATCATATCATCATCTGAAACATGAGATCCAATAGTAGCTAACTGGTCAACTATGGTCATTATTTTTGTCATATATGCTTGAATGCTCCTGCCATTCCTAGACATGTTGTTCAATTGCTCCTTTAGCTGTATCTTTCTTGCATGGGTGACATTTCCATAATTCTTCATGAGAGCATTCCAAGCATCCTTCGAGGAATAGCAACTAGTAATCAGCATAGCCATCACATCAGAAATGCATAAAGAAAACCAATGTAGTACTTTACTAGCTCTTTTCGACCATTGTTAGTGAGCTCTCCATTGTTCTTGTGTAGGATTCTATTTAGGCAATTTGGGTTCAGCTTCAACCCCCATACATAAATCCCAATAACCTCTGCTAATAAAAAAGTTTTACATCTTGAACTTCCATAAAGTGAAGTTTTTGTTGTTGAGCTTCTCTCCCAGAATTTGAATGATATTGTTAGTGCTTTGAGCATTTGCCATATTTGCAACTAAGGTATTCAATGCTATATGCAATCTGTAAGTGCTTGACTCCTTGCTATTTCGGAATAGACTTTCTGCAATTTAGGAATAGTTTTCCAGCAGTTCAGAAACAAAATTTTTGCAGTTCAGGAGTTCAAAAACAATCTTCATGCAATTTAGAATTAGTTTGCTGCAGTTCATCATCAATTTCCTGCAATTCAGGACTAGTTTCCTACAGTTCTTTAGATAAAGTTTCATGACAACTTGCTTGCTATAAACTGTATTCCAGCAATGAAAAAACACATTCAATTGAGCATAAACCAAGCTCAAATTAGTTCAAAAAATTTTATGGTAGTGGTAAAACATCCTTGCAACAAACTATGTCCATACAAGCATCAATAGATGCATAGAACTGGTGCTGACATTTACTAGACTTTTCCATAGTTTATGATAGACAAGAAGTCTATTATGACCAGCAATATAAATTTTGCAATAATTAGGGTATTCTCAGCTCAAGAATATCCTTAAACAACCATAGACATGTCCCGATACATTGGGGATTCAATATGTGACCAAACAAGCATCAATGTTTGTACTTTATATGCAAGTAGCAGTGTCAAATACTCTAACCACAATTGTTTAAAGCTACTCTAGTGCTACAACTAGCAGTATTTTCTATGCTAAAATAAGAGTATTCATGCCTTAAAACAGCCCCAAAACATCTCATATAGTTGCCACTCTATGTAAGAGTTGATACATGTCCAATCAGTCAGAATATATTGCATGTATATCAAGTGAAGATGATAGGTATCCTTCCTACAGATAATAACTTGTCAATACCAGTCTGACCAACTGAATTATTACAACACACATGTACAGTGATAGCTAAGATGATAGTTGTGTAGGTCATGTTAGTGATATTGATCATGAGCTTGATTCTCAACACAAATCTCACCTTTTTCTTCCTTCCTTTCAAAATTGACACCTTCTTTATTAGTAGCACTATCATAAGCATGGGTATCTCCTGTCTTTATTCATATAGCATATGAGAAATAAACAAACTATACATGTTACTATACGTGGTGAACAAAAACTTATTGATAACAAAGCTGACCTTATTACTATTGAATGAGTGTCATATGGCCATCCTCCAAGGTTTTTTGCAAGTGGATGGGTAGCGCCACAACAATGAGAGCCAAAAGTCTTTGACAAGTTAAAAGAATTCATCACTACTACTCCCCTCCTAAAGCTGCCTAACTTCTCTTGAAATTTTGAGTTTGTTATTGATGCTAGCATAGTAGCACTAGGGTGTGGGTGTGATCTTATCCAAGGTTTTCCGCTAGCATATTCTGCTCACAAGCTCAAACCTTATAAGAAGAATTATACTACATGTGATCTAGAGCTTTTAGTAGTCATTCATGCTCTTAATCTTGAGAGCCACTAGCTACTTGATAGAAGATTCACACTTGTGCATGATCACAAAAGCCTTGGATTTTTACCTAGCCAGGTTTTAATATGAGATAGTGGAGATGGATTCAAGTTCTTGAGGAATTTGATTTGGAGATCAAATATTACCCTATAAAGGATACGATTGGGAGGTGGCCATAAACAATTGCAAAAAATGCAACCATCCCCTAATAGTTGGTAATCATTATCCATGCAAAAACTAAAATACTCCCTCTTACTTGGCAATGTCTATAGCATCCCCCCATTAAAAAGAGCACAACACCTTCCCTCTCCCTTTGACACCATCATGGCCATCACAAGCATCTTATAAGCATCTTCAACATGAGCTCCTTCCTTTCTACATTGCCTTGATCCCCCCTCTTCCACACACATGCATTAGATAGATAAAGCCTCCCTTCTTTCTTATCATCACAACCATCTCCTCCCCTCCTCAATCAAAGATTCCCCCGAGCTATCAATGACAACATCTTCTATATTGTTCTTTATAAAACTGAATAAAATCATTATATAGAATTTTTTTTTCCCAATCCACTATTAAAGAGAGATGGCATTGAAAGGCTAGCAAGAGAGAAGGAGAAGAATGAAGAGTGAAATAGCAAGAGAGAAAGCCGAATTCCTAGCCAAAATATTCAAAGTTCCTTTACACATATGCTAAGATGATCGCCCATTATTTAATTCTCGAACCCTTTATTTCCTTTAATGAAAATTCCATCATGGAAGCATGTGAACACTATGTCTCAGTTACTGCAAAGCATTTATCAACTACGAATGATGCAAGCATGAAAGCCTATTAGGGGAGTTTTGAGGTCTCAAAAAAGCCCTATAAGAGATCCTAGAGAGAGAAATTATTTGAGAAAAGAATTTATTTTGTATTTTGTAATATATTAATCTTTATGAATAAACATTTCTAAATTTATTAAAAAGTCACTATCATCACATTCTCGTGCCTTACATGACACCGACCTAGAAATCTAGGCATCCATGAATGTAACAATGGCTGTCTCCAATAAAGTTCACATTCTCTTCATAAAAGTGAAAGTGAATATTCAATTTGATTTTTAAAAAAACTTTTGATGATCTCCCTCCATTCTCATTGTCTTATTTCTTCTTCTCCTCCTTACCAGTTTCTTGCTCTTTCTTCTTCTTTCTAAAATTCATCTAATTTTTTTCATACGAATATTCAAATCACATCCTTGGCTATGGATGGATCAATCATCCAATTATATATGTAGTGATAGTAAAATATCTCTTTATCATCTTCACATTAAGCTAGAGAGTAAGTATGAACCAATTAAGAAAATGTCAAAATCTAGCACTGTTTTAGAGTCCATGAAACATGTGCTCTAATTTGAAGGAAATGAAAATCTCAATCTTTGGTTTTAAGCAAGGTGATATGCTAAAGATTCCATGAAAAACCATACACCTCCTTACTACAGCAACTTTTCATTGATGAGGTTTGTTGGTGATGGTTATAATGGATTTTAGGCTATACACGATCTTGTTGTAGTAGAGAAGGATGTTCTTAGATTAGAAATTCACTTATTAACAAAGTAAAGAGGTGGCTATAGGATTGGCAAATAGAAGATCCATTCACTAGAGAAACATATCAAAGCATATCGGCAAAAGAAAACTGTTTTAGGCATTTGAAATCAACAATTGAGGATCTCAAACAATGAGGAGGTGGCTACACTAAAAGAATCCAAGCAACAAGGTGCACTTTTCAACATGAGAAATGTTGAATATGACATTGTTAATAATTTTAGTTGATTTGTGATATTGATCTTCTTTAGCTCTCTTTTTCAACTAAATGCAAGTGAGAGAGATGCTTAAAATGCATATAAGTTTAACTATCACCTTCTGTCTTTTGCAATCCCAAAGGATATACTTGAGAGGAAGAAAGTCAAAAAAGCAAAGAGATAATACTTGGATTCTTTAATTACTTATCATTTATTGGATATTGAGCTAGTGTAGAAGACTTTAGATAGCATCAACATTAGTCAAGATGTATACATACACATTTTTCAGCTAATGCAATTAAATATAAAACAATGTCAAATACATATTTTTCTACTTTAAAGGCCATCTCTGGTGAAGACTATTAGACAAAGAGTTAATGGTAAAGTGATGGAGTTTTTGGGTGAGCCTTTCCATATCAAGGCCAACTTCAAGGGCAAGAAAAAAAGGTTCTTTTCAATATATCTAACAACATTTTTCTTGACTTGCCTACCTTATAGCATTTGATGATTAGATTCTATGATTTGTCTCCAAAAGAGGTACAAAAAGTAGCTAGGTTTGTGATTAAGTACGATAAAAGTGAGAATTTGAAGTGTACTTATTGCCTTGATGAATATAGCACTTTTATTAAGTCCATGCAGTGATTCAATATTATTTAGTGTTTAATATAAACACAATAGCTAGTGTTAAGGAGCTTTTGAAGTAGGTATAAAGGACTTTGATGTACATATTGGGTTTTTCCATCAAACTTCAATACCTAATGTGATTAAGAACCAGCACAAAGAAGAAGATCTATTTTTAAAGGGATTTGGAAACTACAAGGTGAAATGGCACACAATTGGGGATTTAAAGTCACTCAAATGCACATATAATGTGTCAAAGGGAGCCAAATCTAGATATCCCTATCTCTACTGCATGTCTCCAACTACAAAACTAAACCCAATCAATTGGAATAGAGATCCCTCTGGGCATGTCAAAGATCCATACTTCAAACTAGTTTTAGATATTTTCCTTTGGCCAATGCTCATATCTATGTAGTTTATGAACTTTGCAAAATGATTGAAAAGCTTATTCATCTTTATATAGGATTTTCTTGGAAGCTGAAGCCCTTGTCAACTGGAAAATATGCTATAACCAAGATCAAGCAAGTTTTCCTTTAATTGATTTGCATGGAGATAATATTATCATTGAACAAAATCCTCAAAAGTCTAAGGGTGAAAATCATCCCCAAAAAGCATTTATTGGTGGAGTGAAGGCTAGAATATCCTTGGGCTTTCATGAAAAACTTGACAAGATAAACTCTAGAAAAGGTGGTCCAATCATAAATATGAATGGAAATCCATGCATAATGTGTTTAAGGATTATTCTAATAATAGACAAGCTTGGAATAGAAAAGCCAAAGTTTTAAAAGTAATTAAAAAATACTTTTTTTATTGTGACAAATTTGAATGGAAAGATGGTTATCTAAAAGGCTTTCAAAACAAATTAAACATTTTCAAATGACAATGATAGAAGCTTAGGGCAATCGACACTTTACTCAATATATGGTAAAAAGCTTACATTTTTATGTATCTCTATTTTATAAATTAAATTATATTTCTAATTAATTTTATTTATTGGATAATTATACACTATATTTTATACAATCATGTATCATATTATTAAGAATCATGTGGTGGGAGACTTGCTTGAGTTGCTGCACCAAACATATAGCATACACACAAGAGGAAGCTCATTCAAGAACACAAGAAGAGAGATGGAGGCCAAAACATTTTCTTGTTGGTTTCTTCTTCTTCTTTCACACACAAAATAATGTACACAAAGTATAGATAAGATACAACATAAAGAAAAGTGGCCTACTAAGTGTAAGAAGTTGGGAAGAAAAGGGTTTAGTGTGTAAATAATATTGATGTTATGTCATGTCACATTGACATTGGTATAAAACTCGTCACTCTCTTTCTCTCTCTTCCTGCAGTCTTTCTCTCTCTTTTACACTCTCTTTCTCCTCTTTCTCTCTCTCCAATCCACTTCTTGACAAGTGGCATCAGAGCATTGGTCTTTGATCCATTTTTCCTTATATTTTTAGTTCTATTTTCTCCATCAAAAATCAATTTCAGACAAGTACTTGGTAAAGATAGTGACTAGTGGAGGGTTGCAGGCCATCTATAGCCAGTAAGAGACTACATTTGGAGATCTTCAAGGTCAGATATGGTAGAAGAAGGCTAAAGTAGTAGATTGTCATCAAAATTTCATGCAATCTGGAGGTGTGGGAGCTTTCGCTCAACTGCCAAGACCCATGGACCACTTATTGCTTCAAGCGTTCCAAGCCGAGCACTAATGGCTACCTCTCACATAGCTGACACGCTACCCATCCATGAGTGTAGTGAGCTTACCTCCATGCCAATCGAGTTACCTCCTCTCCCACGCACTCCGGTAGCTCCACGATCCAAGTGCAAGCTTCAAGCAAGATCCATCCTCAAGCTCCACGCTCCAAACTCCATTGCCACAAGCAAAACAAGAGAAGAGAAGAAGAGAGGAGAAGATGGAGAGCTTCTCCTCCCTGGTCCCTCACCCACACACTCACTCCCTCACACTCTCACACTCCCTCTCTCAAGCACAAGCTCAAGCAAGCAAGAAGAAGAAGAAGAAGAGGAGAACCACTTTTGGCCACACACAAGACTGAGCTTCTCATTCACTTTTCAACTTTATATACAAAAACCCTAAATCCCTTTTGGGCGGTCATCCCCTTATCCCCTTTTTTACACGACCGGTCATGGCCTAGGCCCTTTTTCCATTATCCTTCTATCTTCCTAGCTTCCTTCCTACCGCCCATATACCTTTACAAATTGCATGGGTGAGAGCCCGTAGGTGAGAGCCTGACGCTCTTAAAATTAAACCATGATGCGCTTGCACTCTTTTACAAAAGTATTGACTTGCGCTTTTTCTTGTGCGTATTTTTCCTTTATTTAGGACTTTTCTGCACTTCTTGTGCTTCCATATTTTTCTTGGCATGCCTTCATCTTCTGTTTCACTTTTGCCTTGGCCTTTGTCTTCTGCTTTAGATTTTCCACCTTGTTTGTCTGAGGGTTAACATTACCCCCTCCTAGACGAGTGACAGTCCCATGGCACTCACAGTCATAGGTAGCAGGATTTAGTATGCACCAAAGACGTGGGTGGCAAGGGCATCTGTGGTTGCCTTGGAGGATTTCTAGTGGTGGGCAGATGAAGATTGTTGGGGCCACATTGTTGGCGTGGGTGGCTAGTGGTAAAGTGGTTGGAGTTGGGGGTAGGGCTATTTGCTGTTGGGAATTGCGTTGGGCTGGCACATGTATTGGTTTTTGGGGATTTTGCACATGACGATTCTTGGCGGGCTTGCAGGGTGATAAAGGATAAGAATTTAGAGTTGAGTGTCAATGAAGAGCGAATGAGACTTTCGTTGGAGGCTTCAATACCTACAATTGAAAACCTCTCATATGTGGTCTCTCCCTCGGGGTAGTGCTAGTCTTCTTTATCGTGCACAAGACGTAGTTCAATTAGTTTGGGAGACAGGTCAAACTTTAAGCAAGTTGAGAGTATTGTCTTGCACTTGAGGACCCAAATCGTGTATATATTTTGGTGCAGATATTATGTGAGTGCTCGTGCATACTTAGATATCACGTAGTTAGAAGACTGCGGGCTGGTTCCTCGTAACAACGTGGGGATGAAGCAAAGTGGTCCATGTTGAGAAGAAGTACACATGAAGGTATATGAGACATCCTTTCCTTTGTGTTAGCATGATGTAGCATAATCGAACACATTTGTTAGCATATCAAGCTCATACTATTCTCCTGTTAGTATGTATGACCAACATTAGCCTTGTCCAGCTGTATCAGCAAGTGTGGGACATTAAATAAGTCGATGGTCTTAGACCCAGTGTGAATGGTCCTACGGACCTTTGTACTATTGTATACACTTACTCTACGTGTGTGGTTAAGTGAGAATGAATGAATGAAGAAGAAGAGAGCATGCTTGCTCCTCACTCTGTCTCTGTCTCTCTCAATCTCAACATGGTATCAGAGCCATGCTAGGCGAGCTCTCTAGAGCAGGAGGAAGTCAAGAAGACTTGTAGGAGTTGAAGATCAAGACTTCTCAAGACCAAACAGACTGCCATTGTTTCTCCAAGGTATGCATTTGTTCATGTGAGATTCTATGCTTCATGGCAATGGTGAAGACTTGTCTGGGAGTCTTTGGGAGCATCCTTGAGCACATTTGAGTGCTCATCATCATCATTATCATCAACATTAGCTGCTGCTCCAAGATTTGAAAATAGTGTGACTACGTCTATTTGTGTTGATACCTTCATGGTCCTGCAAATCATCATCTCCATCATCCATAGACTGACACACAGCTTGTCTATGCTCTTTGGAAGTTCATTGAAGCTCTGGATATGTCAGTACTTGATCATGGACTCATTAATGAGCTTGAAGGACTGTTCACAGATCTGGAATTAATAATGGACTACTGTATACAAGTAACATACAGCATGTATGCATCTCTAACATGAGACAAGAGCATTCAAACATGCTCAGAAGCATCATTGAAGCACAGGTATATGCCATGAAGACATATAGACTTGATGTCATGCATTGGAGCTAGATTATTTGAGATCTGTGAGTTTATAATAGGCTAAAAACTATCATAAATTGTCATCAATATATACTCATTGGCCTTGAAGAAATACAAGCCTTCTGTTAGCTTCAGGAAGATGTGTGGTATGGGATATGGATGTTGAATGTATTGGGGATTAAAATAAGCATTGAAGGCTCTTAAAAACTAAAATCTGGACCTGGAAATTACTGCAATGACACTGTCTTGGCTGGTTGCTAACTGTAAATGCAATCTATGACTTGGATTCGTGAAGATAGGATGTCTATGGTTACCCGAATGCTCATGTATTGAGCCTAACACTTCAAAGTGAATGTATGACATGATTTGAGGCTGTTTTGGAGCTAGATAGACAAGGTTTTACTGAGCATTTTCTGATTGCAATCTATGAGGAGGAAGTTTGACACTTCTACTTGCTGTCCACTGTTTTGTGCCCATATGGTTATGCTTGGACTGCTACATGTACTAGCAGTTGTCTATGAAGGTTTGGGACATGTATGACATGTATATGACTTAGTTTTGGCTTTGAATAAGCTGTTGGTCACTAACAGTTTACAGTTTTCAGACTGTATGTATTTACCCTGGCAGTGAGGTTGCAGGAGTTTTAGCTGAAGCAACTCCAAAGCATATGTATTGACTGCTATACTTATGAGTTAGACCACTGGTTGTGGACTATTTTGAGCTGTCATTGGGCTGAAATACCTTGGTTTTTTACTGCAATTAATTGCAGAAAACTGTCATAAACATTTGAGGATTGAACTTGGTCAGTCATACTTGTTGGCTTGCATGAAGTCAGCAGTGACTAAATAGTGTGTGGTACAACATGGCTAATGCAGAGAGGACTGACAACATAACCCAGATAGTGGGGGAAAAGCTTGACAGTAACAATTATGCCATATGGAAGTTTCTCATGGAGAAATTCTTAATAGGGAAAGGCTATTGGGAGTTGGTGACTGGAGCGGAAGTTGAACCTGAGCTCCCAGATCGACCTATGGCTAATCAGAGATGATTACACCGAGCTTGGACAGAAAGAGCTCGTAGAGTCTTGCACTAGCTCTCTTTATGTATCTCAGATGCCATGGTAATGTAGATAATGAACTGCAGCTCTCCTAAGGATGCATGGGACATTTTGGTCAAGTATTATGGCACAACAACAAGTGCCAGGAAGATACAGTTGAAGCAGAAGTTCAACAACATGGAGACAAAGAGCAGATCTATACAGGATCATGTCACAGAGGTTAAGACCATTGCAGATCGGTTGGCATCTGTTGGTTCACAAGTTGAAGATGAAGACATGGTTGCTGTGACTTCGAATGGCTTGGGGCCTGAGTATAAGTCTTTTGACACTTCTGTGTCTGTGCGGGCTGAAATGCCTGATTTCAATGAGCTGGTTGCATTGCTTATCCATGAAGAGGTTAAGCTTGACTTGGCTGCAGGATCTAGCAGTTCTAAAAACAAGGATGCAGTTTTCTATTCCAATCAACGTGGCCGTGAAAATCGTGGTAGAGGCTATGGATCTAGCATAGGAGGCTAGCAAAATGCATCCTATGGCAATAACAACCAGTAGGTATCGAATGCAAGAGGTGGTGGAAACTTTAGAGGCAGGGGGAGATCTAGCCCTAGAGGTAGAGGCTCATGGCAACAACAGCATCCATTTGACAATCCGAACAAGGATAAGGATTGTCCTTATTGCGGGAAGTATGGGCATATTTGGATTGCTGGAAGAAGCAAGGCAATCAGAAAGGCAAACAACATGGACACTTTGCTACGTCTAGTCAGGTAGATGATACTTCAGGAGATAGATTGTTTGCCATGCAGTATGTAAAAGACAGAGTTGTTGAAAAATCCATTGATGATGTAGTTTGGTATATTGATTCAAGGGCATTGAACCATATGACTCCTCATGGTGATTGGTTCACTGATATGGTGGCTGAAAAAAATAGCTATGTCTATACAGGTGATGACACGCAGCATAACATTGAGCATAAAGGCAAAGTGCCTCTTGTGGTTCATGATGGCAAAAAGAAAAATTTGCATGATGTATTGCATGTTCCTTCGATTATGAAGAACCTACTGTCTGTTGGTCAGATGAGGGAGCAGAACTTGCAGGTTAGATTCAACAAGCATGATTGCTTTATTGAAGAGTTTGGTAATGGATGCAAGTTGATAGCTCACGGTCACAGGAATGGCAGAATGTTTACTCTTGATGCTACCTTGCCAGAGCTGAATTCAGTCATGTTTGCCCATGGTTCTGGCACTATCAGAGACTTGGAAATTTGGCATAAGAGAGTGGGTCATGTAAATTTGCAAAGGCTGCAAATTATGTAGAAAAAACAGTTGGTTACAGGTTTACCCAAGTTCCAATATTTAGATATTGGTCATGTATGTGATGCTTGCCAGTTTGGTAAGCAGTCAAGGTTGCCATTTGTCAGGCATGTAAGGCAGAGTACATGTCCGCTGCAGTTAGTGCACTTTGATGTTTGGGGGCCAGCCCATAATGCATCCATGGGAGGCTCGAAGTATTATGTGACATTCATTGATGATTACAGTCGCTATACTTGGGTTTACATTCTGAAGACAAAGGATGAGGTGTTTGCTGTTTTTTAGCAGTTTAAAAAGCAGGTTGAAAAGGAATTTGACTGTTATATCTCTTGCTTGAGATCAGATAGCGGTGGGGAGTATGTATCAAATGAGTTTGACAACTTTTTGGCTCAAAATGGCATACGCAGGCAGCTTACCTGCAGCTACACTCCTCAACAGAATGGGGTAGTTGAAAGAAAGAACAGGGTCTTGATGGAAGCTGCTCATGCCATGATGAATGAGAAGAAGATGCCGCTCTATTATTGGGCTGAGGCTATTATGATAGCCATGTATATCTTGAAACGGAATCCCACTGCAGGTATTCATGAGATGACACTGTTTGAGAAGCTGTATGGCTATAAGCCAGATGTAAGTCACATGAAAGTCTTTGGTTGTCTTGCTTATGTGCATATTCCAGATGAAAAAAGGAAGAAGCTGGATCCAAAAGCGCATAAGTGTGTTTTCATTGGATATTCACAGGAGAAGAAGGCATACAAATGGTGTGATCCCTCTACCAGGGAGACCTTGGTGAGTAGGGATGTTATTCTTGATGAGATGGGTTCGTGTTATGTATCACCGACTACACTGCCATCAGATATGCCTTCTACTCATGTATCCACAGTTGATATGCAGCAGAGCACTGCTATGACATGACCTAGTAGTCAGACAGCATCCCCATGGACAGGGAGATTGAGGAGCTCACCGTCCACTGACATTAGTATGTCAATGAGGGGGAGATATGATGTCGCGGACAAAGGAAAAGAGAAAGTTACTGAGGATGTATTTGGGATGATGACACCTTGTAGAATGACTTCTGGATATGAGTCTACTAACACTTTAGACAGTGAACTAGGTATTTCGACTGTCTATACTCCTGGCGCAAGGTAGAATAGGTACATTTCGCCTCATGAGAGAGGGGAATCGAGCAGTGCACCATAGCTTAGACGCTCACAGAGGGTCAGATACCCTGTTGACAGGTTGACATATAGTGGCTATACTTCAAAGCATTATGGTTACATGACAAAAGTGATGGAGATCAAAGAACCAGGTACATATGCTGAAGCAGTGGAAAATGAGAACTGGTGTGCAACTATTGATGAAGAAATGAATGCCTTGGCTGAAAATAAGACATGGGATCTTGTGCCACTGCCTGAAGGAAAAAAGACCATTGGTTGCAAATGGGTCTAGAAAATTAAATGGAAGTCGGATGGCAGTGTGAAAAGGTACAAAGTCAAGCTAGTTGCTAAGGGGTATGCCCAACAGTATGGACTTGATTATGAGGAAACATTTAGCCCTGTTGCCAAGATGGCAACCATATGCACTGTGATTTCCTTGGCTGATGCTAGAGGCTGGAAATTATAGCAGATGGACGCTAAGAATGCATTTCTTAACGGTGACTTAGCAGAGGATGTCTATATGGTTCAGCCAGAAGGGTATGTTCACCCTGATTTTCAGCATTATGTATGCAAGCTAAAAAAGGCACTGTATGGGCTGAAGCAGGCTCCGAGAGCTTGGCATGCTAGGATCAGTAACTACTTGCAGAGGTTGGGATTTACTGTTGGTAGGGCTGATCACAGCCTATTTACAAAGAAGACTGACAGTGGCTTGGTAGTGCTGGTCATATATGTTGATGATTTGATAATCACTGGTAATGATGACTTGGGCATCAAACATGTAATGAGGATGCTGAAATCTAAATTTGACATGAAAGATCTTGATGAGTTGAAGTACTTTTTGGGTATTGAGGTAATCAAGGCTAAAAATGGTTTATGGCTGATGCAGAAGCATTATGCCATGGAAATGTTGAAGAAGTATGGCATGGCTCAATGCAAACCATTGGATACACCCCTTGATTAGAATGTCAAGTTGGACATTAGCAATGGAGCTGAAATTCAGGATGTGACTATGTACAGACAGATGGTTGGAAGTCTGATCTATTTGACCATCACTAGGCCAGATTTGAGTTATGCAATTGAGCTCATAAGTCAGTTTATGCAGAAGCCTAGGAAGCCACATTTGGATGCTGTTAGGCGGATTATGAGATATGCTAAGTCCACTGTAGATTATGGGTTGTTCTATATGAGAGATAAGCCCTTGAAACTAGTTGGATACACAGATGCGGATTGGGCAGGATGCTCATATGATCGCAGATCTATGAGTGGTTATGCTTTTGGCTTTGTAAGTGGCATGATCAGTTGGAGCAGCAAGAAGCAACCAACGGTTGCATTGTCTAGTACTGAGGTAGAGTACAGGGGTGCTGCATTGGCAGCATGTGAGATTTCATGGCTGCTCAAGCTTACGGTGTGGCTGATTTGGATATGCTCCAGTGACCTTATTATGTGACAATCTCAGTAGTGTACTCCTGGCAATGAATCCAGTATACCATGGAAAAAACACATAGAGGTACACTACCATTTCATTAGAGAGATGGTTCTTGCAGGGAGAGTAGATCTTATGCATGTGAAGATTGATGAACAGGTTGCAGATATCTTTACCAAGTCTTTGGGTAAAGATAAGTTTAGTAGTTTTAGACAACTACTTGGACTTCATGAGATGATTTGTGCTTGAGGGGGAGTGTTAGAATATCAAGCTCATACTATTCTCCTGTTAGTATGTATGACCGACATTAGCCTTGTCAAGCTATATTAGCAAGTGTGGGACATTCAATAAGTTGGTGGTCTTAGACCTAGTGTGAATGGTCCTACGGACCTTAGTACTATTGTATACACTTACTCTATGTGTGTGGTTAAGTGAGAATGAATGAATGAAGAAGAAGAGAGCATGCTTGCTCCTCACTTTGTCTCTGCCTCTCTCAATCTATACACTTACTCTATGTGTGTGGTTAAGTGAGAATGAATGAATGAAGAAGAAGAGAGCATACTTGCTCCTCACTCTGTCTTTGCCTCTCTCAATCTCAACAACATTGACACTGAACTTTCGGTAGCTAGTGGCTACTTGGATGGCTCGATGAGTACAGTGTACTTCTCATGGGCATTCTTGTGGTGCTTACCATGATCGATTGCAATGATACTAAGGTAGAGTGCAAAAAGGAATTGTGCAAATGGGTCAGGGTGACAGGTCTAAAGACAAGCTCCCTAGATATGTCCTACCTTGGATGTGCCGTGAACAATTGTGGGGGATGTGTAGAGGGCTAGGGGACTAGGGACGGAGCTAGCCGGACCAAGGTCACTGGGCATACCTAATTTGAGGACCCCTAGGTCTCGTGCTGTGATTGTGAGTGCTTTTTTCTTTTCTTTTATTATTATTTTTTTAAATTTTTCTTCTTTCCTTTTCTTTCCCATGCTCTTAAAAGAAAAAAAGAATAACATAAGTACAACCATTGCAATATGTTGAGGTTATCAGCCTTTCAATTGGATTGGGAAATGTCAAGCTTTGAAGGCTCAGGAAATGGATATTACAGTGATGATTGTGTCTTAGCCTCGTTGTTGGAGAAGAAATTGTTGAGATGGGGAGATACACTTGAGATTTTACAACCCTCTTTAGAACGTGCGATGTTGGTACAATTGAGGTAACAGTTGCCGTGAGTGCCCCATGTAGAGTGTAACCCAGAAAGGGAAAGTGGTTATGATCATGCTTTGGGCCATGTGATGTGGGAGATCGACAAGGGTGATTCTCGCTTTCGGCAATGTGGCTTTGTCGCGGCTCTTCGTGGAGTTGGCGGTCTTGCGCATCCACTTGTCACTTCATGAGAGTACATGCACGCCATATGCCACGACTATAATAAACCAGTGCAACGCTAGGAGACATCACTTATCTGAATTCCATGGTGTTGACTTAGATACTTATCACCTATGCTTGATTATCTTTTTCTTTTGCTAAAGCCGTGAAATATATTGAACGCAAATATGAAAAGTTTGTACAATTGGGAAACTTGTCAGTACTTAACCATTTAGAGACAAAAAGTCATGGCCAGGTAGCATTTGATAAGATACAACATGGGGCTACTCTATTTATACAAGGCAGGGCGAGTCCGGGTGGTCGGGCGACTAAGGATCTGCTGGTGAGGGGCTCCTGTGAGGCTGGGCGAGGAAGATGTCAGCCGGGACCTGAATGATGTAGTCCCTGGCCACAACTATTTCCAGAATGGTTTTGAACAATGCATCAAAATCCTGCTTGTCTCGAGCTTCCCTCTCCTCTTTGGAGCACTTAGGGCCCGAGCTTTTGGGAAGGGCCCACACGGTCGAGGTTGCCACTCCTCTGGCATTCCCTTGAGCTTCTGTTCCCTGATGGCTTGGGGAGTTTTTGGCCTACGTCTAGGGCAATGTCACTTGGGGCCTCGTTTCTTTGCATACCTTTTAAGGGTAGGTACATAGCGTTCCGACGAAGGAGCTTGTGCTGCATGCTCCCTCCGACGGTGGATAGCGTCCTTGCAAGCCAGCTGCACTGGGTGCTCCATGTCGGCTACCGTAGGGGGACCTGCAAAATGCAAACCAAGGATTAGGCCCTGAGGCAGGATAAAACTATTTGCATGGAAGGGATTGTACAGTGGGTTATCCAGCGCATATGACGAGGAGGGGTGAGGTGAGGCATGCAGTGTTTGTTGTAAAGGGATGACCCCAGTGATGATATTTGTCCTGCTTTGACGGTAGAGCGTATCCCAGCTATAGCAAATCTTGGCTTACGCTAAGTTGCATGGACTGGTTGTCATGGATTGGAATAGGGCTCATCCCTAGAAGGTTAGACCGGAAAGGGAAAATGTGTATAGAAAGGAATGGTGCCCCATCTACACCATCAGAGATGTTGGTCAGGGCTTCCTGTGGTGGTAATGAGGGTTGCATGCCCTTCACCTGGAGGCAGGAATGGTAATACAACTTCTAAATGCGTGGTGAGAGGAGGACCTAAGGAGCTCAGGCTGTCAAACCCAAATCTTCTCCTTGTGCTTGATTATCATTGCTTGTGTATGTTGATATTATCTATACAAGGTCACAAAATTCATTGTTTATTTATGTACATATTTACGAATCCATGTCACTTCATGAGGATAAAAACCAATTGTAAAAATCTGGATTGTACGGGAGTGTGGCACATGTATCCAGTACTCGTGGTAGCTTACTCAATAACGATAGATATTTTGCAACATCGAGTAACATGGCACCTTGTCTGAGTCTATTGGCAACATGTGACTCCTCCTCAGTGAGAAACTTATCCGCCAGAGAGTTCTCTTGGTGATGGGACCTAAAATGGGCCGGCATTGGCTATGGCACTAGCCGGACCTCATACTCATAACAGACCAACACACCCTCACGGCCTCGCGGACCAGGAGCGTCTATCTGCTGCTAAAGGACAAACTGCCCTAAAGCCTAATCTATGCGTTTATAGTTTTATAGTTTTATAGTCCAACGTTTTCCTTTCTATAAACTCCACAGAGGGAGAACCCATACACTTTGGCAATAAATACCACAATAATCACATACATGGGAGGCTACCTCTTGGTAGAAACACTGTGGCCCACTGCAGCTCTCCTACATCGCAGGGATTAGCCCCTTGATGCGTTGCTCAACATATAAAACAACGAACAAACTCCACTCTTTCATTTCGAATCCAAGAGATATACCATGTCTCCTCACCAAATAACCCCACAAGAAATGAACGTCTATCCTACAGCTTAGGATGCCTTTTCACACTCAGCCGTGGGTCATTGTCATTGAAAACATGTGCTATGCATCCAGTGTTTTTAATTCTGATACCATGGTCTCATGCACATGGAAAAGTGGATGATTCTAAAGTGCTCAAATATCATTTTAAATCAGAAACACGTGGTGCACAACCAGGCTTTCATTGCATCTTCACTAACCCGTTGCTGCGATGAAAGGATAACACCGAGATAATACTTGTGCTACTATCCTCTTAATTAAAATAACACGAACTCTATGACATGATGTGCATCCAAAAATCAGCAACAATCAGCATGCAAATCACACCATTCAAACATCCCAACCCCCTACGTTTAGGTATTGCTTTCGTTGCACAGGTGTAGAGGTTCATTTTGTCATATTTTGATGTATAAAAAGCAATAAATCACAAACTTTGACAAAGAGATAGGACAAACTAAGGACAAACCTCATGCTCTGCCACTACCACACATCCACAAACAATCATTATATTTTTTCTCATTTTTCCAATACATATTTTTATTTTTTCCCTTATTTTTTCCATTTTCTTGATTTATTTAGCAATAAACATACTATTTTCTGGTTTTTCTTATTCCCATCACTTCAGCATACTATCATTCAATTTATCTTCCATATTCCCACCATGGGAACATATTTTACCCACTCAAAACGGAAAAACTACCATTTTGCCACTTAAAAACCGTATTTCGGGTTTACAGGAATAAAATGAAGCATGTAAATCATTGCAAAATCAAAATTTTCTGATACACAACCATTAGTCATGATGCAAACATCACTCACACAAATTTTCATCCAATAAGAACATAATTATCATAATAAACTATAAAAAATCCTTCATTTTCCTTCATAAAAATGGTCATACTGTGTGTTTACGTAACCCGAAATGCCTTGAATGACTGCATTATCAGCAAATAGAGCCTCCATTGCTCTCAATCCAATGCTGTACTTCAATCTTTAGCATCTCCATCAATCTCCATCACCATTTCCTTCATTCTCCCTCCCCGGTTCCTTCATCAAGATGGTACACATGAACAACCCATAGAGAAGAGAGAGAGGGAGGAGAGAGAAAGACTAGAATCTATTCTCTTCATCCACACAGCCAATCCATGCATGAAAGGCGGCGATAGCATCAGCCCATAGGGAGAAGATGAGCCCCAATGTTGGTTCTATGGGGTACTCACAACGTGTCATCATGATGATCATGGAGGATGGCACAAATTTCGGTGCTGCTGCACGTAATCATATCTCCACGTTTTCTTCATCTTCTTGATCAAAAAATTAGAGGGGGGGTTAAAATTCCAAAGGGCACCCCCCCTTTGGTCCAAGTTGTGGCCACCCTTTCAAATCTTGGCCATTTTGTGGCCCTTTCCTCGTCCGGGCTCCGATTTGAGCTTTGAAAAATCCTGGGTGTCCGTCTTGACATCCCGCATTGTAGTCGAAAAAATTATAAAAAATCCACAAGTGTCGCTCGGGCGCCTTTTAAAAGATATCTTTCAGTTGGTGCTTAAAATCGTCCTAGCTGCAACCACCGCCTTCGATGTTAAATATTTTTCCCCTGAATTCCGAAATTTGTGGCAAATTTTAGGCACATCCCGGGCTCAAAACTACGCTCTCATTGGCGACCACGGGATAGGATGACTCAGCCCGTCGAATTTCACAACTATTAAAACACAGCACAATGCTCACCCTACCCCTGACAAAACCAAGGCATGAAATCCACAAGGAGTAGGCCTAGCATAATCTGATAGAAGGTTCGAAGCTAGTTGCTAACCGACTACTCCAATACGGCCAAACTAAAAAAAACTATCAGAGCTCGCCCTAAGTGGTGGTCTGAACTACCTACCTAACAAAGGACAACACAACCAGGAGCTCCTACTAGGTGAGGACCAGATGATTAGGCAGCTGCAGCTTGTTCATAAGCAATCTAAGCCCTTCCACCTTCGTATAGAAAACTACATTCTCATAGAGGATGTAGTGCCTGAATTTTTTAGTCCCAAAGACCATCGCAAGACACAACTTCTCCATGTAGGTATAGTTAATTTCTGAAATGCCCAATTTTCGACTAGCAAAATATGTACTCCTGGAGATAATTTACTCGCCTCTTTTAGGTGCTTTTAAAACTGGTGCTTTTACTAGCTCCTGTTTCACATCCTCGAAAGCTACCTTACAAGGGTCGCTCCATACAAATAGACAGTTAAAGGAGAGTAAGTTCGTTAATGGCAACGTCCTTCTGCCAAGGCATTTATAAACCTCCGATAGTACCCTATCGATGACAGAAAGCTATGTACCTCTTTCGGAGTGAGTGGTGGACTCATAGCAACTATGACCTTGATCTTTTTAGGGTCAGTTGTGATTCCTACTGAACTGACCACATGGCCTAGCAATAGCCCATAAGGCACTCCAAACACACACTTCTGTGGGTTAAGAGCGATACAAAATTGTCTGCAGCGCTCAAAGCACTTTCTTAAAATAATCAACATCCTTTCCCTTACAGTGGTTGCCCCCAGGTCATCGATAAATACTTTCAACTCATCTGGGGAGATGCCACCAAAGGTCTTGTCTGCTATTCGTTGCCATGATCCAGGTGCATTACACAATCCAAAGGCCATCACATAGTACACAAAGGTACCAAAGACACTATAATGAAAGTTGTTTTCAACTTGTCCTCTTCTGCAAATGCCATCTGGTTGTATCCCGCAAAGCAATCCATAAACGAATATATTTCCCTACCCGCTAATTGATCCAAAATTTGGTCAATAAATGGAAATGGGTAGTAATCCTTAACCGTCTACTTATTCAACTCTCTAAAATCTACACATAGTTGGATCTAGTTGTTCTTCTTCTTCCCGATGACCACTAGGGAACACCATTCTGTGTGCTGTACAAGGAAGATTAAATCAGCTTTTTGTAACTTCTATAACTCCTCAAACAACCTGTCCTCAATTCAAAAGGCATACGCCTTACCTTTTGACGCATAGGACGACTGCCTTCTTTTATAGGAATAGTATGAACAACCAGGCTGGGAGGAATGCCTCTCAGCTTGTCATAACTCCAAGCAAAGATGTCACGAAATTCTTGAATCAAGGACACATAGTCGTCCCTTTCTGCTGAACTGAGCATGAAACCTAATTTAATTGGCCACGAATCATTCAGCGTGCCAAGGTCCAACTCAATCACATCTGCGTCTCTTATCCTATCTTGCGACTCTATCGGCTCATTTAGAGTTATCTGATAAATATCCTCTGTAGTGGACCCCTCTCTAGATTCATCATTGGATGATGTCTCACTACCAGATGGATCATCTACTGTCTCTAATTCAGTAGAGGATTAATGAGCTCTCTCACTCTGAGGAGACTCAGGGTAAGCATCGACTATTACTCGATTAGCACCTCTACCCAGAACCACTCGACTGGTAGGTATATTGACTTGACAATCTGTTCGTAAGATCCAAGGCCTACTTAGCAAGACTCGATAGCTAGAACGTCCTGCAAATCTTATCACCCTAAAGTCCAAGAAGCATTCTACACTTGCAATTGCAGCATGGACCTTAGTAACACAACCTTTTGGTTGCCTTAGAGTATCATCAGTCATTCTAAGAAGGGTGGAGCTATCTTTTTGGATGCCTAGACCCAACCTCTCCATCAACTCTGAACTCATGATATTGACGGAGGACCCAGTGTCTACGATAGCATGCTCTACTAATATCCCATCCACAAATGCTGGAACCCTAGGGCAATTCTTTTCAGCATGATCAAACCAATCTTCCCCTACTCGTGCAATGCCCAAAGGTTCTACAATATACCCAATATGCAGGATCTTCTTGAATTCCTTGCGTACTCCTGGAGATAATTTACTCAACTGTAAGAGGTTTACATTTGGTTTGACTTCGCAAAGAGAACTTGCTAAATCAAAATCATGATAGGTAGCCAAAGCTCTCTTTTCTCACCAAACCATTCAATCTTTTGGTCTCTCGGGACCGGCTTTGGTGCTTCTCTTTTAGCTCTTGCCTTCTTTCTTGGCACTTTCTCATCCTTCTTAGGATCGATTTTTCTATCAATAGGCCTTAGAGGTCCCCCTTCCACGCTAGGATTTAGGACTTGCGTCCCCTTATCCCCTTGCTTAGGGTTTTCCTCGACCGGTTTTGCATTATCTTTATCAACCTCTTTAGCCTTTTGGCCTCTTGTCACGGCTTGTAGGTTAGAGGTTTCACCGCGATAAGGTTGACTCCATTGCCTTGTGGCAACTCCTCTATAGTGGTCTTTCCCCTTTGCAGTATTTGTCTTGGTCCATCATTTTGCTGGAGGTTATTACCCTGCGCTCTATGATTAACCGAACTTGGCTGTTTACTCCCTTGTTGGAGGGAACTAATCTTACTCCAACAGGTAGCGGCTAAGTGGCCCGACTTTCCACAAATATCACATTTAACATTTGGACAATTTCTAGGGAAATGTTGTCTGCCACACTACTTACAATTGAATCTTGAGGGACCACCCTCTTCAGGGCGTCGACTCCTTATCAGATTCTACTGCTTCTTCAAGAAATTGATGTCAACAACTATTTGCCGATATTGTTCAGAAATCATGTTGGTGTAGTGCTTCATCATATCCTTAACTTCGCCAAGGACATTAGAGGCACTCGATTCATAGCCTTGATCATCTATCCGTCGTTCCATTGGCCTAACAATTTGATTCGGCATTGGTTGTTGACTCACTGGAATAACATTAGGGTTCAAAACTTGGCCTCGAACATTTGGTGGAGCCAACTGACTAGCCATAGGCATAGTCACACTAGGAGGGGCTGGCAGCAAAGGTACATTTTGAACCATGCTTCCTCTCCCATTAGGGTTATTCATAGGCATCCCTTGACTTCCATTCATCAATGGTAAATTTCCTCCAGGTACTAAACCCGCATTAAGATTTATTCGAGAGGAGTATGCCGTTTGTAATCGTGACTCTACTCCTTCTGCCCGCATGATGGCGGTGTCTATATCAGCCAAAGCCATACTGTTCAATTGTACTTGAATATTGAAATCCAATCCATGCAAGAAGTATTGCAATTGGGCAGTCGGTGGAATAGGAATGTAAGTTTGTAACTTATGAAACACCTCCTTAAGCTTCTTGGCATAGGCTTTCACATTCTCATGGGGGTCTTGGCGCATTACATTCAAAACATGCAACCAATATTGGCCACCTCTTTCAGGGGTATATTCTCCTCAAAAAGCTGCAAAAAATTGGTCAATTGTGGTTATGGTTCCAGTCTCTATGCTATGATACCATACCACAGCCCTTCCTTTTAATGCCATGTTAAAGAACATTATGAGATGTCCCTCATCTTGGATGCGATAATTAAACATTGATCTTTGGAATTCACAAATGTGAAACTCAACATCTTCTTCGGCTAACCCATTAAAAATGGGCAAAGGCACTCCTAAAGCTGGCAAATCCAGCGTCCCTGCAGGAATTGCAATGGGTTGTGCCATGACGACAATCGGATTAACAATAGGAGTTTGAACTCATGGAATCACACCCCCACTTGAAGTGGGTTGACTTGGTGGAAGAGAGGAAGAACTTGCACTTTCTCCTGCACCTAAAGGACTATGTGCAGCAGTTGGGTTACTAAGACCACTGCCTCTTATGCGTATCGGGCTACTCCTTTGAGGAGAATAACGACTTACGATCTCCAACCACCGTCTAGCCCTCTCAGCATGTTCTGCTTTTTGTATTTCGGCTTGACGGTCCTTATCAGAGGACATAAACCAACTTTTTGGTCCCCAAAAACCCTAGATTCGAGAACCACCACTTATTGGTAGCTCCCGACAGACGCACCATTGATGGGACCTAAAATGGGCCGGCACTGGCTATGGCACTAGCCGGATCTCATACTCATAGCAGACGAACACACTCTCACGGCCTCGCGGACCAGGAGCGTCTATCTACTGCTAAAGGACGAACTACCCTAAAGCCTAATCTATGCATTTATAGTTTTATAGTTTTGTAGTCCAACGTTTCCCTTTCTATAAACTCCACAGAGGGAGAACCCATACACTTTGGTAATAAATACCACGATAATCGCATACATGGGAGGCAACCTCTCGATAGAAACACCGCGGCCCATTGCAGCTCTCCTACATTGCAGTGATTAGCCCCTTGATGCGCTGCTCAACATATAAAACAACGAACAAACTCCACTCTTTCATTTCAAATCTAGGAGATATACCATGTTTCCTCACCAAATAATCCCACAAGAAACGAACGTCTATCCTACAGCTTAGGATGCCTTTTCACACTCAACCGTGGGTCATTGTCATTGAAAACATGTGCTATGCATCCGTTTTTTTTTATTCTGATACGATGGTTTCATGCACATGAAAAAGTGAATGATTCTAAAGTGCTCAAACATCATTTTAAATCAGAAACACGTGGTGCACAACCAGGCTTTCATTGCATTTTCACTAACCCGTTGCTGCGATGAAAGGATAGCACCGAGATAATACTCGTGCTACTATCCTCTTAATTCAAATAACACAAACTCTATGTCATGATGTGTATCAAAAAATCAGCAACAATCAGCATGCAAATCACACCATTCAAACATCCCAACCCCCTACGTTTAGGTATTGCTTTCATTGCACAGGTGTAGAGGTTCATTTTGTCATATTTTGATGTATAAAGAGCAATAAATCACAAACTTTGACAAAGAGATAGGGCAAACTGAGGCCAAACCTTATGCTTTGCCACTACCACACATCCACAAATAATCATTATATTTTTCCTCATTTTTCCAAGACGTGTTTCTATTTTTCTCTTATTTTTCTCATTTTCTTGATTTATTTAGCAATAAAATATACTATTTTCTGGTTTTTCTTATTCCCATCACTTCAACATACTATCATTCAATTTATCTTCCATATTGCCCCCATGGGAATATATTTTACCCACCTGAAATGGAAAATCTACCATTTTGCCACTTAAAAACTGCATTTCAGATTTACGGGAATAAAATGAAGCATGTAAATCATTGCAAAACCAAAATTTTCTGATACACAGCCATTACTCATGATGCAAACAACACTCACACAAATTTTCATCCAATAAGAACATATTTATCATCATAAACTATCAAAAATCCTTCATTTTCCTTCATAAAAATGGTCATACCGTGTTTTTACGTAACCCGAGATGCCTTGAATGACTGCATAATCAGAAAATGGAGCCTCCATTGCTCTCAATCCAATGTTTTACTTCAATATTTAGCATCTCCATCAATCGCCATCACCATTTCCTTCATTCTCCCTCCCCGGTTCCTTCATCAAGATGGTACACATGAACAGCCCATAGAGAAGAGAGAAAGGGAGGAGAGAGAAAGACTAGAATCTATTCTCTTCATCCACACAGCCAATCCACGCGTGAAAGGCAGCGATAGCATCAGCCCATAGGGAGAAGATGAGCCCCAATGTCGGTTCTATGGGGTACTCATAGCCTGTCATCATGATGATCATGGAGGAGGGCGCAAATTTCGGTGCTGCTGCACGTTGCCATATCTCCACGTTTTCTTCATCTTCTTGATAAAAAATTAGAGGGGGGGGTTAAAATTCCAAAGGGCACCCCCCCCTTTGGTCCAAGTTGTGGCCACCCTTTCAAATCTTGGCCATTTTGTGGCCCTTTCCTCGTCCGGGTTCCGATTTGAGCTCTGAAAAATCCTAGGCATCCGTCTTGACATCCCGCACTGCAGTTGGAAAAATTATAAAAAATCCACAAGTGTCGCTCGGGCGCCTTTTAAAAGCCATTTTTCACTTGGTGCTTAAAATCATCCTAGCTGCAACCGCCGCCTTCGATGTTAAATATTTTTTCCCTAAATTCTGGATTTTTTGGCAAATTTTAGGCACATCCCGGGCTCAAAACTCCACTCTGACTTGGCTAGTTCCAGCTAAGTTCGTACCCCGAATGGCAGTCAGCACACTAGAAAGGAAGTTGGTGCCACATAGGTTGGGTCTCTTTGAGACCTCCATTTGGCCAATCGCTTCTCTGAGACTGTCATAATTTGGGCTCCTAGTTTGGCCATTGCAACACGATTTTCAAACCAACATTTTTCGAATTGACTTCGACCCTCTGATTGTCACTTTAGTTGCTTTGTCTCTAAGAGATTTGGTTGGCAGAGCACGTCATTGAATGTTACAGTTAAGCATAGTTCGTTGGCTTCCTCGTCAGAGGTGAGTCACATGTGTTCACGCAGGAGCCTGTCATAGTGCTCGTCAAGATGTTCTTGCTCTTCCTAGGATAGGGAAAATGGCAAGTATTCTTCAAGCTATTCTTTAGGGAATGCATCCATGTCTCCAAGGACATAGACACGTGCGAATTTGAGCTTAGCATCCAACTCAGTTAAGCATTCTGCGACACTTCTATGTTCAACGAGGGCTTGCTCAGTTGCTATCTCATGCAAGGTTCTAGGAGTTTCCCTAGGCTTTAGCATAGCTGGGGGCACATGCCTAGATGAGTAAGATTGGTCAATGCTAGGGTTGCTTATGCTCTCGGGGTTTCCATGTTTCCCCTGAGGCCTTGCTGCTATTGTGTCATGGTTCTCCTTGGATGTGACCGGTATAGTCTTGTCACCCTATTGTGACAGTGTTGTATCCACTCTTGATTGGTCAATGCGAGTTCTGTTTGTCAGTGGATTGAGTGTTACAAGCAACCATTGATGGTAATGGTTGCTTTGATTTTTCAGAGCACATGGATGTGTATGAGGTTTCACCGCTGTTAGGAGATATGCCAATGGGTTCATTGGTGGATGGGCTCAATGCTTTATTCTTTAGCTCTCTGGCACTCTTGGTCTCAAGCTTCTTAGGGTCTACAACCACTTGCAACTACCATTCTTGTTTTCATTGTTTTGTCCTCTTTTTCTTGGTTAGTGAAGGTGCATAACTTAACAACTCAGGACCCTGAACTAGGCCAGCCATTGATGTGCTTGGTTGGGCCTCAGCTTTTCCCTTCTCTAGTGTGTCCTCATGGGACGTAGAACTGTTGGACAGCCTTGCTAGGTTGATTGGTCAGATGCGCCATCTCCTTGGCCACATCTTTGAGAGGTTTCTCCTCAAGCCTAGGCTTTAGGTGATTTGAAAGTGTTAGAGTTGTCAAGGATACTGGTTGTGGCACCTCCTCCATAGGTGAACTGCTAAGAACACGTTTTGCAAGGGGCGTTGTCACGGCCAAGGGCTATGACTACTGTGATCCCTGATTGGAAGTAGTAGCAGCTAGTCCAGTGGGCTAGCTACTCTTGGTGGATTGAGTTGTAAAGTCCCTAGGGCGATCGGAAGTGGTTGTGTCTTTTGTTGTCCTTTGAGAATTCACTTGTGTAGATCGAGTTGATCTAGTCACATTAGGTCGCACATGCATATCCTTGGGCCGAGAGCTACGAGTGGTGTCATGTCCCACCTCTTGGACATTTGGAAGCTTAGATGGAGATAGATAATGGGATTGAGCAGTTGCACTTGATCATTGCTGTTGTGCTTTTTATTTCCGTTTAGGGAAAGAGGGTGTAGGAGACTTGGGACTCCTAAGTGGCTCTGACATTGGTTGGAAGATTTGCTCATGGCTATTAGATGATTTTACCATTTGCTTTGTTGAGCATTTAACCTTGCCATGAGCAATGTTGTGCCTATGATGCCTGCTATCCTCTTAGGGAATCAAAGGCTCCTTGGGCACTAGTGGCTTTTGCGTATCCTCAACGGTGACATCTAATATCTACTTGTCAAGCATGCTAGGCTGAGGATTTACCCTTAGATTAGTCCATTTGGTTTCTTGATTTCCACCGTGAGGGGCTCGGTCACTCTAATGTCTTTGACTTGAGACTTGGTTTTTCGTTTAGATTTCCTCCTATGCTTCTTTGCTCTTGATATGATCTGGCCTTCAGCTAATAGAGGAGGTTTAGCAGGGGGTTTTGGTATCCAAATCTATCGGTTACCTGCATAATACCCTTGAGCACATAGCAACGCTTTGGATATCCATCTCGATGTTGTGCTGGCTCTCCATTGATGCCTTCATCTATAAGGCTTGGGCTTCTTTTGTGGTCTTCTACGATATTTGTAAGTCCAAAGCATGTCCTTGTCATTGGCTCTTAACCTTCTTGTTTCAAGTATGGCCTCGCTCACTGGTTCTCTTTGTTCAACATGCGCTTCTATCAACTCTCTCAACAGGTCCTTACTCTCACTACTGGGCTTGCTTGTTATGTCAGGACCTTCCTTGCCTTTCCCTCGAGGTTTGATGAGGTCACCCTTGCTAAAGGTTGTGATTATCCTCACATTCGGTAGTGTCAGGTGTATCCTCTGTGTTACATAGTTGGCCTCACACTTGGTTGCCCTTTTGAAGGGTCTTCCTAGGAGGGTTTTCTTTCCGCAATTAGCACTATTTGGAGGAACATAAAATAGGATAGGAAAGCTTTCAGTTTCAATTGTCGCGAGGATTTTTCACTTCCCTATAAGTGCTTGTGGGTGTCCCCTATAAGGACTAAGAGTTGCATTAGTTGGTGTGAGCTCTGGTTGGCCTAGTAGAGTCCATGCTTCATAGGTCAAGATATTAAAATCTGCTCCTTTATCAATCAGAGCATCGATAGTGTACTCTCTTTTCGCGGTGAGTTTGACCCTAAGATAAGAAAGTGGTACTATGTCTTCATCTTTCGGGTCTTGGCTTATAAAATTAAGCCTTCTGACAAATGCCCTTGAGTCCCTAACTGCACGACTAGATGTGGATTCTCCAGTGATGTCTTGGATCATCTGTGCAGTGCTATTCAAGGTGCATCTATCGTTAGGACTGTCATATCTAGTCATCCTCGCAGTTGTAGCTTGATGTTGTTGATTTTCGCTTTGACTAGATGCAGCTTGAATGCAACATGTACGTGTTTTTGTAGTGTGGCCTTTTTGCCCTTGTTGGCTAGATTGGCCCAGTGAGGTTCTAGGGTCTGTTTTGTCTATGTTCGGGTATTGGGATTTTGGTTGCTCTCCTACAAGTGAGAATCCATGCTTGTGTAGAGTGATTACTACACTAGGGTCTAATTTGGAGGACTTGTCACGACGCACGTTTTCTCTCCAATCTTCTTGGGGGAGGTGTAGAGGAGGTAGAGCCCCCTCTACGGGGATTCAGGGAGGGCAGTCCCTGGCCCATAGGGCCGTTATGGTAAGCACCATGCACCGTTTGAAGGACTGTTCATAGCCAAGTTTTGAACTACTTGCTCTAGATTTCAGTCTAGTGATAGGTCTATGAGGTGCTTTCGGCTCTATATGGTTTCTTAGTCAATTTTAGGGTCTATATGTTAAGATTTGAAAAAATCCAAATTTGGGCCGAATAGGTCCGAATTGTAGGGGTCGAATGCCCCCGATTCGGCCCCCTCCGAGGACTGAGGGCTGAATGAGAAAGAGCCGAATGTAACTGGTCGAAATGTCAAATTCAGCCAATTCCAGTGTGGTTGTCCGAGGGCCGTGTGGCCGAGTGGGCTAAGGGCCGAGTCAGGCAGGCCAAGTCAAGTGGATCGAGGGCCAAATGGTGAATTTGGCCGGGCCGAATGTCAACTCGTCTGAGTGGGGTTGGGCTGAGTTGACAGGGCCGAGGGCCGAATTTCAAAGTTGGTCCGAATGCTTCACTCGGATGGGCCGAGTGAGAGGCGTATGAGTATAGTGGGATGAATGGCCGAATGGTCCGAGGGCTGATTGACCAAGTGGTCCGAGGGCCAATTCTAGGATTCAGCCCAGAATCTTCATCACTCAAACAGGTTGAGCGCGTCACGATTTTCGTCGGACTTCAAAGAATTTGTCACGCTGAGCGATCGAGGGATTCCTACCTGCTGAGCACCTCCAGATCCAAGCTACTCATGTAGGGGAAGGTGTGGAATTACCTGGGCTGGGCAAATAACTCCTAGATGACTAGATCGAAGCAAGTTCACACGATGAAGCTCTTTCTCTCTCTCCTGCACTCCTGAAACCCTGCAATGCAAAATGTGGCCTTTCTTGCTACTCTTGGCCCCTTATGACCCTGCCCAAGTCTGCACTCACCTTAGTCTTGCTCCCTTCACCAACATTTAATCCAAAAATTCATTTTTTGCCCTTCTTTTCCCTGTTTTAGCCTGTTATACAACAACAGAAAACTCTGCTACGTGCTCCAATGTTTTGCTATTATCCTTCCTAAATGCAAGAAAAAATCATAAGGGAAATACCTACACTACTCCATCATGCTTTTCTAAGTCCAAAAACCAAAAACCTACTTGCTAAGGAGATCGAATACCTCTTCAAACTCCCTCGCTTCCTACCTATCTATCTGAATAACCATTTCTACTTTGAAGCTCTATTCAAAGCGAGCAAGCACTCAAGGCTTGAATCCGTTGGTCCCGGCAATGGAACCAAAATGTGAGAGCTTTCACTCAACTGCCAAGACCCACGGACCGCTTATTGCTTCAAGCCTTCCAAGCCGAGCACTAATGGCTACCTCTCACATAGCCAACACGCTACCCAGAATGCCTGCGCTTGATTTTTAGCCTTTCCATTAGCTCCCCTACTAGATTTACCCTAAAACCAAGACCCCAATTAGAGATAATTTCCAAAGATGTGCCAAACCTGCAACAAATGTTTTCAAACACAAATTTTCTCACTTCTTGGGCTGTGATCCTACTAGTTGTTGAAGCCTCTACCCACCTCGTCATGTAGTCCACACCCATTATGATGTATTCCTTGCCAGACTGAGTTCATGGGAGTGGCCCTATTTTATTAATCCCCCATTTCTCAAATGGGCCATATGTAGTTATGGGATTTTGTTCCTCATGCACTAGCTTCCTTGGTCCGGCCTTTTAGCAATCATCACAAGTGCGACACCAATGTTGCACATCTCGATGTAGACTAGGCCACACAAAACCGGCCTGGAGAATCTTCCTGCTGGTTATTTCTTGAGCAAAATGTCCACCAAAACCCCCCTCATGGCAGCTCTTAATCACATCCATAATCTCCTTTGCTGTTGGCACCCTTCTAAGCACTACATCCTTTCCTTTGCAATACAACACATCATTTATCAAGCGGTATTTAGTGGCCTTACTAGCCAGCCACATTTTCTCACTCTTACTCATATGTGTAGGTGCCTCACCATGCTCAAGAAAATAAAGCACATCTTGTAGTTGAAATTTATCCTGAAACAAGGGAACCTTTACTGCAATGATGCCCACCATTACCTCTTTCAAATTTTCATCTGGAGCATCTGCGTCGCCATTTGTGTGCCTTGGCACAAAATAGATTTGGGCTTTTTGTAGCTTTCTCATGAGATTTTTAGCTTCTCTCATTTTCACTGCTAAGTTATCATTTTTACAAGCCCAGATTCCTTTCATTTGCTTAACAATTAGCATAGAATCCCTAAAAATATTAAGTCAAGTGACACCATGTGAGAGACACCACCTCAAACCTAAAAGCAAGGCTTGATATTCTGCTTCATTGTTAGAATGGACATCCTCCAAGTTGATACCTTTTCCATAAAGTTTGTCACCTTCTGGATTGAATACCACTATTCCTGCTACCACTCTATCTTTAATACACTTGTAGGCCCCATCGAAGTAGAGGGCATGGTAATTCTCCACTCGTGGTGGATCCTCAGAGGAGGTGTCTCTTCTTTTACCTTTCCCTTCTCTTTTTCCTTCTTTTGATGGCATCTATGGGTTAACAAATCAGCTAGGCAGGCCCAAGTAGAGTCCTCCACCTTGAAGGTGTAGTCAAATTCTTGGAGTTCTATCACCCACTTAGCGTTTCTAGCTGAAACATCCATGTGCTGTAAGGCATATGGAAAATGCTCTTCTGTCGTGATCACTGTGAACGGCCTAGGGAGAAGATAAGGACAAAAATTTCTTACAGCAAACATTAGAGACAAAACCATCACCTCCACCATCTTGTACCTTTGTTCTGATGCTGTCATTACTCTACTAGAAAAGTAAACCGGCCTCATTAGGCCAGTTTTAGCATCCTTTTGTATTAGTGCTGCCCCTAGAGCATCTTCCCCAAAACTCAGGTTGACAAAAAACTCTTGATTCCATCAAGGCTGTAAAATTATAGGAAGGGCATTGAAAGCCTTCTTCACCTCATGAAAGCATCTTTCTCTTTCGTCACTCCATAGGAGCTCCTCAGAGTGGGTCAACTGTTGTAGTGGAAATACTAATTGGGAGAGGAGATCAATGAATTGCCCCATATATCTCACCTTTTGAATGAAAGAGGTTAGTTGCTTCATAGAAGATGGTGATGGCACCGCCAATAGGGCCTTAATTTTGTTTGGATCTGCTTCAATGCCCCTCTCACTTACGACATGCCCTAACAAAGTTACACTGCTTTCACCAATACGACACTTCTCGTGGTTTAGCTGCCCCCCCATTTGTGGGAGGCCGTTGAAACCTTCATCCACCTTCCCTAGATGTAGAGCCTTAGAACTATAAATACAAAAATCATCAATAAAGACCCTGATGGACTTTCCAAAATATGGTTGGAAGACATAATTCATGAATAGCTGGAAGGTAGCTGGGGCATTTGTTAATGCAAATGGCATTACTTTGTAAGAAAAACACAATTTTATAAACGTGCCTTCATATGCTTGGTACTCCCCTGTTAAGGTTTGGCAAAGATCTAAGAGCTGTCTCCAAATATCTTCAAGTGGCTCTGTATCTTGCTACAAGAAAATGTATCTAGATTTTGATATTAAGAATGAGTAGTTTGGATTTAACAACTTCCTCATTAAGTCAAATATGTTGTTAGGATTCTTATCACAATTGGTAGCTCCCAAAAAATTTACTTATGTGATAGCCCATCTCATTTGCATCAACATATCCAAAAAAGATGCATTTGACAAACTTCAGATCCAACTTAATGTGCTTATCTTTGGAAATACGCCAAAAAGTCTCACATCCAAAGACTTGCAAGTGTGCATGCAAGGGAGGTATATCTGACCATATCTCCTTTGTAACTTTACCACCACGAGAAATATATGAGGATCTATTAATGAGATGAATGAAAATAGTAATTTTCTTGGCCCAAAAGTACTATGGTAAGCTGGTATGGCCAAGCATATTGTGGATTGTTTCCTTAATAGTCCTATTCATATGCTCTACAACATCCTTATAGGGTGGGTTGTGGGGGAGTAATTGATGCTTAATATCACTCTCATCACAAAGATACTCAAATGCCTTAGAAACATATTCATCCCCTTTGTCAAACCATAGGCATTTCAGCCTATGCCTAGATTGGCTCTCAACCATAGCAAGAAAGCATTGAAATGTAGGCAAAACATCCAATTTTTGTTTAATAAGATAGCCCGAACCTTATGCAAATAATAATCTATGAAGGTAAAAAAGTACTTTTCACAAAAAAATGACTAACAAGGCATGGGACCACAAAAATTTGAATGGACAAGAGCCAAAGGCTCACCCATGTGCATAGAGCTAGACTTTTTATGAGAGTTACGTATCTACCTGCCACCATAAAGACAATGATCACATGAATCAAAACATGAGTAATCAAGAGACAAAAGATACTACAAATGAGTAATTTCATTCCTTTCAAAGATGTTTTCAAGGTGATGATGCTATATAGATACATGTGGAAGATTAGTCTCACAACCAAAATATGGTCAACAGACTTAGAGATAAGCAAGGGGTAGAGACTACCAAAGTTAGCACCTCTAGTAACTCAAAGAAAGCATATATTGTCAAAGAAATTAATTAGAAATAATATTTAACCATTATTGTCCATAAAATTTTAATAAATGACCATATATCTATAGGCAAATGACTAAAAAGAATGGACTTCCACTACTAGGGAGATCGGGATGTAAAAGCAACTAGTAGTGTAGTAACCAAGTACTAAGAATTGTCAAAACTCAAGGTGTTAGATACATAGATGCATACAAAAATGCATATCAAGCATGTATCCACCACTAAAAACCCACTAATCATGATAGGTGCAAGTTATCCAAGCTCAAAAGCAAATCAACCAATACTTATGAATCTTTCTAATGAACAGTGTGTGCATAAACCAAACATGCATAAAGAATCTCCCATTGACTCAAACAATCAAGCTCTACAATGTAAGTGCAAATGGCTCCCATTTGAAGTAAATCCAAAATGGCCAAGAGCACAACAAAGCGCTCAATACATCAAGTACATAGCATCCAAGTGCCCAAAGACATGAATCAATACATTTAGGACCATAAATCAATAGTATCCCTTCAACCAGCAAGTGAAGAAGCATTCTATCAATGAATCATTTCCAAAATGCATTCAATCAAGCTAAAATACAAATCTCTAAGTTCATTATAAGCATATTCCAGCATACACATCAATTTTAAGTATCAATACATACATGTGGAATCCTTGAAGCACTTGAAGGTATGTAATACATAGATCTATATAGTAAAAATGCTTGTTGTCCAAGCTTTACTATATCAAAGAAGCCTTCAAGTGTCGAGCTATTTGATCCCTTACCCAAGAATAAAACCAACGTTTGAGTGTTACAAACTTTTCCCATAAGTATTATATGGACCTAAAGTATTCCAATACATGCTATCAACAATGTATACAAGAGACCTTACTTTGTTTACATAGTTAGTGGTTGAGGATAAGCACTTTAAATGGAGCTCAAGATCAAGCCTCTAATGCCAGGAGTGATACCAAAGTGCAAGAGTAGCACCGAGGAGGAAGAAAATTCTTGAGGCATAAGCTTTCGAAGCAAGATCATGGGCTAAAATATCAACACAAATTGTGCTAGCTTATCAAGGGCCTTCTACTTCTACTCTTCACTTCAATGATCACTGACCAATGCTGAATGGATCCTTTGGAAGTGGGAAAAAATGTCAGGAACAAGCCTTGCCGAAGGGAGAAGTTAATACATACCTCGAGAGTGAAGGGTTGGGGTAGCCATGAAAGCTTAAAGTGAAGCTCTCTTCTTGGACTAAATCAAAGACTAATGAAGCTCATTGTATGCATGAACTAATACTAGTTGAAAGGTGGAGTAGGAGTGGAAGAAGTGTGAAAGCAAGAGGGAAGCAAGAGTTATGGAGTTTTCAAGCAAAAAAGAGAGAGATCAATACATGCCAAGCCTCATAGACTACAAAGCCTCGACGTGTTAAGTACATAAACTATACATAAAAAAACTTCAAGCCAAAAAGTATATTGTAAAGCGTGACACTTATGTTAAGAAACACAAATCCTTGAGTAAGGTTTAGCTATGGAGGTTGAAAATCATGGACAAGAAGCATGATGAATGAGACTAGACACTGAGTATTGCTCAAGTGAATTAGGTTCCAAGATAGATTAGCTTGGAATCATAAACACAATCTTGAGTAGAGAGACAAGACTAAAAGTACAAAGTACAATAGCATTCATCATTTGACTCAATGTCAAGTACATGCTTTTATAGTTGTAGGATGGTTCCCCTTTTCTCAGTGTGCCTATGGGATTCAGGTAGCTTCTCCTAAGTTGTTGCATGTCCCTTGCCCTACTCCTCCATATAAAGAGGTTTTCTTAGGAGTATGATTGCATAAATCTCAACACCCCTCCTCAATCACAACCATAAAAAGCACTGCATATACAAAGGCTACAATGAGTAGGACCTTGCTAAGTGTAGACATGGAAAAACCAACCATATAAAGCTAGAGGCTGTCACAAGGCCTCACTAAGTGCATAGAGGCTGTAGTGCAAAGGTTACATGAGGATCACAAAGCTTATGATTGGAGCATGCAAGTACATACAAGGCTTAAAAAAGTAATTCTAAGTAGTGGGAATAGAAGGACTGGTAATGCTTGTCCTTCTACTCTTGAGTGTCTTCTTCTTCTTCTTCTTCTTCTTCTTCTTATTCTTCTTGGACTTCTTCTTCTTTGGTAATTACTAAGTAGGCATTCTATGATCTCTTCTTGGCATAACAAAAATTTTCAATGTATCTTGTTCTTTTTTAGAAGTCATAGACAATGCCTTTTTTCCATTGTACTTGATATTGACATAGAGAACATGTTCTTCCTTTGAAGTGCTCGCTTCTTCTTTTCTTTTGAGATTTTCCTCTTCTTCTAGGAGTGATGATTTAATGTCTATGAGCTTTGGATTTGGCATATTAATTAGTGTGGTGGAGACATTACTAAACTTTGGAGGAAGACTCTTCAACAGAACTCCAATGCATACATCTTCATCCATTTTTAAATTAATCCCTACAAGTTGAGTTAGCAAACTTTTCGTCTAATTAAGGTGAACTAAAAGGGATGCATTAGCCTTCATATCCAACCCGAAAAATTCAATCAACAATCCATATTTTGAAGATTTAGATTGGGCACCAAATAGTGCTGTTCCCAAGTGGCATGTGATGTATCACATGCATCTACATGGTGGATATAACTATCATCAAGCTCAAGCTTGATGATGGATTGGGATTTTTTATCATTATTTATCCATACTATTGCATGAGGAGCATCTTTGGATTTCTTTTCCTGGCCACTAGTTATTGACTAAAGGCCCTTCTTCATCTGGTCCAACTTGATCCCTATCTACCAAGTGTGGAAGCATGTTCCTTCAAAGTGGTGTGAGGACAAATATTTCCCCATATAATGGATGGTAAGAGTAGTAGCAAATTATCTTCAACAACTAAGGTAAATCTAGCAAGAGAGTCGTAAAAAAATTGTGCCAAAAGACACAATAGATATCAGTGTTTAAACAATAATATTTAGTATCAAGAGATACTATCTTGAAGCTTAATGTCAGATGTCAATGGTTGAATCTTCCCTTCCTTGCTAATTTGATGTAGCAATTTTTCTAGAACTTTAGTGATATAGTGGATCAAAGTTTCAATGGGTTGCTTGAGCCAAGGGAAGTGAAAAAATGAAGGGAATGATGAGCTTCAATAAAAATGGCTATGGTGGATTTAGGGTTTTTGAGATAGGGACTTGGTTTTATCCTCTATGTATCCATTAGAGTGAACCATTTGGCTTGAATGGGTAGTAGCCTAGGCCTTGTCTTTTATTTCTCTATGGTTGCAAGATCGATTGTGGCCAGTGCTAATGACGGGACCTATATGACAACAATAGGGCACAATCTGGATAGCGACAGGGAAGTAGCACAATGCCGAGTAGAAGAGACCATAATTTTGAGGTTTGTTGTGATAGGAAGTTGTGCCCTAAGTTGAGAACAACTCTTTAGAAGATAGCCATTTAAAATCTTGCTTGGATGGAGAGATCCAGGAGCTCCAAGGTAGGTAGGTACTATTTTCTATGGCTACCAAGAAGGGTAGAGTGAAAATTGAGTGAGAGAGAAAGTCATCTACTAAACTTGAGCTAGAATGAGATTAAGGAAGGATGGAAGGGAACTGAACTGAGCTAAGCTAATCTCACCATGGCTCTGATACCATGTTAAGAAACATGGATCCTTGAGCAAGGTTTAGCTATGGAGGTTGAAACTCATGGACAAGATGCATGATAACTGAGACTAGACACTGCGTGTTACTCAAGTGAATTAGGTTTCAAGATAGATTAAATTGGACTCATTGAGTAGAGAGACAAGACTGAAAGTACAAAGTACAATAGCATTCATCATTTAGCTCAATGTCAAGTACATGTTGATGGTTTCCCTTTTCTCACTATGCCTATGAGATTCAGGTAGCTTCTCCTACATTGTTGCATGTCCCTTGTCCTACTACTCCATACAAAGAGGTAGTCTTCAAAGTGCGATTGCTTAAATCTCACATCTTAATCATGCATCATGGCATCTCCATGAGTGATCGATTTTTTCTCTCAGCTATATCATTTTATTATGGTGTATATGACACTATACATTGGTGTTTCATCCTATGTTGAGTTAGATATGCACTAAACTCTTTAAACATATACTTCCCCCCTCAATTTGAATGGAGAGTGTACACTTCATATCCTGACAAGTTTTCAATTATACTAACAAACTACTTGAAGTACCAAAACACTTGGACTTAGCTTTAAAACCATATACCCATGCATGCATGGAGTAGATCAATGAAATTCACGAAGTATAGGTAGTTGCCAAAAGATGTTGTTTGCAATTTGCAAACAGCTAAACCTTCATAAATGTGTTTTCTAGGTGCCTCATGAGTAGATAATGGAGACAACATATCATATTTTTGCAGGTGCAACAAACTAGCAAAATTTAAATGATCAAAATGTGCATGCCAAAGTTTTACATATGAAATTGCATGTGAATTTGCAATTGTACATGCTATATCTTCTATATGTTTCCTATAGTTATTGAGCTTATACAACCTAGGATATAGTGAACCAAATGCAATAATTCTATCACGACAATAGAGATCATATACTATACATTTGTCATCAATAAGCTCCACAATCAAGCCAATCTTGGCATATAAGGTAACAATAAATTATTTTCAATCTCTAGTACATACAAAGCATCCATAAATGTGAAAGTAGTTCCATTAATAGTAGTCATTAAAAAATTTCCAACTCCTTTGATAACATCAGAGGAGTTATTGACACATGTCATAGTATTTCCATTAAGCATAGGTTAAGAGGAGTGAATAAACTATGTTGATAAATAATATACATCATGGCACATTGTCAAAGTACTATACATCTAAATCCACAATAGACATTCAAGGATCATGTAAAGAAGAGTCATAATTACATTGCATAGTAAATACTCACTATGTATCTTGCACAACATTGGGAGATTCTAACATAAAAGGAAATATATATAAAACAACCATACTAACTTCTTTCTTCTTTGCCTCCTTCATAGAAAATGTAGAATAGTCCTTAATGACATGATCTTTTACTTACAATACTTATAAAACATATGACGAGTCATTTGTTTTCTTAGCCTTATGAGCAATAATTTTAAATTTTATATTGTGCACACGATGCAAGCCCCTTATACGTCTCCTGTCAAGAATTGCATGGTGGGGGGACTTGCTCAAGATGCTGTGCCGAACACACACAGAATGCACAAGGAGAAGCTCACTCAAGAGACAAGAAGAGAGATGGAGGCCAAAACGTTTTCTTGCTGGTTTCTTCTTCTTCTTTCCACACTCTTCACAATGTACATAAAGTATAGATAAGATACAACATAAAGGAAAGTGGCCTACTAAGTCAAACAATGCATAACCGACTACACTAGTCGACTAGCGCTATAACTATGCCGGCTGTAAATAGGTGTAACAACCTGAATATAATAAGTAATGAGTCAGTGGCCATGTGAGAGTCATAATGACCACCGACGTGCTAAGTGTAGACGTGTGGACCCATCTAACCAGGCCGTCCATCATCAATGTCCGCATGTGTTGAGCTTGTCATCTCAACACTCCCCCTCAAGCTCAACTGCATCTCTGCAACTCCAAGTAAGCTTCAAAACTTTTGAAGCTTCTATGTACCCAATGCCTTCGTGAAGATATTAGCTATCTGATCCTGTGTGCTGACATACACCAAGTCAATCTCACCTGCTAGTACCTTCTCTCTCACAAAGTGGTAGTGTACCTCAATATGTTTTGTCCTGGCATGGAACACAGGGTTCCTAGCCAACTGTATACTGCTCATGTTGTCACAATAAATAACAATTGGACCTTCCACTTGCACATCCAAATCAGCCATTAACTTTTGTAGCCATACTACCTCACATGCTGCAACAAGAGCACCTCTATACTCAGCCTCTGTACTCGACAAAGCAACTTTAGATTGCTTTTTGCTGCTCCAAGCAACTGCTGCACTATCAAGAGAGAACATGTATCCGCTGGTAGATCTTCTATCAGACATTCTACCAGCCCAATCTGTATCTGTGTATCCAAACACTTGTACATCTGTACCTGCCTCATAGAAAAGTCCATAATGTAATGTGGACTTCACATATCTCAATATGCGTCTGACTGCATCCAAATGTGGCTTTCTAGGTACTTGCATAAACTGACTCACAAGACCAACAACGTAGCTCAAGTCTGCCCTTGTAATGGTCACGTAGATCAAACTCTCCACTATCCTCCTGAACATAGTAGGGTCTTCTATCTCATCCCCAACATCAGCACTCAACTTTACATTCTGCTCCAATGGGACTGAAAGTGGTTTGCATACTGTCATACCATACTTGGACAACATATCCAAGCCATACTGTCTTTGGGACAGCCATATACCATCATCACATCTAATCACCTCAATGCCAAGGAAGTATCTTAGCTCACCTAAATCCTTCATCTCAAACTTCTTCTTCAAAAAATCCTTGACTTCAGCAATCCCACTATCACTATCACCTGTAATAATCAAATCATCCACATAGATAACTATGATGACCAAACCTGCATCTCCCTTTCTCACATAAAGTGAGTGATCAGCATCAGAAACATAAAAGTCAATATTGACAAGATACTCTTTGATCTTGTCAGACCATGCTCTAGGTGCTTGCTTGAGCCCATAGAGTGCCTTCTTCAACCTGCACACATACGTGGGATGGTCTAAATCTTCATAACCTGCTGGCTGATCCATATACACTTCTTCCTGCAAATCACCATGCAAGAATGCATTCTTCACATCCATTTGCTGCAACCTCCAACCTTTGGCTGTTGCCAAAGAAATCACACATCTGATAGTTGCCATCCTAGCAACTCGACTGAAGGTGCCATATGTCTGGGCATAGCCTTTTGGAACCAGTCTAGCTTTGTACCTATTAATAGAACCATCTGCATTGTGCTTAATCTTATAAACCCACTTACATCCAATAGCTTTCTTGCCCTTCGGCAATGATACTAGATCCCAAGTATTATTGGCCTCTAATGCAGCCATCTCCTCATCCATTGTTGCATCCCAATGAGCATGACCAACAGCATCCTCAAAACAAGTGGGCTCAAAATCCTCAATTAGTTTCACCATATAAACATAATGGTGAGCTGCATAACCTTCAAAACCAAATTTTTTAACAGGGTATTTGACCCTGCTAGATCTGCGTACCACCGGATCACTCAATGGAGCCTTTACATTATTATGAGCTCTCTGTACACCTGGTGTCCTAACAGAAGGAATGCCAAGCTCATCATCCAAGCTCTCTGAGCCATTGGAGTCTCCATCAAGAACTGCATCAATGCCTTCTGACACTCTATTCTTTCCTTTGTCTTTACCTGTAGTGCCACTAGATGCACCTGAAGATGTAGAGCTACTCCTTAGTCTCCCAGACCAAGGACTACCAGATGATGTCTCTGATCCACTAAGAGTCCGTGATTCTTGCTTTTCAGCCTGCACATGAGTATCATGATCATCATCATCATCCAATGCATCACCACTAGATGCATACCAACTGCTCATTTCATCAAAGATGACATCCCTGCTCACTCTGAACTTACATGTGACAGGGTTATAACAGCAATACCTTTTCTGCTCTAAAGAGTATCCAATAAAGACACACTTTTCAGCCTTTGGATCTAGTTTCTTCCGCAACTCATGTGGCACATGAACATACGCAATGCAGCCAAACACTTTCAAGTGTGAGACATCAGGCTTCTTACCTGTAAAACATTATTCGGGGGTCATACCATGAACTGCAGCTGTGGGAGTTCTGTTCATAATATAAACAGCACTATGAACAGCCTTAGACCAAAAATGCTTAGGCATATTCTTTTCAGCCATCAAGGCACGTGCAACTTCTGCAATATGCTTGTTTTTCCTTTCTGCAACCCCATTTTGATGTGGGGTATACCTGCATGTGAACTGTCTCTTTATCCCATGAGACCTCGGAAAATCATTGAACTCATTCGAGAGGTACTCTCCCCCTCCATCTGACCTCAAGCACTTTACTTTCAAGCCTGTTTCTCTTTCAACTGCAGCCTTGAAAATTCTAAAATGCTTCAAACGCTTCACTCTTTTCCTTCATAAAATATACCCACAGCTTTCTAGAATAATTATCAATGAATGCGACAAAGTATGAAATGCCTCCAAGAGATACATTTTGTGTAGGCCCCCAAATGTCTGTATGCACAACATCAAGGATATTTCTGCTTACATCTTTGTCATGTGAAAAGGGTTGTCTTGCCTGCTTACCAAACTGACATGCTTCGCATACCTTCTGAAATTTTGCAACTCTAAATGTAGGCAAACCTGTAACCAACCCTTTGGACTGCATTAATTTCAGCCTTTGTACATTTGCATGTCCAATGCGTTTGTGCCAAATTTCAATATCTGCAACAACACCTTTTCCTTTAGCATACATAGCAGCATTCATAGTAGGAATTCCAACATCCAAAGTAAACATACATCCAACTCTACTTCCCTTTGCTACCAACCTGCACTTGTCATTGAAGTCTTCTACAAAGCAGCCCTTTGCATTAAATCTGACTTGCAGCCCTTGCTCTACCATTTGACCGATTGACACCAAGTTCTTTGTAATAGATGGCACATGTAACACATCTGAAAGACTCTTTGTCTTACCATCATGCAAGGACAAGGGAACTTTTCTAATGTGTGAAATTGGGTGGCATGAATCATCACCTGTCTGCACATAACCTGCATTTTGCAAATCCTGCATCTCTCCAAACCATTCTGCATGGCTGGTCATATGATTGGATGTACCTGAATCAACATACCAAACATCATCATGTGTTTCCTTTCCTGTAACAGCATTCAGCATATGCTGTATAACAAACAGACGTTCATTTTTATCTTCATTCTGTCGTGAAGAGGATGCATAGTTTCCTTACTGCAACTTACCACGGCGAATATCATCTTTCTTAGCATAACATTGGGCTGCAATATGATCTGTTTTGCCACAGTAGTGACATACAATACCAGAGTTGTTAGAACCTCTATTCTGCCATCCACCTCTTCCTCTAAATCTCCCCCTGCCTCTAAAGTTACCACGACCTCTTGAAACCTGCATATCGCCAAATTGTTGATTCAATCTGTTTTTCTAGTTGTCACTACCATGTCCTGTACCACGGCCTCTTGAAGAGAACCTGCCACGTCCCCTTCCTGAACTAGAGTAGAAAGCTTGGACTTTTTCACCACTTCTTTCAGATGTCTCACTCTGCATGTTGATCTCTTCAGTGTGATCATAAGGGAGACTAAGTCATCGAAATATGGAAATGGCTTTCTGACATATACAGAAGTTACAAAAGACTTCCAAGCCTTTTCATTGTTAAGTCCACCCAAGGTAGACGACACCAAATCATCATCATCGGGCATTGCATCAATCGCTGCCAAGGCATCTGCAATGCTCCTTACCTTCAGTGCATACTCATTGATAGACATCTTCCCTTTCTTCAATTTATTCAACTCTTGCTTGAGTTGAATCTTTCGTGCCTTTGTATTTACAGAAAACATACTTTCAAGTATGGTCCAAGTTGCATATGAATTCTCTGCATTTCTAATATGTCCCAGCATATTATTGTCAATTACTGCAGACACCCAATACATGGCCTTCTTATATTTTGCATTCCATTCCTTCCGTGCCTTTGTCTCTTCTGCAGTTGGAGGATCACTCACCTCCGGCTCCTTTTCTTCACCTGAAACAAACTCGTAGAGGCCTTTTCCAATAACGAAGTTCGTGACATGGAACTTCCATGAAGGGTAGTTGTTCTTGTCGAGCTTCTCAATGATGAGGCTTCCACTGTTCTCTGCCATTATCACAAAACTAATACCAAACAGCAAGCAAATCTTCTACAATCCTCGAGCTGTAGTGCACAACAATACACCAGACAGCCTTTTCCACTGTCTGCTCAACAATACATGCAATCTATAACCTGTTTGCAGATAGACCTTATGTTTGCTTCCTGCAAACACCTCAAGAATTACAGATTCACAATCTGTAACCTGCGCACCCACTTTCGGTCAAAACAACCGAAATCACAGTGTACCCTGAAACTACTGTCCGCAACCTTGCGGCTCTAAAATGGGGCCTGAAGCGGCCTCAGATGCCCAAAATAACTGCGGGGAACCCCTAAAGGGCCCATCTGCAGAATACGCAACGCTCTTCGCACACATCAAATCTCACTGCAATCTGAGATTTTTGCTCTGCCTTGCTTCCGGTGCCTCCACAGGCACTATCCAAGAGAAAGAGTGGAAGGATGGGAGAGCTTCTTACCTGTGGCTTGCTTGCTTGAACCTTGCTTCTTCTCCTTCACTTCAGCCTTCGAAATCAGCCTCTCTCAGTGGCGTGGCTCTGATACCATGTCAAGAATCGCCTGGTGGGGGGACTTGCTCAAGATGCTGCGCCGAACACACACAGAATGCACAAGGAGAAGCTCACTCAAGAGACAAGAAGAGAGATAGAGACCAAAACGTTTTCTTGCTGGTTTCTTCTTCTTCTTCCACACTCTTTACAATGTAAACAAAGTACAGATAAGATATAACATAAAGGAAAGTGACCTACTAAGTCAAACAATGCATAACCGACTACACTAGTCGACTGGCGCTATAACTATGCCAGCTGTAAATAGGTGTAACAACCTGAATATAATAAGTAATGAGTCAATGGCCATGTGAGAGTCATAATGACTACCGACATGCTAAGTGTAGACTTTTGGACCCATCTAAATAGGCAGTCTATCATCAATGCCCGCATGTGCTGAGCTTGTCATCTCAACATCTCTTCTATGTGAGTATTTTCCCCTATGGACTTTGAAAAAAATAAATTCAATTCTTTTCTTGGTGCATGCTATGCCAACCCCTTATTTGGGAGTGTTCTTCCCCAAGAAGTGTCATTCCAAGAAGCTACATAATATAAAGACAATGAACCCACACATAAAGATAATAAGATGATGCTATTCTATACTACAATATGGTCCAAGGCAAGTAGCAGCATGGAGATGATTTACATCATAGAGGCATACCAACATATCATCCTTCTACTTTAGATCAAGCCCATCGATTAATGGAGTTATGGAATTCTAGCACTCCCATCTTTTGTTTCATCATAATGTATAAACTAATGAGCATAAACTTACAAGGAAGAGATGCAACATTCCATCCTTGATCAAGTCATACACACAGTGATATTGGATCCCAATATGCTTGGTGCTTTCATGAAAAATTAGATTTTTGATAATACCGATGCAATTTTGATTGTCACATCGTAGCATTGTTGGATCTTTATCTTGTACTCCCACATGCCATAGGATCCTCCTTAACTTGTACTTTGCTTTGATAGAAGACAATGCCACAGTTGGTTACCTTTTAGTACTCCAAGAGAAGATAGCATATTTTGCTACAACTAACATATGAAACAAATCATTGTTTGTAGCCATGGTGATTGATTTTACTTGATGAAAAAGTTACCCATGTATATATTAAAGCATTGGATAGCACCAATTTTTCTTACTAAAAAGAGAAATTTAATAATGTATTGCTTTAAAAGAAGCAAGAAAAGCCAATCAAATGCAATTTTGTTAAGCTTGAGGGCATGGATGCTAATGTATGGGTAGAAATGGATGAGTTCGCATGTTCCACTATTATGTTAATACTCTCAGAGTCTATGTGTTTTATGTTGCCAAAGTCATGAGATGTGGTGCATATAGCATATGGACAAAGCTTGTATTTTAAAAAAAGTGTTGCTTCATAGGTATAGTGATTGAAGAAACTCATTGACCTTCTTAAATCATAAAGGAGGAGACTTCTACCATTTCAATGAGTTCAATACCACTTTCACGTAGTTGATATTGAAGAAGATCATTTTTCATGATTCAATTAAGGTTATGTTCTTGTTGATCACCTTATCTAAGGGTTAGGATACTTTTAGGACATCCAATAGTAACTTTGTGCTTGTAGGTGGTCTTAGAGTTCCAATGTTGAGAGTAGTTTGGTCATCACTAAGGAGGCCCACTAGAAATAATTATGGAAGGTCAAAAAGCTCTAGTACACTCGTTATGAGAGGAAGGTCAAATGCTAGGGTGAACTCTTGTGGGAGTGGCAAGTTAAGGAGTAAGTCTCATAGCAAGAAGGATGTGGAATGTTTCTTTTGTAATAAGCAGACAAATATAAAGAAGGATTGCTACAAGTGCAAAGATAAGAAAAAGAAAAAAAAGTAAAATGAAGATAATGGCAAAAGGAAATGATAAGGTAAATATAGGACATTAATACATGTAGCAATGATGATGATAGAGATATCTTTATGCACACTCTTTTGGTGACATATTCTTGATTGCCATGGATAATGGCATGTCACTACAAAATTTACTCTTGGATTCTCGAGCATCATTCCATATCATGACACATAGAGAGTGGTTCACTACTTATGATGTTGGAAAATGAGAATGCATCCATATTGGTAATAACTAGGCATATGGCATTGTTAATACAAGGGATACACATTTGCCATGGCTTAATGGATCTCTAAGAGTTTGAGTAGTATAAGATAGCTTGATGACCATAATTACAAGGTGATCTTTGGATATCTTGTGTGAAAAATTTATGAAGGGTCCCTTTGTTATCAAAGGACCTAGATTTAGTACTTTGTATCATTTCCATGTTCTTGGGGTTAAAGACCATTTTGTAGCTACCACTAAACAACCTTTCATTTCTTTATGGCATTGTCCTTTGGGGAACATGTAAGTTACTGAAAGCAAGCTTTATGCTATTTGAATTATCTTCTATTCTAGAGATTCTCTGATTTTGGTCTATGTGAGCATTGTCTTTTTGATAAACAAACTATATTATCACATAAGAGAGGTAATGGTACTAAAATATCAGAGAGCTTTGAATTTGTTCATAGCGATTTCTGTTGGCCTGGGCCCATGGTTTCATTGAGTGGAGCTTCATAAAAATGTAACTTTCATAGATGATGCCACTAGGAAGGTTTGGGCTTACCCTCTTCATAAGAAGAGTGCTATTGTAGATGCGTTTCAAAGGTTCTTAGCATTTGTAGAGAATTAGTTAGGTAAAAGGTTTAAGTGCTTAAGAACTAACAATAGTGGTGAATAGATTTCTCATGCCTTTACAAACTTTTGTGCTAGCCATGGCATCAAAAAGAAAGTTTATATCTCTTGAAAACCTTACTAGTATGGCATGGTTGAGAAGATGAATAGGATCATTTAAGAAAGGATCCATAATATGCTCTTCGATGCTAGTCTCATTAATGGGTTTTAGACTAAAGATATAAAGACAAAATTACACTTGTTCAACAGGTCTCTTAGTAAGTGATTGGATGGTAGAATCCAAAAGGAGTGATGATTTGGAAAGAGACTTAGTTATAATCACTCATGTATCCTTAGTTATGAGAAATTTATGCATGTCCCTAAGGACAAGGAGCGATGATTTGAAAAGAGACTTAGTTATAATCACTCATGTATCCTTAGTTATGAGAAATTTATGCATGTACCAATATCTCTTGGAAAGCTTCAAAATTTATTGGCATATTTTGTGGAAATTGGACATCATAGTATAGAGGATGTGTGGATGCACCAATATATGTTTATGTGTACTTTTGTATGTATGCCAATGTGAGTGGACATGTGTACACAATTGTAGGCTCATGCTTGTGTTTGTATGTTCACACATGTGAATGTGCATGCTATTTATGCAATTTGCATGTAATGCCATAAATTGTCATATGAAGTGCAAAGTGATGCCTTCACTTATGCTTGTGATTGTTAATGTGCATGTACTAGCTTAGAAACCTAGGTAGTGGTTAGGCTCTTTAGGAGCGTGTTAGTAGATACTGAGTTGGTTTTGATAAGTTGGAGTGGAATGGTACTCGCATTACGCAAGCCCTCCTAAAATGGCTAGAAACCCTATTAAAGGGGGTTAAGTAGCAAGATATTTGGGCCTACCTCATTCATCATCATTAAGGATGATAACTCAGGGGAACAAGCCAATTGCGAAGGACTGCAAGAGGAAAGGCTTGGGTAAAAGGATTGGAGATGGATTGTACAACCGAGCATTGCTTTGGAAAAGACGTTTGTAGATGTATTATTCTTGAAAAAGCCAAGCCCTAAAGACACGTGAAGTAAACTCTTGTTTGTAGATACATGATTCTTGAAAGAAGGTTGAAGGTAGGATCGCTTGATGTTGTGTCAAAGGAAGGAGAAGAACAAAGGCCAAAGGGAAAGAATGGATATACGGCAGAGAAAAAGTATCCATCACACGTACATTAACGATGGCGACACGGGGAAACAAACGAAGAGCATCAACTGTTTCTACAGTGAAAGGGACGAAAGGAATGCTTACGAGTGTATGCCAAGTACCGACTGCGAAGGCTGTGGATGCAAGCCATCCGTGGTGGGGCAGCCAGTCACGCGCTGCAGGCATATATGCCTCTGCGCCCCGAGGGGAAAGGGAGCATGCATGCATCAACGCCCACCACCCCAGCTCTCGCCTCACATACCCAGTTTGATACAATATACTGATCAGGGGAAGCACGTCCACAAACAAGAAGGCGCCGGGTCTCGTCGAGAGTCTCAATGGAGGCCGGCCCGTTGCGTGTGAGAAACCCCCCCCGGCAATCCATTCCTCCTCCTCGGCCTGCTGGCGCTGGCGCTGGCGCTGGCGGCGCCGGCGCTGCGACACGTCCCCCTTCCAGGTCCCCTGCCGTTGCCTGCTTATACGGCCACCTCACGTCTCTCCCCGGCCGGCTCCTCCAGCTGTGTTATCGCGTGTGGCGCTATCTCCTCCCTTGCCTCAAGAAACTCAACCCACCCCCGCGTTACTGGGAATTCCTCAAGCAATGGTTCCACACCATCATCTTCACCGCCTTGTGGCCTCTCCTCAAGCAACTCATTATGCGCCTTGCAAGGAAAATCGGTCTCACTAACATTCCTCCTCCTCCTGATCCCCCCCTAATTCCTTCTGACTGACATCCCATGCCATGCATTCATGGCTTTAGCCTTGCAAGTCTCTTTGGGGCTTATCACTCGTCTCCCTTCCTCTAGACTTTTCCTCTTCACCATTAACCATAATATAATCTATATGTAACAGATCCTTTCTTCCATGGAAGCACGCTACGGACAACCCCCATTGTTTCTCGTTGCCACAAATTGCAAACACACATTCAAGGAAGGTCTCGTGAATAGTAAATAAGTCTCTCTTTCAATAGTTGCTTTCCTTATATTTTTCTTGTTAACAAACCTTCTCATGTTGAGAAAAAGCAACTAGCTCAAAATGTCTCATCTTACACTAATATGACATTTTCAATGAAAAGCATCACACACACACACACACACACACACACACACACAAGTTTTATCAATATTGCGCATTCTTCCTCTTTGATATTGTATTAGCCATTCTGAACATTTTACTTATCTCACTCTATAATGCATAATGCGATTTTGCCTTTTCTAGCATTGATGGAATTCTACCTTTTTAAGCTTGTTTACATTAAGAGATCCCAATAAGACATACATAAAGTCATGGCACTTTCATATCTAAGATGTAATGATCAAAGACAAAATTTTACTCTCTAGGCAGTATGTTGTGATGTCTAATTCACTTTATGGTGATATCATACCTATATGAGATTAGCAGTTTTGAGCCAACTTTTAACTAGATTTGAGACTGAGTGAATTGCAACACATTACCAATGTAAATTAACCAAAGTCTCCTCTTCTTTCCTATAGAATATACATATGGCAAAAATATTGATAAGCACGGCAAGATTGGTACACATTGAGATTTTTTGGTTGGTGATTCTCCAAAGATGGAAGTATAGCTTATTAAAGGGGATTGTTTTCCACTTAATAAGGTTGTAAACCTCACTAGAAAATAGTTTATGGTTGGTGATTCTCCAAAGATGGAAGTATAGCTTATTAGAAGGGGTTGCTTTCCACTTAATAAGGTTGAAAACCTCACTAGAAAATAGTTTCCAATGTTGCACAATATGCAAATTTTCATATTATGGTTGGAGGTACAAGGCCATCGAAGGGAGAAATGATAGAAAACGTTGTGCTTCATAGCTATAGAGCAAGATATTCCATGAAAATTTGTGATACAATGTCAAAAACAATGTCATCAATTGTGGACTCACAAATGCCTAAAGATGTGTATGTAACCAAAACTAAGAGGGGACTAGAACAACAATATTATTTTTCATGCCAGAATATGCATTTGGCTAAGGGATTTAAGCTCTTAATCTTGAGCTAGCAATAACATGACTGATTGATTCCTCAAATTAAAAGTCTAATTTATTTAATCATGCACTCATGCCATGTGTTAATGTTCTTATGCTAGTGCATGGGGAAGGTTGTAGGGAGTGCAAGATCTTTTGGCTTGCAATGCACTTGAAAAAATGAACAATAATAATAATAATAATTCTTTAAGATGTGGTAAAATTACCTTAAAAATGCCAATATCAAGAGGATATATGGAGTGGTGAAAAGTGTTCTTAAAGGTTTCAAATACAACATAACTATCCTTGCTTTGCAAACAATCAAAATATAAAGAGAAAGGACCTTGGTTACCTATGGTTTATTTGTACAATTTGTGCTACATAGAATACTATTCAAATGAAACATTGGACATAAAAAGAAATTCATAGATTCAATGCCAATCAAATGCTATATCCCAAAATAAAATATAAGAGGTTTTTTAAACTTGTAAGACATATCAAATGATGCCTCAACACAAAAGAGGTGGTTAGAATTTGGAATTTGATTCATGGATTCATCAAAATTTATGGGTTCATGCCCTAGGATACTCGAATGAGTGAGTACATTACAAGTCTTAAGGAAAACATGTGTCTTATGATAGTGCACATTATTGTGCATAGACTTGTTGAGATGACAAGCTCAACACATGAAGACATTGATGATGGACCGCCTGGTTAGATGGGTCCACACGTCTACACTTAGCACGTCGGTGGTCATTATGACTCTCACATGGCCACTGACTCATTACTTATTATATTCAGGTTGTTACACCTATTTACAGCTGGCATAGTTATAGTGCCAGTCGATTAGTGTAGTCGGTTATGCATTGTTTGACTTAGTAGGCCACTTTCTTTTATGTTGTATCTTTTTCTATACTTTGTGTACATTGTAAAGAGTGTGGAAGAAGAAGAAGAAACCAGTAAGAAAACGTTTTGGCCTCCATCTCTCTTCTTGTCTCTTGAGTGAGCTTCTCCTTGTGCATTCTGTGTGTGTTCGGCGCAGCATATTGAGCAAGTCCCCCCACCACGCGATTCTTGACATGGTATCAGAGCCACGCCACTGAGAGAGGCTGATTTCGAAGGCTGAAGTGAAGGAGAAGAAGCAAGGTTCGAGCAAGCAAGCCACGGGTAAGAAGCTCTCCCATCCTTCCACTCTTTCTCTTGGATAGTGCCTGTGGAGGCACCGGAAGTAGGGCAGAGCAAAAATCTCAGGTTGCAGTGAGATTTGGTGTGCGCGAAGAGCACTGTATATTCTGCAAAAAAGCACTTAAGGGCCTATCCGCAGTTATTTTGGGCATCTGAGGCTATTTCAGGCCCCGTTTTAGAGCCGCAAGGTTGCGAACAGCAGTTTCAGGGTACACTGTGATTTCGGTTGTTTTGACCGAAAGTGGGTGTGCAGGTTATAGATTGCGAATCTGTAATTCTTGAGGTGTTTGCAGGAAGCAAACATAAGGTTTATCTGCAAACAGGTTGCAGATTGCATGTATTGTTGAGTAGACAGTGAAAAAGGTTGTCTGGTATATTGCTATGCACTACAGGTCGAGGGTTGTAGAAGATTTGCTTGCTATTTGGTATTAGTTTTGTGATAATGGTAGAGAACCGTGGAAGCCCCATCATTGAGAAGCTCGACAAGAACAACTACCCTTCATGGAAGTTCCATGTCACGAACTTCCTTATTGGAAAAGGCCTCTATGAGTTTGTTTCAGGTGAAGAAAAGGAGCCGGAGGTGAGTGATCCTCCAACTGCAGAAGTGACAAAGGCACGGAAGGAATGGAATGCAAAAGACAAGAAGGTCATGTATTGACTGTCTGCAGTAATTGACAATAATATGCTGGGACATATTAGAAATGCAGAGAATTCATATGCAGCTTGGACCATACTTGAAAGTATGTTTTTCGTAAATACAAAGGCACGAAAGATTCAACTCAAGCAAGAGTTGAATACATTGAAGAAAGAGAAGATGTCTATCAATGAGTATGCACTGAAGGTAAGGAGCATTGCAGATGCATTGGCAGCGATTGATGCAATGCCCGATGATGATGATTTGGTGTCGTCTACCTTGGGTGGACTTAACAATGAAAAGGCTTGGAAGTCTTTTGTAACTTCCTTATATGTCAAAAAGCCATTTCCAGATTTCGATGAGTTGGTCTCCCTTATGATCACTGAAGAGATCAACATGCAGAGTGAAACATCTGAAAGAAGTGGTGAACAGGTTTAAGCTTTCTACTCCAGTTCAGGAAGGGGACATGGCAGGTTCTCTTCAAGAGGCCGTGGTACAGGACACGGTAGTGACAACCAGCAAAACAGATTGAATCAGTAATTTGGAGATATGCAGGTTTCAAGAGATCGTGGTAACTTTAGAGGCAGGGGGAGCTTTAGAGGAAGAGGTGGATGGCAGAACAAAGGCTCTAACAACTCTGGTATTGTGTGTCACTATTGTGGCAAAATAGGTCATATTGCAGCCCAATATTATGCTAAGAAAGATGATATTCGCAGTGGTAAGTTGCAGCAAGGAAAGTATGCATCATCTTCATGACAGAATGAAGAAAAAAATGAACGTCTATTTGTTATGCAGCATATGCTGAATGCTGTTACAAGAAAGGAAACACATGATGATGTTTGGTATGTTGATTTCAGGTGCATCCAATCATATGACCAGCCATGCAGAATGGTTTGGAAAGATGTAGGATTTGCAAAATGCAGGTTATGTGCAGACGGATGATGATTCATGCCACTCAATTTCACACATTGGAAAAGTTCCCTTGTCCTTGCATGATGGTAAGACAAAGAGTCTTTCAGATGTATTACATGTGCCATCTATTACAAAGAACTTGGTGTCAGTCGGTCAAATGGTAGAGCAAGGGCTGTAAGTCAGATTTAATACAAAGGGCTGCTTTGTAAAATACTTCAATGACAAGGGCAGGTTGGTAGCAAAGGGAAGTAGAGTTTGACATATGTTTACTCTCTATGCTAGAATTCCTACTATGAATGCTGCTATGTATGCTAAAGGAAAATGTGTTGTTGCAGATATTGAAATTTGGCACAAATGCATTGGACATGCAAATGTAGAAAGGCTGAAATTAATGCAGTCCAAAGGGTTGGTTACAGGTTTGCCTACATTTAGAGTTGCAGAATTTCATAAGGTATGCAAAGCATGTCAGTTTGGTAAGCAGGCAAGACAACCCTTTTCACATGACAGAGATGTAAGCAGAAATATCCTTGATGTTGTGCATACAAACATTTGGGGGCCTACACAAAATGTATCTCTTGGAGGCAGTTCATACTTTGTCACATTCATCGATGATTGCTCTAGAAAGCTGTGGATATATTTTATGAAGGAAAAGAGTGAAGCGTTTGAGCACTTTAGAACTTTCAAGGCTGCAGTTGAAAGAGAAACATGCTTGAAAGTAAAGTGCTTGAGGTCAGATGGAGGGGGAGAGTACCTCTCGAATGAGTTCAGTGATTTTCTGAGGTCTCATGGGATAAAGAGACAGTTCACATGCAGATATACCCCACAACAAAATGCGGTTGCAGAAAGGAAAAACAGGCATATTGCAGAAGCGCCTTGATGGCTGAAAAGAATATGCCTAAGCATTTTTGGTTTGAGGCTGTTCATACTGCTGTTTATATTATGAACAGAACTCCCACAGCTGCAGTTCATGGGATGACTCCTAAAGAATGCTTTACTGGCAAGAAGCTTGATGTATCGCACTTGAAGGTATTTGGCTGTGTTACATACGTCCATGTGCCAGATGAGCTATGGAAGAAGCTTGATCCAAAGGCAGAAAAATGTGTTTTTATTGGATACTCTTTAGAGCAAAAAGGGTATCGCTGTTATAACCCTGTCACATGTAAGTTTAGAGTGAGCAGGGATGTCATCTTTGATGAAATGAGCAGTTGGTATGCATCTACTAGTGATGCATTGGATGATGATAATGATCATGACACTCACGTGCAGGCTGAAAAGCAAGAATCACAGACTCTTAGTAGACCAGAGACATCATCTGGTAGTCCTTGGTCTGGGAGACTAAGGAGTAGCTCTACATCTTCAGGTGCATCTGGTAGCACTACATGTAAAGACAAAGGAAAGAATAAAGTGTCAGATAGCATTGATGCAGTTCTTGATGGAGACTCCAGTGGCTCAAAGAGCTTGGATGATGAGCTTGGCATTCCTTCTGTCAGGACACCAGGTGTACAGAGAGCTCATAGTAATGTAAAGGCTCCATTGAGTGATCCGGTGGTACGAAGATCTAGTAGGGTCAGATACCCTGTTAAAAGATTTGGTTTTGAAGGTTATGCAACTCACCATTATGCTTATATGGTGAAACTAATTGAGGATGTTGAGCCCACTTGTTTTGAGGATGCTGTTGGTCATACTCATTGGGATGCAGCAATGGATGAGGAGATGGCTGCATTAGAGGCCAATAAGACTTGGGATCTAGTATCATTGCCGAAAGGCAAGAAAGCTATTGGATGTAAGTGGGTTTATAAGATTAAGCACAATGCAGATGGTTCTATTAGTAGGTACAAAGCTAGGCTGGTTGCAAAGGGCTATGCCTAGACATATGGCATAGATTATGAAGAAACCTTCAGTCCAGTTGCTAGGATGGCAACTGTCAGATGTGTGATTGCTTTGGCAGCAGCCAAAGGTTGGAGGTTGCAGCAGATGGATGTGAAGAATGCCTTCTTGCATGGTGATTTGCAGGAAGAAGTATATATGGATCAACCAGTAGGTTATGAAGATTTAGAGCATCCCACGTATGTGATCAGGTTGAAGAAGGTGCTCTATGGGCTCAAGCAAGCACCTAGAGCATGGTCTGGCAAGATCAGAGAGTATCTTGTCAATATTTGCTTTTATGTTTCTGATGCTGATGACTCACTTTATGTGAGAAAGGGAGATGCAAGTTTGGTCATCATAGTCATCTATGTGGATGACTTGATTATTACAGGTGATAGTGATAGTGGGATTGCTGAAGTCAAGGACTTCTTGAAGAAGAAGTTTTAGATGAAGGATTTAGGTTGGGATTGCTGAAGTCAAGGACTTCTTGAAGAAGAAGTTTGAGATGAAGGATTTAGGTGAGACAAGGTACTTCCTTGGCATTGAGGTGATCAGATGTGATGATGGTATATGGTTGTCCCAAAGACAGTATGGCTTGGATATGTTTTCCAAGTATGGTATGACAGCATGCAAACCACTTTCAGTCCCGTTGGAGCAAAATGTAAAGTTGAGTGCTGATGTTGGGGATGAGATAGAAGACCCTACTATGTTCAGGAGGATAGTGGGGAGTTTGATCTACATGACCATTACAAGGCCAGACTTGAGCTACACTGTTGGTCTTGTGAGTCAGTTTATGCAAGTACCTAGAAAGCCACATTTGGATACAGTCAGACGCATATTGAGATATGTGAAGTCCACATTACATTATGGACTTTTCTATGAGGCAGGTACAGATATACAGGTGTTTGGATACATAGATGCATATTGGGCTAGTAGTATGTCTGATAGAAGATCTACCAGCGGATACATGTTCTCTCTTGGTAGTGCAGCAGTTGCTTGGAGCAGCAAAAAGCAATCTACAATTGCTTTGTCGAGTACAGAGGCTGAGTAAAGAGGTGGTGCTGTTGCAACATGTGAGGTAGTATGGCTACAAAAGTTAATGGCTAATTTGGATGTGTAGGTGGAAGGTCCAGTTGTCATTTATTGTGACAACATGAGCAGTATACAGTTGGCTAGGAACCCTGTGTTCCATGCCAGGACAAAATATATTGAGGTACACTACCACTTTGTGAGAGAGAAGGTACTAGCAAGTGAGATTGACTTGGTGTATGTCAGCACATAGGATCAGATAGCTGACATCTTCACGAAGGCATTGGGTACAGAGAAGCTTCAAAAGTTTTGAAGCTTACTTGGAGTTGCAGAGATGTAGGTGAGCTTGAGGGGGAGTGTTGAGATGACAAGCTCAACACATGCGGACATTGATGATGGACCGCCTGGTTAGATGGTTCCACACGTCTACACTTAGCACATCGGTGGTCATTATGACTCTCACATGGCCATTGACTCATTACTTATTATATTCAGGTTGTTACACCTATTTACAGCTAGCATAGTTATAGCGTTAGTCGACTAGCTGCTTCAACCAATATATCTGACTTGCTGGACTTTTCTTGTCATAGAGATTTTTGATATTTTTCCACAACTGCCATGCACTTTGTTCTTCCTCAAAGACATTATAGTGAACCTGTTCTGTGAGAGACAATACAATAGTGGACTTGCATAACTCATTAAGCTCAAGCCATTCCTCATTTGGCATAGTTGCAGGCGGATGCCCGCTTAACCTCAAAGGTTTGGTCTGCGATTTCTGCACCAACACCTGCAAAATCTGGCTCTTCCAATAAGAGTAATTCATACCATCAAGCTTAGTGATGTTGAAAATAGCATGATCAGTGGACGAACTCGCCATAATGCAGGTTGGAAGACTGTAAACAGTTCAAAATTGCTTGTTGTTTACTGTAGAAAATGACCAAAAAATCACCAAAATCGAGGTAAAATGGTAAGGAAAGTGGAACCAATACTACTGCCCACCAAGTACTAGTGAAAGTACATCATTTCAGAGTGTTTCAGCATTAAAAATCCATGTCAATCCATACATATATGCTTGGTGTAATAAATTTCAGATTTCAATAAAAGAGAGCTAACAGTGCCAAAATCAGATCCCAAGGCAATCAGATACTGCCAAGACCAAAGCTGGCATCATGCAGGCATAGCATAAGCATATGATGGTCGACAAGCATGAATCCAACACCCAAGTATGTCATACAAACATCTGCCAGTGAGTAGGCACACCTCTTAGTTAACGAGGCAAAGTGTTCCTGCCACTACCAAAACTTGACACAAGTAGGTGTCAGTTCACAAAGATACGGATCCAAAACTGAGACTTAGCTCATAAGCATACAGTGAACCAAGACATATGATGTATCATCCCAAAAGGTAAGAAGTCCCAAAGTCTCAAGTGTCTGTAACTACTCAATAACATGTAACGGCTCAATGCATAAAAGTACCACCTGCTCAATAACATGTAATGGTTCAATGCATAAAAGTACCACCTGCTCAATGTCTGATAAGCATTTAAGAATGCTCCCACTGGCACAAAAGCCATATGTATAATCTCAAGAGCTCAAGCCAAGGCAAGACACAGTGCCAATGACATAAGTCCAAGACAATACATCAATACTACATCCCGAACATGTACGCAGTAGAGCATCCGTATGTAGCATCCATAAGCATGTAAGACATCAAGTACATCCCAAGATCCAACTCTGGCAAGCCAATAAATAGCTCAAGTAAGCTCCGAGAATCCAAGGTCAAGCCAAGACCGAGCTCTAGCAGCAATAGGCTCCAAACAATGTAACTAGCATGTAGTAATGGCATAGGCTAAGCATGTCAAGACCGGTCAGACATATGCAACATACATGCCATAAGTACATCCAAGACGGAGCATCTAAATGCTTTGCAAAGTGAGCTCAAGCTCAACCAATGATGCTGAATCAAAACCAAGCTCTATGTCGAGCCCCAAGAGTCAATACATCATCATATATGTCCGAAACATAGCTCGAAAAGCATAGGCATAAGTATACATGAGTAAAATGACTTTAGCCCAACTGTGTACAGTAGTGATTTACTGTTCAAAACTGAGAATTTCAGCACCAAAATGAGCTCCAAATGGTTGCCAAACAATAGGCATACATTCTAACAATCGAGCATCAAACAAGACCAACCGAGCATCAAATGACAATGCCAAACAAAGCTGTAGCATCTAATATCAATGTAAGACTATCATAAACTGCCTATGGACTGTTATGACAGCCTCAAAACAATGTTAAATTAGTCCAAATGCTATGCCAACACATCAACCATCAAAACCAAGCATCAAAGCATGTTCATATGCCCAAAATGGAGGCTTTCCAAGTGCCAATGGAGGGTGAGAGCTGTTGTTGTGACTGTCAATGCTGAAGACACATATGGGAGGGCTGCGTGATTTCACCAACTATAAATGCTAGTCCTGGGGATGCAAAAAATGGTGGCCAAGCTTCGTAGGGGTCCTAAAGCCAAGGAAGGCCTCAAACAAGCTCCAGCAAGTCTTGTTCAAAGGCAAGTGAGATATGAAGCAAGGGAGCTTCAATGGTGGCTGCCCCAATCTTGTTTACAGCCGACCTGAGAACTAAAGTAAAACCTTAAGAAAATGATCAAATACCTTTGATGTAATGCCCGAAAAGTGTCCAACAGTGCCGAGAAGGTACTCAGGAAGCCGAGGAGTGACAAGAGCTCGAAGGAGTCGGATATGGCTGCCGGGAAGGAGACCCAATGCAAGTAGGGAGTCGATGGAATGCTCAGAATGCCACGAACCAAGCTCAAGAGTCAAAAAGAAAAGCTTTGATACCAATTGAAAGGGAGCAACGGATCAAAGGTTGGACTTGAGAGCTATGGCGGGACAGCAAGAGCAAGAAAGGGAGAGACTAGAAATGGGAGCTCCAACAGTCACAATGTGTGACCGGGCCTTCCTTTATTCAATATTTCACTAAAAGAATAAAGAATAAAGTGACGTTGAGACGGGCGCCCGCCACCTGTAGTGTGTAGTGGCGGTGACTGTTAGTGTAGTAATACACAGGTGGCTAGGCAGAGGCGCCTTTACCCCCAACACCAAGTGTTGTACTGAAGGGATGGAAATCTCCAAAGTACCTTCATGATGTGCTCTAAAAAGATTCGGTGTTGTGAGGAAAGTTGGTAGGTGACTTCTAGATTGGACAGGAAATGAAGTCTAGAGGAGGAGTTGGGGCTGATTCAGCCACTCGTTTTAAGCGTTTCCTCTGAATTACCATAGGAGGGATAGGATCAAGATCCTCAATGACAACATTAGAGTGTTCAAAGGGGAGGAACTTCTGGTGGATCAACTATCAAGATAGGAATGTCTTTCGAAGGGGCAGAATTTGTCAAAAAGACAGAAAAGTAGGAACTAAATGTAACATTAGTTACATTACCCCTTGTGGCTCTGACAAAGTGTTGATCCATCTTTGACAAAAGATAGGAACTCCAACCAATAGTTATGCCTTTCAATACCATTCTGGAACTTGTAAACAACTTCTTTGAAAGGTAATTAGAGGGTGTCTTGGCACGCATAAACCTGTCATGGAGAAATTGATAGAGCTACTTCCACACAACATTGGAGATCATGGAGACACTGATGCCAGAAGTAGCCAGAAGTAGTAAGAACCTTCTTGGGATCCAACACATCTTGTGTCTGCTTCTACAAGACTTTAAGGATATTCTCATTCGAGAACAGTTGTCTAGCAGTAGGGAAAGAGTCTCCCCAATAGGGTAAAGACAAAGCCTTGCCTAAACCGTTTAGGCATCAATTGGACAATTGTTCCTCTGACAGGACTAAACCTCTTACTATAAGAGGCTAAAAACTGATCACAAGTATTAGTATTCTCTAGGATGAGTGGCAATGATAGTGCGACAAACTTGGCTAGGCCTGCTTTGCCAATAAGTTTGGACTCCAGTAATAAAGAATAGTTGTGAGACACCAATGGGATGTACTGGAATGGAGGATGAGAATGAGACGCCATTCAGATGGATTACACACACACCACACACACACACAGACAATCACAATGAATCCTTGCAAAACAACATGATAACCATAAATAAGAGATCATCCAGAATAGAAACACACAGACGTAACAAATCGACTAACCACCCCAAGCAATCCACATCCTAGAAAAAATTCGGCATGACCTCTACACATATGCGACTGAAAGCTTCATGCGATGCAAGACACATAGACACCCACAATACCCGTATTAGTCAGAAAAGAAATCTATAGATCGTACCCGTAATCATGTCATAGCAATCAAACCATAATATAACAACCCACTCAAGACATGTTCAGAACTTATGTTATAAAATTGGACAATATAAACAACTCAAAAGATCGCATGTGCCCATCTTGTGAAGTGCATTTATTGAAAAGGGAAAAAAATGCAATGAGGAAATTTAGTTTAATGAATAGTTCATTTTAAGAAATTATTTAAAAATTGATGAAATTTTATTAGGTGCTAAACCTAAAAAAGAAAATGATGGTTCCTTCTTAAAATTGAATTACAAATTATTAGGGTGAAGCGGTGTGTTAAATGAAACCCGGACTCTATTTTCCAAATTAAGGTCTCTAAATGCAAATTTATTCATTAGAAATTAATGGTGTGTGTAACACTTTTTTTTTCCAATGCATGCTTTTTGTGATGGCTAGTTCATTTTTAATTAAAATTACACGTGTCTGTAGCACACAAAGTGCATGTTAAGAGAACGGTAGGTTTATTTTAATTTATTAAAAAAATATGTGTTTGACGTGAGCGTGTGTGGAAAAGTAGGTGATTAATGTTTATTTTAACAATTAATCATGGTTGTGGCATAACCAAAAATAAATAAAGTAAGAAATACTTAAAAAATGTATGGCAGGGGTGTGTGTG